>NC_087467.1:8885612-9194779 GCF_036321535.1 Camelus dromedarius | reverse complement strand
CTAGGCTCTTGCTTTGTGACTAACAGATCCTTGAAGTGGATCACGGTTAAGATGTTATTTGTCTTTACTTTGCCATCACCACAGTTCCCCAGCTTCTTCCGTCCCATTTTGCTGGTTTCTCTTTAGAAGGTAGGAAGTGACATGTCAGTACATGTTCTAACAAGAAAGATCAGAAGGCAGAGTATAGCTCAGTGGTAGAACCCATGCTTAGCACACATGAGGTCCTGGGTTCAATCCCCAGTACCTCCATTAAAAAAAAAAAAAAAAAGAAAGAAAGAAACCTAACTATCCCCCATCCCCACCCTCCAAAAGAAAAAGAAAAAAAGAACAGGCCAGGACCAGGCATTCTGAATCTTATACCTGCTTGCTGGGTCATCATCCTACATGGGGCTGGAGGAAGAGGGTGGGGTAGGGCTAGTAGGTATAGTAGAGAATATTGATCACTAACGATTTTTTTTTCTTTAAAAAAAAGGAACAAATCAGGGTCATAACTATTCTGATGGGCAGAGTAATTACGAAGGTTGTCATCTGCCTCTGCTAAAGAAATTAAGAATTGATTTGTGTTCTCCTGCATAAGGATGATGGCTTGAAACCGTTAATTTTGAGGGGGGTTAATTATGTTTATTTGTTTGTTTGTTTGATTTATTTAAATGGCGGTACTGGGGATTGAACCCAGGACCTCATGCATGCTAAGCACCCACTCTACTGCTGAGCTGTACCTCTCCTCGAAACCATTAAATTTTCTTACGAACTCAGCTGTCCAACAGAGGTGTTCGGTATGAATGTAATTTCTTTTTTTTCTCTTGAAGATAAATTTTAGTTCTGCTTATTTTAAGGAAGTATACGGCTCAAAATATAGCTTAAATTTCCTAACCCGAAAGTCAAAATGACCACCCCCTTCCTCTGGTTTTACTGGAGATTACTTTGCAAATGTACCTTTTATTATAGAATTAGATTTATACCATTCTGTTATAAATTGTAAATGAGTGTCTTAACTCTAAGCAGAGTATGAATTCTGTTAGATTGGCCACCAGAACCAATAGGAAAGAAGGATAACAAATGAGTAGAGAACGTGTGAAGGTTTGATTGTAAGGTTGATAGGCTTTATGAAAATTTTAAAATATACAAAAGCTAGTTTAAATACAAATTTTTCCTGCTGGTTAGAATTAAATAATAACGAATTAAAATAATAGAAAATGAGAAGGATTGTTGATTAATCAGTCTTACAGGATAGATTAATAGTTGCATTGAAGATAGAAATCTTTGCTTTATAGAAGAACTTATTACATAATTCAGATTTTAAAAAATCCTTACATAGGGAGCTTGTCCAGAATACAAGTCCTGGAGAACAGGAATCTCTGTCTATAATGGAAAATGAGAAGAATATTCCAAGCCTTTATATTGTCCCTAAGAATTTAAGGCAGCTCTGTGCGGTGGAAATATAATGCAGAACACATATGTAATTTTAAGTTCTGTAGTAGCCATACTCAAAAACTAAAAAGAAAGAAGTGAAATTAAATTTTAATATATTTTCTTTAACCGAATGTAGCCAAAATACTATCCTTTGAACATGTAATCAACATATAAATTATTGAGATATTTCACTATATATATATAGCCTTTAAAATGCAGTGTGTATTTTGTACTTCCAGCATATCTCAATTTGGACTAGCCTCGTTTCAAGTGCTTAGTAGACACACACGGCTAGTGGCTATTCCACTGGATCGCACAGATGCAAGGGACAGATACTCCTAGGTGTGCATAAGGACTTAGCAAGGCAGTTGCAGGCCACTTTTCATTCTTCACTGGCTGCTAATACTGTGAGTTGACCCCTGTAGTTATATATGCTGGTGTCATTAGATATGCTGGTTGGAGAACAAGTAGCACCCAATTCTGAATTAGGGAAGGCAGGAAGTTCAAGGGACAGGAAAAGTAACGCAGGTGTGGCTGGGTGGTGTGATCCTGTTTCTAGTGAATGGAAGTTCAGATGGTACTTCTATTCCAAAGACAATAAAGTGCTGCAAGTAAACTGTGACTGTATCTCCATCCTGTCCCCGTGAGGTTACATATTTATACTCCTCATGAGAAAAAACTGAGGCACCAAGATTATCATCAGGATAGGAAAAAGAATATCAAGTCGAGAAGAATGAGGACTAGAAACTAGATCCACCTGCATTCTGTTTATTACCTCTAGTTCAGTGACTACTAATTATCGACAGCAATTTCAGTAATATTTTGTTTTCTACACATTTCCCAGGTGTGTATGTCCATTTTGTCAGTGGGAATTGGATGAAGAGAGCCTGCTGGATCATTGTATTACTCATCACAGATCAGAAAGGAGAACCGTGGTGAGGATTTGTGTTACTATGCATTTCTGCAATGCTTAAACTCAGTATACACTAGAAAATCCATTTAGTGGGCTTCTATTTATAGATATATCATAACAAATAATTTATGTCAAGGTTATGGTGATTCTATGTTAACAAGATATGAAAGTGTTGAGTTGAAACTGATGAATTACCAATGTGAAAATCACTCTTCCGTTTATGAAATTAGACAACATTCTCTCTTACAGATAATCGTAAGCATAATCAACTAAGTAGATCCAAAATGCATAGTTAAGCGGGGAGGGTGTAGCTCAGTGGTAGAGTGCTTGCATAGCTCTACCTGGGGTCAATCCCTAGTACTTCCATTAAAAAATAAAACCAAACAAAAAAACAGCATAAAACCTTTCTGCAAAATGCACAGTTAAGATCTAACTTTAAGATGCTAACTGTGGTCACATCCTCAGTTAAACACATTTTTTGATAATGCAAATAAGGTTATGATGAGAATACACTAGAAATGAAAAGTAGAAGTCATTCATCTTTTTTAATTAATCTGTTGTTTTATTTCATGGTTTGAATTTTCATCCACATTAAACACACATATTGCTTAGCATTTCCTAGATCCATTATGAATGCTACCTTTTTTCTTTTCAACTTGGCATTTTAGTTCTACTGTGCCGTGTGACTTACAATTTTCATTTTTGTGTAGTTGATGAGTGGTGTATCATTGTTAACTTAGCCATTTTACTGTTTTCGAACATGGATTATTGCCGATTTGGGGGATTTGAATTGACATTCTTGTACGTTTAAACTTTTTCTTCTATAGGATTTTTTTCCTAAGAGGAAGTTCCTTAGATCGATATTTCTGGGACTGAGAGTGCCAATTTTCATTAACTCCTGAAATGCATTCTGGAAAGTTTGAGTTGACTTGTATTTGTGTCGGCAGTTCAGAAGTAAATCACTTTCACCTTAACTTGACCATGATTGGGTACATTTATTTTACAATTACCTAGGCCTAGAGGGGAGGGGACAGCTCAGTGGTAGAGCACATGCTTAACATGCACAAGGTCCTGGGTTCAACCCGTCGTACCTCCGTTAAAATAAATAAACCTAATTACCTCCTCCCCCCCCCCCAAATTACCGAAGCCTAACAGATGTAGAATGATGCCTTGAAGATTATTTTGAATTTTATTTTAGTTGTATGTTATATGTGTGTACATGTGTGTATGTATATATGTGTGTGTGGGCTTTATATGTATGAGTTTTGGGGGGTTTTTTATTTGAGTTTTAAGGGGTTGTTTTTCATAAAAATCTTTTAGAAAGTGGATGAGATTGAAATGTAAGTAATCTTTAAGCAGATAGAGCAAGCAGCCTTAAGAAGATAGAGGATTGATAGATAGTCCTCACAATCCAGTGAGATAGATATAATTATTGTCCCCATTTTGCAGACGAGAAATGGAGGCTCAGAGAAGTAAGTCTTACAGCTGGTCAGTAAGCAGACCTATCATTTGAACCTAATAGTCTAGCTGCAGGGCATAAACATCTGTGCTCTACCAGCAAGTTAAGGAGAAAAGCCCCAGAGTGCCGGCAAAAGTATTTGTTACTCAACCTGATGGCCCAGAGGTTTGGTTCTTGGAATGGCTAGATGGGAGCTTGGTATGTCTGGGAGAAGCAGGGGAGATTGTCAAGGGCTTTTCCTGCTCAGGGTGCTCTGGGGGAGGAACTGGACTCAGGTGTTTTATGACAGGTACCTGGAGAACTAGAGGAAGTTTGAAGAAAGCATTAGGATGGCATAATAATGACTACCATTTACTGAGCTCTTTGCCGTCTCCTAGCAACCCTAGGAAGGATGATAAAGGAGGTGTTAGTGACACAGCCTGAGCCCTGACCAGTAGTGCCCGGGGTGCTGCTCTGGCTGGAGGAACTCTGGGCACTCTGGACCATGGGCTGCATCATAGCAGCAATCCAGGGCTTTGGTACTGTGTACCTACTCCTGCAGAAATCCAGTCCACGTGCTGCTCAGGTTGCCATCAGACTGAAGGTGGCCCTTGGATGCTGAGTCTTCAAGGATTTAGAGGTCATAGAAGTCATTAAAGAGCCGGCATAAGGACAGAAATAAGCCAGGAATAGTGAGATCAGATTGCCCGTGGAATTTGCTTTGGAGGAGATATGCTTTGAAAACCCCATGAACCTCTTTGAATCTGTTTCATTGTTTATAAAATGGGGGTGATGATACTGATGATGCCTTTTTCACAGGGTGGCAGTAAATGAGTCAGGTGGTGACGGTGTGTTACTACCACTTCCGGAACTATATAAAATCAAGACTAAAGATTTCTCAGAAGAAGCCATGTACTCTCACAGTTGAGGAACCCAAGCTGGGAGGGGTGGGGGCAATGAAGTGTTAAAATTTTACTGTAAGACCAGGATGCTGTCATGGCCTTGAGGCAGGAGAGAAGCAGATTGTTCAGAAAAGCCACAGTTCTGTGATACACTAGAGCTGTCTGAAGGTGTCACTGGGACAGAAGACCTTCAGGTTTCCTGTGTTAGTGTTTGCCTAAGTGTAGAAGCTGAAGACACACGTCACTGAAGAATCTAGTGCCGCTGGAAGTCAGGGTAAACACTGTGGTCATGAAAAGGTTGGGGGTAGTACTGTAACAGGGCTGGGGTTCATGTGTTTACAGATCCCCAGTGAGGACACGTGGGCGAAAACAGCCTGCGGGGAGATCTTGGAGGAGGGCTGATTCTGGATTGGTGTGGAAGTTAACAAGGAATTTTTGCTTCAAAGGACTGCGCTGGGTTTGTCTGCAGATAAGATCAGTGACATCATCTGACTAACAACGTGTAAGAAATTTCTTGGCAGTTAGAGATTTGGGCAAATGATTCTGCCTTCCAGATATAATTAGATAATTCAGAGATCAAACCGCAAGCGACTAATCTTTTCTTTCTGAGTTGCTCAAGCCTGGGGTAGTAGGTTAAGAACATCAAGACATTTTGATTTTTCTCATATGCAGCCTTAAGAAGTCAACAGTTCATCGACTATACTTCAATAAAAAATAAAAATTAAAAAGAAGACACCAGCTCCTTTTTGTCACACAGTAATTCTGCCATGTTTTATTTTTTGAAAAATGGTATCTATGGAATATTGAACTCAAAAGAGGCAAATGACACAAACAGCATGCTTCAGATTGAGTTATGAGTCCACTTTTGAGAGAAATTCAGTATTTTATCTTGTCAAGGGAAGATGTTTCAGCAAGAGCCACACTTTCTGGCTCTTCTCTCTGCCCAGTGTTTTCTTTCACTGATTACCTCTTATTTATCTTGTAGAGCTCAGTTTAAATCTTCCTTTCTCAGTTCCCTGACATGCAAATTAATTTCAGCTCTTGCTTTTCTCCCCTCTTTTTTTCTCAGTTATCAGGATTCATCAATTGTGTATGTAGTTTGTGTCTGTCTCTCTGTCCAAATTATTATGAAGCCATGGAACTTAATTTCTTTGTTCACCACTGCATGCCCAGCCCTTGGCAGAGAACCTAGCACAGAGTAGGACATAGTGCCTTTTCATATGTTGAATGTAGCCCTTGCTGTGCTGCATTGGAAGTATCTGCTTGAGTGATAAGAATAGTGGCCAAGGACTGAGCTTCAAAATGTTAAATGACGTGTTATTCTAAATCTACCAAGAGCCCTGCAAAACAGATAATTCACCTTTTACAGGTGAAGATTAATGAATTGCCAAGGTTAAGTTAGTGAGAGGCTGGGATAAAACTGAAAACTATTTTCCAGCCACTGGGAACACATGGGTTAACAAGACACATGTAGTTTCTTCCTGCAGGGAGCCCCAGTTACTCAAAGACAGGGATCAAATAGTAGTAAATACATGGCATTTGTTTGTTTTGGTTTTTTGGTGGGAGAGGTAATTAGGTTTATGTATTTATATATTTATTTCATTGGATGTACTGGGGATTGAATCCAGGAGAAAAAATAGAATTTTTAAAAAAAACATACGTTAAGATATAATAAAGCAGTATACGTAAAAAGAGTCATTTATATTAGCCATTTGAGAAATGCAAATTAGAACCATGATAAGATGCCACTACACGCCTATCAGAATGAATAAAATAAAAAATGCTGACAGTACCAAACGCTGGCAAGAATGTGGATAATTTACACATTGCTTGTGGGAATGTAAAATGATACAGCCATTCTGGAAAAGTTTGGAAAAAGAATATGAAAACAAACGTATCTGTACATATGCATGACTGGGACATTATGCTGTACACCAGAAATTCACACATTGTAACTGACTATACTTCAATTAAAAAAAAGAAAATAGTTTGGCAGATTTTTTACAAAGTTAACCATAATACTAACCATATGACCCAGCAATCACACTCCTGGAAAGTTATCCTAAAGAAATGAAAACATGTTTATGCAGAACAAACTCTACACAAATGTTCATTGCAGCTGTATTTGTAACAGCCCAAAACAACAAATGACCTTCAGAGGTAAGTGGATGAACTGTGGTACACCCATGCCACGCGACACTACTCAGCAATGAAAAGGACAGCACTCTTGACAACAACAATGTGGATGAATCCCAAGGTCATTATGCTCAGTGGAAAAAGCCAATCTGAAAAATTCTCTAGCCAGTGGTTGCCAGGGTTCAGAAGGGAAGATTTAAAGGTTAGCACAAGGGAGTTCTTTGCAGTGAGAGAACAGTTCTGTATCTTGATTGTGCTGATGGTTATATGAATTTATACAAGTTATGAAATTTCATAGGACTACACCCCCCCACCCCCCCCAGAAAATGAGTTCACGTGAAAACTGGTGAAATCTAAGTCAGGTGTTCTCTAGTGAATTGCCAACTTCCTGGTTTCGATAATGTACCATAGTTACATAAGAAGTTACCATTTGGGGAAGCTGGGTGATGGCGACATGGCACTTCTCTGGTATTCTTTTTGCAATTCTTTGTGAGTTATACATGTTTCAAAATGGGAAAGTTTTCTTAGAGACCCATTAATGGCTATTAAATTAGGAAAATATGTGTAAATACTAATGCTTGATGCTGGTGTGTTACAATCTATTTTACTGGTGGCAATATTAAATTATAGAGCAAGATATATTATGGACCATAAATGTTCATAACTTTGATCTTTGAATCCATTTATGGTCATTTATCCTAAGAAAATAATCCCCCCAAAGTAAACAATATGGATAATGTAATGTGTAATAACAAAATATCCACATACCAAGAAAAACGTGTTTCAAGAGGCAGGTAACCAATTGAGTTATGGTCCATCTACTGACTCTAATCTTGTTTAAATAATAAATTGATAAATATGAAAAAATAGCTATGCTCTTAAAAAATGCATATGAAGAAATAAATGCAGTTTTTTTATGTTGCTTTAATATTTATGCAATTCTAAAATGTAATACCAAGGTATGGCTAATAGATTCATAAAATTAAAATTCACTTTGTTGAATGGTTATTTAATTTTCTAATTCTACTACTAATGATTATTTAAAACTCTTTCTTGTTTATTTCTAGTTCTGTCCACTTTGCCGTTTAATACCTAATGAGAATCCAAGCGGCTTCAATGGCAGCTTAATAAGACATTTGCAAGTCAGTCACACTCTGTTTTACGACGATTTCATAGTAAGTATATTTTCTTACTTTTACATTATATTTTTATGCTGTGTTAAGCTTACCTTTCTTAATCCACGCAAATAAGATTACAGAGGAAACATATATGTATAGCTGAAATGTTAAGTATTAGCATTAAGTAGGAAACTGTAAAAACATGGTGTTTTATAAATTGACTATTAATGGTAATCTGCCTTAGACAAAATTATTTTCTTTGTAATGTAATTAGCCATTTGTATAAAGACCCAGCTTTTACTTTCAAATTATTTTAATTTCTACTCTAGTGCCTCCCTATATATAGTTAAATTTTTATGAGGTTAAAATCTTATATAGCTGAGAAGAAATCATACCAGTAATGAAATGGCTCAGAGAATTTGCGTTCCTTTTATAATACGTTGGATGACTAATGACAGATACCACATCATCAGTGTAGTGAGGCACATGGGCTCCATTTTTCATTTAAATTCTATAAAACTCATGTTTATTGGACTTTTTAAAACTTAAAAAAATTTTAAACAGATATAAAAGTAGACAGAATAATATGATGAACACCTGTATACCCATCAGGGGGTACCCATCAATAACTTCGAATTCATGGCCAAT
Source organism: Camelus dromedarius (assembly GCF_036321535.1). NCBI lineage: Eukaryota > Metazoa > Chordata > Mammalia > Artiodactyla > Camelidae > Camelus > Camelus dromedarius. The sequence goes on along the minus strand of NC_087467.1, from coordinate 9,186,211 downwards.
CTCATTATGTTAAGAATTTTTTTAAGATGAAAGAAAAGTCTGATATGGTATATGATATGAGTCGTTCTAATACTTATGACTGTGTTTCCCATTATCAGAAATGATAGTAACAAGCAAAAGATTAACACAGCCTGTTCTACTTTGGTCCTTGCATTGCCATTGCCGCGTGAGAGGAATATGTTGTCCCCTGAGTCCCTCTCAGCGAACGGGTATTGCCTGTTATGGAGGGAAAATCACTCATATCCGTGTTCCAAAATAGTACATTCGATTGTTACTTTTATCTCAGTATGTGAAATGTTAAGGGTTAAATTTGAATTTGCATATAATTTTGACTGTTTTCTTCTTATGCAATTTCAAAATGGAATTTAATAACTGTTGAGGATTGTCATTTGACAATCTTCCACATGCATTCTGATCTGCCCACCCAGATTACCCAGATTCAACACAAGGAACTTGGGTTCTGACCTGGGTTTCAGTAGGAGCTCTGTGACCTTGGGCATGGTGTTTAACTTTGGAGCTTCTGTTTGATCATTTGTTAAGTGATGAGAGCATGAACAGCTTCCAAAAGCTTGCACTAGGAATAAATGAGATAACCCACGTAGAGAGCTGTGCATCTGGAGATGGGGAGAGAGTAAATGGGAGTATCAGGACCACAGGAAGAATTGAACAGATGGCACTACAGAGGCTTCATATGCTCTAGTCTGTTTCTCAGATAATCTCTTTTCTGGCCACTGAAGCCCACAAGCCCCCAGCAGAGCCTCATTCTGGTCTACGTGTTCTCATTTCTTGTAACGCCTAGAGGTTCCTCTCTAGCTTGCCTCCATAAGATGTTCTAAAAGCCAGGTTGATTCCATATCTGTTCTGGCTCTTCATCTCCATTCATTCTTCTCAAGATCTTTCAGAATATGATCCAGGATTGGTCAGGAAGAAGCCACTTGGATGGGAATACTTTCCACCCACTCAAAACCATATTATCGGATGTGGAAGGGAGGTTGAAATAGTGTTGTTTTGATTTTTTTGTTTCCTAAACTACCAAGTACCATGCTAGGCACATTATGCAAATTATCTCATTTTATTCCTTGCAGCAGCTTCTGTGAAGTGAGCACTATATCATTATCCTTACTTAGCTATGAAATAGCTGATGCTCAAAGGTTAGTAAGTTGCCTCAGAACAAACCTTGTATTGAGTCCAAATCTGGTGCTTTATGTCTTTCATTTGGATTTTATTTATTGGCTTTTATGTTTTAGAATGGACTTCCAATAATTTATTTTGTTTTTTTAGTTTATTGGCAAAGAAGAGATGAATTGCAGAGGATGGAGTTCTTAATAGTTTTTGTTTTATTTATAGAATGTGCTGACCTAAAGTTCTGAATTCCGTTTTGACTGTAGCAAGGCAAGGAGAAAGAGAGTTTTGTTTTCGACATTTTTTTTTTTTCAGAACCAGATATTCAGTAGTACTGCTGGGACTGGTGAACCCTACGGGAATATCTTAACTTTACTCCATATTACATGTTTATGTGGAGCACAGCACTCTGACCAGGATTTGTAATGTTGGCTAAAAACTACTAGTTAGATCAGACAAAAACCTTAAAATTCCAGATCAAGACTATTTCACTGGGACAATAACTAGTTAATTGATAGGCAATAAAATGAAATAGAAAGCAAAAGTCCTGGGTTCTGTGAGTTTTTGTGGGAACTTGGACAGGTCACTAAATGCAGGGCATGACTTTGCAAAATGAGGCATTCCTCTAACTCTCATGCCCCCAGTATCTGAAAATGGTCATCTCTGACTATGTTTCTTTCTTTTTTTTTTCTGACTGTATGTTTCTAATTATTTTTCTTTATTGTAGGATTTTAATATAATTGAGGAAGCTCTTATCCAAAGGGTCTTAGACCGGTCACTTCTGGAATATGTGAATCACTCGAACACCACATAGTTTTATTAAAAGGAAAAGGAAAGAGACCATACAATTGCACCATTTTCTAAGATGCTGCTTGAAGAATTGGAGGAAAACCCAGTGCTTGTTGGGCAAAAAAGGTGTACAACACAGTTGTATGTTTGTCCATATTTATCGTTATATTGCATTGTAAAACTGCTTTCATTTTGATGGTTTAGGTCCGTTTTACATTCTTGAGTTTCTTAGACACTTAACGGCATCAAGTACCCTCCGTCAGCTATTAATATATGGAAGAGAAACAGATGGCTGAGTATGTGGGTGAAGGATCTTTATTTGCAAATCGGATGACACTGTGTGTTATGCTACATAGGCTAATCTCATGGTTGGGCAAGATAATGAATTGTTGTTGTATGTGAAAAGACTGATGGTGAAACAGAGTGTGGTCATTCAAGGGAATATGAAATCTGTCCCAATGCTCTTGTTCTAATCTCTGATGGAATAACATGAATAACCTTGTATGGGAGTAGGGAAAGAAGATTTTGGAAGTTAAAGACATCCATTTAACCAAGTTGTATAACATCATACTGTAACAAAATAAATTTCATGATAGGAATGTATACTTAATTCTTTGACTTTTTTAACTATGCACACAAGAATTTAATATTATATTTTCAAATATTTGTAGCTTATTATTTAGAAATATTCTATAATACAGGCAATTTCTTAAGAACCATCAGCTGATATTTACAGTACAAGTATTCACATCCATAATTTTTAGTGGAGAATCCTAAGGGCTTTGATTTTTTTTTAAATTTTAACCTTTAGAAAAACTATAAATACTGAAAACCAAATAGAAAATGTGTAGCTTATTACATTATTATAAGGAAACACTCTTTTAGAACTCTGCCAGCCACCTTGGATGTCCTCTGTGTGTCCTGTCACAGTTAACAACCCTCTTCCCCAACTCCACAGAAGTAACCACTACGTTGACTTCAATAGTACTCACTTCCTTGTGTTTCTTTATTATTTTATCACCCAAGTGTGTATCTCTACACACTAGATTTTAGCATCATCCATTTAAAATTATTTTATTAGATATATCTCTTACATCTCTTTTTAACTTACAGGTTTCCCCCTTCTTTCTTTTCCTTAAAATTAATCTGGTCTCACTCCCTGTATTTTGTTAATTGCATACTCATGGCACAATTCAGCATGTTCCTCTGTCCTTGATATTGACACATGGGTCCAGAGCTTTGCTCAGACTCAGGTCCAGCCTTTGGCCAGACCATAGGTCATGGTGTATTCTTTCATCAGAGGGCACAGAGCATGTCTGGTTCCCTCTTTTTGTGAGGTCAGCTGAAATCGATACTCAGTGCCTTTGAGATCCATTGATTTGTTGTAGGTTGGAGAATATGCTATCATTTCTTTTTCTTTTATAAGTTGGAACATTTTTATAAAGAGGTGTTTCCCCGCATCTACTATTTGGTTAACCAGTGGTAAAGTTCACATAGGAAAGGGGAAATAAACATTTGAATTTTCCCCTTTACTTACCAACTTTCAAGGTAATAAACTTGTTTTTTATCATCTTCTATAGATCACTTTTTTTAAGTGTTGTGAATGCATGGATTCAAACTTTTTGATAGGCTTTAATCCATTTTAAATATTACCTTATTAAAGTTAAAACTGTCCTATCTTTGGTCACTGGGAACCTCATTAAGTCGGCTTTGAGTTCTTTTGACAAGGACTATTAAAGTCTAGCTGTCTTTAATAGCTTCCTTGTGGTCTCATACGACAAGATATTTTTTCCACTTTCAACCTGTAATGTTTCCTGTCCCAGACCTGGAATCTGCCATTTCTTTAAGAAGCCTGGTTACTTTCAGTGAGAAACAGTGCTTCAAAACCATAATTGGGGCTGTTAAGTTCACAGACTAGATCGGTCATTGTTTCTAGGAGAGAGCTAAGTAAGAATCTTTTTTTTTTTTAAGGTAAAAACTTAATGAGTTTATTTTGATAGTCTAAATCAAATTGAGTATTACAGGATTTTTACCTCATCCCTACTATTACAGTTGTACCTTCTATTTTTCTACATGAGAATCCTGGTTTTCAGGGAAACAGGGCATGGCAGAATTAGAATATCCCACAATTATTCTTTTCCTTTATCTACTTTACACATGCAACAGTCTCAGAATAATAATATTAATAAACCACCACCACTATGATAACTGGAACAATTAAAATTTTTTTCATTTGTTCTCCCCAATCTTCTCTTATTTTTTTGAAGTTGTGCTTTATCAACATTTTCAGAACATATTAGTAAAACATACAGTACTCTCTCCCTTTTATCCCCCATTTAGCCTTAGTTCTCCAAGTAACTGTATATTCACTGCTTGCCACCACTCCTTATTTGATGGCTCTGTTTTTTGTATCTGGCTCTTTAATGACAAATTCAGGATATAGAATAACAGTCCCATCTTGAAAGCAAGCAAAGAAGCTATGAAGACTATTGATTTCAACTCTCGGGGATAAAAGGTTATTTGGCTGTAGTTAACTTTTTAACTATAATCTTTTGTAAACTTCTTTGTTCCTTACACATAAATGTAGTCATAATCTTGTTCCCCCAAATCTTCTATAATAAATTATTCATTACTTCTTAAAAGCCTTGCTTATTGTTCTGCCATCCCCTGCAAGGTGATTAGAAAAACGTGATTAGTGAAGTTGGATGGAATCCAGAGGGCTGTATTTCCTCCCTTTTAGATGTTGGTTTCAGGCTTGCTTTTCACGGCTGCCAACAAGTAACAGCAGATTTTTAGTCTCACGACCTGTCTTCCTGCAATTTGGTTGGACCATCCAATAAAGCAAAACCTACTGGGGAGCAGGGCATAGCTCAGTGGTAAAGCGTGTGCTTAGCATGCACCAGGTCCTGGGTTCAAGCCTCTGTGCCTCCGTTAAAAAAGTACAAAAGAAAAGAAATCTATTGGACAACAAGGGCAAAAGGAGAGAAGCTTTTCAGAGGTAATTGTTAGATTGAAAATCTAGTCCCTTAAGAATAAAAGAACATGTTTCTTAGCACTAGTGCTATCCAGAAAACAAACTTTTGTAAATTCAGAGCAATACAGAAGGCATCTTTAAAATCTGTAAAACTTGAAAAAAAAACTTCAAAAACTGTATTTTAAGTGAAGGTTTAAGTCACCTGCTACTATTAACCTCAGGGCAGCAATTCTCCAGCCCATCCCTGGATTCCCTTTATGATAATTTCGCCCCCTAGAGGACAAATTAGGTGCTGGCACCTGAATCATTTTGCCTTTTGAATTGAGTTCTAAAATAGTGAAGTGCAACTACTACTCATTATTTCACTGTGCCTTTAACCTTTTATAGAAAGGAATTTATAATTCATTGTTTTCAAAAAATGAAAATCACTATTTGAAGCTGTGGACTACTAACAAAAAAATTTCGCTCATTTTCTTTATAGCGCCAACTGCCACTTTTTCAAGGCCTTATGAGGGGAAAACTGATTCACGTGTTATTCTTTAAAAGCTAAATACTTCTAATCCTACAAAAACCCACGGAGATTTTTTTCTTTTACGTATTTTTTTTCACCTAACTTTCTAAAATGTAGGTTGAAAAATTGGATTGTGAATTTACAGTAAAGATAGTTCTGGGTCAGATCTCCTAAAAGATTCGGCTCTAATAATGTTGCTTATTACTTTTACTGGGTGCTAAGTGTCTTTTGTTTTGAAGTGGGCTTACTCCAGTCATTAAATATTTAACATGTAATTACTACCTTCCAGCATTGAAGTTTTTTGAAAAGTCACTAAAAGATTCATCCTTTTATTATTCAACTGCAAAAAATAAATCTGTATAATGATCAGAAGTTAAAATGTACAATTCTTTTCCTTCTGTAAATATGTATTATTGTGAGAAATAAAGAATGGCAGGACCATTGCTTTCATTAAAATATCTACTGTGTCTGTTCTTAAATATGGATCTTGATAATTTTTTACATTAAATGTATTACTTTTTATGCTCTTAAACCTAATATACTTTTTAAGTTGTCATCATCCAGCAATATCTATCATGAAAAATTTACCTTCATTTAGGCCAGCAGTTCTCAATCGGGGACAGTTCTGCCACCCAGAGGACATTTGACATAGTCACAATGTCATAACTGAGATATGGTATGGCCCAGGGATGTGGGTCAAGGCAAGGGATGCAACTCAACATTCTACAGTGAACAGAACAGCCCCTCACAACAAAGAATTAATGCTGCCCAAATGTCAGCAGTGATGAGGTTTAGAAACCCCGACTTACACCAAGGTAATGGTGAGCACCATGGAGTTACTATTGGTTCTGCTTCCCAGGGGCTCCACTGAAATGTAAAAGGCAAAATGAAGATGAATTTTGTACATCTTACTCTCTGCTAAATACGTATTAAGTTTTGGGTGGCTCTTGCTGTCATGGGTACTCCAGTTCAGAATATGCTCGAACATATGGAAGTGTTTTGGATTTTTCACAAGAAGAGGCACAGGCCAGAGCACAGGTGTTATTGGCATGACCTCTGATGACTGCTGAGTGACATCCTAAAAAATAGCAGGAACCCAGGATGGCTTGAGAAGACTTGGGTTATAGTTATTGAAGTAAATAAGGTAAAACATTAAAGAGAGACACCGATGTCTAAGATCCTTGAGGCTAAGAAATATTTAAGTTTTTATCTTTCGTCTGGAGAATCATCTGGTATTTTAATCCTGCAGGCTTCAGAGAAGGTTGCTTAGGGCTAATCATTGCCCCAAAGCAGCCATTTAAAAGACCCAATGAGGGTGAAACACAGCGAAAGACTAGTCAAGACAGATGAGGGACAGCAGTACATTATATATTAGAGTTGCTGAGTTTAACTTGCTCCAGATTATACAGTGTAGTAATTTGCTACAGAGTTAACCCAGGCAACTGAGTAAAATCGGCTGGCCCAGGTAATCAGATAAAATGAGGAAAATGTTCAGTACTTATATCCACTATATATTTTTTAGTTTTATTGAAGTATGGTTGATTTACAATATTGTGTTAGTTTTAGGTGTATAGCAAAGTGATTCAGTTATACACATATATATTCTTTTTCAGGTTCTTTTCCATCAGAGTTTTTATTACAAGATACTGAATATAATTCCCTGTGCTACATAGTAAATCCTTTTTTTTGTTGTTGATCTGTTTCATATATAATAGTGTTATCTGTGAATCCCATACTCTCAATTTATCTCTCCCCCAATATCCACTATATTTTGATATGCTTCTAAGCGTATTTCACTTTGTCCTTTTGATGCATTCTTAATAATGTATGCCAAGAAGGTCAAAGTCTTATATATAAAATCATACTATCCTTTCATAGTATTTCAAGGGTGTGTTCTCCAGAAATTTCAACCTTGAGGCACTGTAGTATTAAAACTACCTTAAAGAGAGAAACAATAACTTTCTAATAAGAATTTTTTTTTCATAAAGTAGTCCAACTCTTAGAAACAGAAAATAGAATGGTAGTTGTCAGGGAATAGAGGAAGGGGGAAAGAGAAGTTGTCCAAGGCATACAGACTTTCAGTTTTGCAAGATGAAAAAGTTCTGGAGACCTGCTGCATACGGTACACGTAGTTAACACTACTGAATTGTACAGTTAAAAATGGTTAAAATGGTAAATTTTGTATTATATATTTTGTACCACAATAAACAAACAAACAAAATTAGTATGTGGGCATACAAAATAACCTGGTGTATATATAGTTTTATGCCACCCAGTTTGGGAAATTATAATTGTTGGTGAAATTTAGGTAACAAGTATCCTGTCACTGGTGAAACCCTTCAGGTTTCAAAAATAAAGTATTTAAATATAGAGACTGAACAAAGCTCTTCCCTGTTGCTATTTTTTCCTCTCACAGGTCTCTCTCCAGACATCTGATGAAATTTAAAACACACAGCTTTGCTTACTGGTTTTTGTCCCCATTTGCAGTGGTTGTACATTCTCTCAGACATTTATTGATTTGAGTCGCCAGTCTGAGTCAGTACCACTTAATTGTAAGATTCCTGATGGAACTCTTAGGAAGGGAAGGCAGTTCTTGTTTTTGTAATGAGTACTATTACTGTTGTTGTTGTTGTTGTTTTTCACACTGAATATCTTGAGCTCAAATAATTTAGTGTTTGGGGACCACAAGGAGGGGAGAGTTTGCCTGACACTAAAGTCAACGCAAGGAAAGCAGACCCAAGAGAAAGTGAGAAACTAAATTCTTATCTTTTGAGCCTCTGGTTTCAAACAAGCATTATCTCAGCTTCCCCACCAGAATGATGGGAGCTAGAGAATTCTATTTGTTCCTGAAGCCATTTTAATTTGGATTTCCATCACTTGCAACCAAAAGAAATTTGACGAATACGCGCTCCATGCATTATCTCTGCATCCTTAAAATTTGTTTCCCCCCTTACCTCGTTCAACCTGGGTTCTGCAATTTTCAATGTAAGAGTCCTAAGTGATATAAAAATCAGCACCCAAAGTGGAATTCTTACTTTAGATCATAAGAGACAGTGTAGAACTAGCTGAGCTGTGGCTAGGCTGGGGTCATGGGGCAGTAAAGATTCCTCCGTTGCAGGATTAGAAACTTAAGTTTTTGTGTACAGATGTAAAACTGCTGGCATATGGCCATGGAGGGTGAAACTTTAGAGGACTTAGTAGCAAAATGTCAATAATGGGTTAGTATCAGTATGCCAGTTATGAATCCATTAATTTTCAGCTTCAAACTGAATCCTTTTTTTGCCCGCGGCATGAAAATGAATCTGGGCCTTCCAAATATCTCTCCTTTGCCAGTTGACAAAAGAAGTTTTGTCAATAGGGGGCACTTGAGACACCTTGCGGGAGGAAAGGAGCTCTGTTTCCAAGTTCTGGTGCGCACACGTCCAGTAGCTCACAGGGCCAGCAGCACCCAGACACAGAAGCTTCCTCCAACATCCCCCTGGATGCCTCCCATGAGACACTTCTGTGTGAAAAATAGCTTCCCCTGGTACCCTAGAGGACAGACTTCTAGCAAGTTCCAACAGCATGGCACCACAGTAACTTCTCTGCTATCCAGTGAGCCACAGCAGGGCCCTCTCCAGCAAGACCTGGATCTCAGCCCTAGAGGTGGTGGAGGCAGCGTCCTTCTTTGGGTATTCTATCTCAATCTCATATTTTTTTTTCTTTTAAATATGGACTGCATCATGAATTTGAGTATCATCCTCGCACAGGGGCCATGCTCATCTTCTCTGTATCATTCTGATTTTGGTACAGGTGCTGCCGATGTAAGTACTCAAACCTATATTCCACAGAGTTCCCTTTACTTCCTAGATCAACCCCTAGTAGAGAGTTACAAATTCCTTATATTAAACTTTTTCTGTTCAAATCTCTCTCCAGATTAGATCCAGACTGACAAATCAGATAATGTTACATTTTCCTGTTTACCTTCAATAGAGTACAAAAGAAACTTGGATGCTCCCTAAGATGTTCCTGGATGTGAACAGGAGAAAAAGAAGGGTTGGGAAGTGAGAATGCTGAGGCCTAAATCAAGAAAGTAATCAGAGAGGCAGGACCATAGCTTAGTGGTCGACTGTGTGCTTAGCATGCATGAGGTTCTGAGTTCAATCCCCAGTACCACCATTAAAAAAAAAAAAAGTACGTAAACAAACCTAATTATTTTACCCTCACCAAAAAAAAAAAAAAAAACCTTTAAAAAATTAAATAAATTAATTATTTTTTTAAAAAAAGAAAGTAATCATTTGCTGGACTAAAGTGAAGAAGTCGAGTTCCCTGATTCACTTCCCTTTCTGTGTATAAGATTAAAATGTTGACTGAGAAAGTGTGAGATCTTGGCAACTGGGGAGGAATTAATGGAGGATGTGGGGTACCATGACTCCCTGAGCCACCCCACGAAGCCTCACGCTGGCTCCCCTGCTGAAGAACAGGATGACAGTGCCATGGCAAGTATACTGGACCAGAGTTCAGTTTGGGGCAGAGTGATATTCTAGAAGATAGAGAAGAAGAGGTCTCTGACAGCCCAGCCAGTTTCTCCCTTCACACTGTCCTGAGAGACAGTTTGTCAAACAGGGTGCACTGGGTATGTGTTCTCCCCAGACACTGCTCACGAGTATAGACCAGCCTTATCTCTTCAATTTAGCAGCCCTGGCAAAGTTTTTGCTGTTTACTTTTAGAAAGTTTCCCTAAAATGAAACTGACAGACAGGTGACTAAAGTTTTATCAGAACCATAGCACCAGCAAAAACCCAACCTGTGTGACAGGCCTGGGAGTCACTGGAATCAATGTGGCAGGATGTCCTAATTCCTCAAGAGTCTCAGGAAGAGTCTCATTTTTGTACCTTAATACCTCCAACAAAAAGTGAATTGCACATGAGATACACCCCTCCCTTCTCCTTAGACAGGGCAGTCTACTCTGATGTCCTCTGAGGTGTTCCCCTGGCAATAGCAATGATCCCAGCGGGCAGTATCAGAAAGGCAGATTCGTTGATAATGGAATTCTCACCACTGTCAAGTCAACCAAATGATGCCCACGAGACTCAGTGGTTTTCTGCTCTGCTTCATTAACTCTGTCCAACAGCAGACAGTACATACATATCCTATGGTTTCTTCTCCTTTCTCCACGTTCTAAATGGAAGTTCTTATTGTTGTTGTATTTGTTCCACTTTGCGGTACGTAAGAGGTGGTTGATAGGAATTACACTTATGGTTTAGTCTAAGACTGCAGGATCATGAGATATTAAAACTGGACCACATAAGACTCAACTAAAGGAAGAAGTAGGAGCTACTGGACTGGAAAAATAGTAGTCATGACATTGCCTCTAGAAACATGGCTAGAGGGGGCTTTAGATTGTTTCCCTTTGAGACATAATATGCATATGTATTGAGGGGATAATGGCTGGAATAACTAACTTCATGAACAGGAAGAAGAGTGTTTATGTGCTGGAGGGTTCTCTAAAAATTAGGCTTTGTTTGCTTTTAAAAACTTCCGCCTACACTGTTACACTAGAACTCATCTTGTAATAGTTGCCTTTGTCCTGGCCTTGAGCCCAGGACACAACAAGGTCCAGAAGATGTCTATACACGTGTGAAGTCAATGCAAGAAAAAAAGGAAAAAGGAAAAAGGAGGAGGAAGTGAGAAGGGGCGAGGGGAAAGGACGGGAAGAGGGATCTGTTACCCTCAAATTCAAATCTTTCTCTCAAAAGTGAATAAAAGAACATCAAAAAAAAGATGGAATGCGAGTTGATTGGTTGAAATCTACTGCCATTTCTGGTCTAGCCCATGGCTCTGCCTCTGAGGACAGCAAAGCTTATGCAGTGAAACAACTGTAGCTGCGTTCAGAACGTCTGTTTCACTATTGGTTTGCTCTCTTCTGGTTGGCATTCTCTGCCTGGGGAAGGAAGGAGACGGCTGCCCCATCTCTCTTGATAACATCCCTTCCAAGTGAATGCACTTAATGGAGACTGACTGGAATATAGGGGTCTCAGTTGCACGTTCTTAAAAGTGTGACAGTCACAAGTTGGGACTATACACACCTTTATGTGAATCAGTTGTAACATGAAGGCTGTATTCCACTAGATAAAACAGGACCAATGGGCTACTAACAGGAATATTATTTAAAATATAGCTCTATAATAGTACATAAAAATACTGCTGATATGACATTAAATGTCATGTAAGTAGCATGAAAATGCATATGTATAATGACTTTTATGAAGCTGAAATTTGTCCCAACCTGGGGTGGACTAAAAAAGGGTAAATTCTTTTATTTTCTATACTTAATTAGATCTCACTTTTGAGTTTCCGTTTTGTGCTAATTTGCGGAGGTGTGAGGAGAGAATTTAAACTTGGCAATGGAAAGTAACTCAACTCCTACTCTTCTGGGAAGAGAACTCCTTTTGCAGTGTTTCTTTCTCCTCTGCTTTCCCCTCATCCTTCTGAAGTGTTGATTCAGTTAGGAAAATGGGTCAGTGTCCAATCAGGAAAGAAAGCTCTCATAAGTAGCTCAAAAGAGGATGTTAAACGTGGCAAACTAATGACAAAGATGTCAGAATTAATTTGCTACACGGAGTGGCTCACGGAACTTGGGAAACCAGTTTACGCACTAGATTACTGGTTTATTATCAAAGGATAGAACTCAGGAATAGCCAGATGAAGAGATGTGTACATCAAGAACGGGGCAAATGGTGTGGAGTGTCCATGCTCTCTAAGTATGCCACTATCCTCAATCTCCATGTGGTCACCAAGCGGGAAGCTCTAAAACCTATCCTTTGGGGTTTTTAGAGGCTTCTTTGCATAGGCATCATTGATTAAATCATCAGCTGTTGGTGACTGGACACAATCTTCACCACCCACCTCCAACCCTCGGCCCCCTGGAAGGAGGTCTGGGAGTGGTACTGAAAGTTCCAAGCCTTTAATTACACTGTTGGTTTGCCTGGGGACCAGGCTCCACCCTCTGGGGCTTTCCAAAAGTCACTTTATTAACATAACAAAAGACACCTTTACTGCTCTCTTATCAATTAGGAAATTCCAAGATTTTTAGGAGGTCTGCGCCCCAAACTGGGTCAAAGACCAAATATATATTTCTTATGATAAATTACAAAGGGAGAAATATCTTGGCTTCTTCCTTCCTTTCTCTTTCCAGTGTCTCGTCAGTGCCTCCCATTGGCTGAATATAGCCAGAAGTCAGCTGGCAAGGGAAAATGGGAAACAGTTTGCAGGGTCAGCTCCAGCAACACAGAACAGAACAGGGGACCACTGGGGGAAATGGATCTGACAGGCATTAAGCAAATGCCTAGCTCAGATACTTGAGTTACAAATAACAAAAAAGCCAACTGAGAATGGCTTAAGGTTTAACAGATAGGAGGTAAGGTAGTTGCAGAATTGATTAGATTAATCGAATGGCTCACCTATATAAAGGACCTAGTTCCTTCCATTTTCAGCTCTGACCTCTTCAGCACATTGGCTTATCCTCCCGCTCCTTCTTTTCATGATTCCACGATGGTTGCAGAGTTCCAGGCAGCCCAGATAGATCAGAGAACATCCTGCAGCAGCACGGAGTTTTTTATTCCTATTTGGTTTTTTTCGATCAGCAAAGAAAAGCACTTGGTGAAGCCCCTCAGAAGAATTCTTGTCACATTTCTTTGATCTTAATTGAGTCACAAGCCTGGGTCTAAGCCACTGGCAAGAGGCAATGGCCCATCCATATTGGCTCATTTCCATCATGGTTTTTCCGCTTCAGTCAAGACTGTGGGTTGCCTCCCAAAAGACACGGTTCGGAGAAAAAGAGGAGATACCTAAACAAAAATCATTTGTTAGAGTGGCGGATGGAAGTGGGGTTTGTGAATGCCTGTTGATAGGAACATGGTGTCTATTATGGTTTTCCTTTCACATTTTGTTCACTTGGACTCCTTCCTGCTCAGCCTGAGGCATCCATCTGCCTGCGTGTATGCATGTGTTGTGGTGAGGTGGGGAAAAGAAGAAATCAGTATTAATTCAACAGGAATGTTGCTTTTTTTTTTTTTTTTGAGAGCATTTCCAAAACAGGCTTAAACAATTAAACTACATGCCTTCAGTGAATAGGTTATTTATGTGCATGGTCAGGAGTAATACCGAAAATATTTAACAGCTGAAATCAAATGGCACTGGCCAGCCAGGACAGACGATGGATGTCAACACTGCACATGGTACCAATTTAAAGAGATACCAAAGGGTATACAGGGAAACCAAACACGAGCCTGTCTCCCATTCCATCTCCCAGCTTCCCTGTCCACTTCCTCAAAGGCAAGCTCTTTTACCAGCCAAGCAGGCTTTTAAGGTTCTGTAGTGAGACAAAGCCAGGCTTTGTCAAGAAAGAAATTAATTTTCTAAATTCATTTCTCTCCCCTTTTTGAATATCAATTCCTGGCCTAGCGGACTTGACTGAAGAGTTTTGCATATGGGAGCGCCCAGTCTGCCCTAAAAGGTGAGGGCAAAGGTCCATTTTTTCCTGGCCAAGGGACTGTGGTTGGTAAAGAGAGACAGAGTATAAGAAAGGTGTGTTAGGCAGGTTGAGAGGAGTGCCCAGGGCTCAGGGGCTGAAAGCACCGCTGCCTCTGAATTTGGGCTGTGTAGAACCAACTTAGGGGTCAGCACTTCACGCAAATTCAGTGACATGGAATGTTTAGAAGGAATGGGTCTTCCAGAGTTACAGAGGGGAGGGCCCCAAGGGATGCCATGGACACTAGTTATGCTGAGAGAATGAGAAGCCTGCCATGTTGAGGGTCAAGGAATTGGAAGATGATTGTAGCAGAGATTCACATGGTTCACGGTATTGGTGAGACTGAGTCAACCAGGGCACACCACAGGACCTTCACCCAGCTGAGAGGCCAGAGAAGCCCTCACCAGCAGGTACCAGAAGCAGAATGTCCAGGACTCACTGCATCTCAGAGAGCAGCCAAAATGATCCTTTCGGCAGAAAAGTTCATCAAGAATTCAAAGGAGATCTTGCAGATCTCTGGACCAAAGATTCCCCAGTGGTATCTCAAGTTCATACCAGCTATCCCCGACCTCCTTCTTATCTTCTCCAATATCATTTTGAGGGGAATCAACTGAGATGGAATATTAAGAGACTTTAAATCTAAACTTAAATGTTTAAATTATTGCAACAGACTAAGTTTGTCAAACTGGACTAACATTTAGAGTTTTCACCCAACTGCCCCAAGGCTGAGGACGTCTTATTTACTCAGCTGAATGTATTTTAAGTAAATCTGTGACATTGCCATAAAAATATCAAGTAGTTTTTCACATGAAATGCTGCCAAGACAGAAGACTGTGTCTTTTGGCATTTAAGGTTTATTTTTCTAAGCTTAGCTCTCAGAGGGTAACTGCATTTTCCTTACACCCACATTTTTGATGGATTTCCACATATGGCCAACTATATGCTTACATGTATGCCAAGTAACTTCCTAGAGTATGTGAGGAAGTAATACAAACATGTTTGGATTAGGGTATGAGTAAGGCTGCCATTACAGAGAAAAAAATGAAGCAAATAAAATTAAAGTCACAAAATTAATTTTCTGGTTAAGGATTCTCACTAAGTAAAGGGAAAGATTCTATTGAGTAGAAAATATGCTTTACTTCCTCAAGTGGTAAAAGTAAGTAAAATACGATTGGGAATATATTATCAAAGATGTGAAACTTGGAATCCAAGAAGTATTTTACAAGAGAATTTGAAAAGCACCTGAACTATTGCTATTAGGTACCCTTCCCATCAAGTGCTCTTCCTCCTCCCAAGAATTCTGAAGCTAAAATTAGCATTTCTGCTCTGCTTCTACTGTTTTTGCTAAGGGAGGAAATGGGACAAAAATACAAAATGTACTTTGGTGGAGGGAATTCGCTGCTCACTGGGAAAATAACTTGGTATTATTCTAGGAATTGTCATTTTAAGAAGGAATTGTCGTTTCCTCCATAAAGTTTTCTAAGTCCATACAAATCCAATCATTCTACTTCCTATCCTGACGATAGTCACCACTAAAGAAAAATTTAATACTTTGGCAGACACCATTTTTTGTCCCTTCATTTTGTTAGACACCCAAGAGTGTAAATGAATTTAGAACTCAAAGTTCATGATACATGCATGACATCTAACCTAGTGTCGCGGACAATATGGACAATAAGTGATGGAATTGAATTAACTAGGCCCTTCAGTGGCTTCTATTTATGAATCTTTTAGTCCATAGTGGAAAGCTTTAACAAAGCATGGTAATGAAACCTTTTTTTCTTTTCTGAAGTGAACGGAGAATGCTTTATCATGTTCCATATTTCTCTGGCTCCTTTCAGGTGGTTGTGATCTCAACTTACAGATTTATCAATTGTGTGGACATAACTGAGAATTAAGGGCCCATTGAAAAAAAAAGTTTAAATTGGTGAATAATGTTGGTGAAACGCCTAGATCCATGCTTCTATCTCATTTTTCTTCAAAGCCGTCAAACAACAAAGCAAAGGTATTGGTGGAAAAACGCATCTGTGACTGTAACTCGTCAGTCACACTGTGTTAAGGGCGAAAGCTGAAACCCTCTCAAGGAGCTTATTTTTAATTTCTCCTCTCTAAAGGATTAAAATCCCGTAACAGTACTTGGTTTATAACACATCTTGACATGGTCAAAACATACTGACAAGGGCAAACAGTAGGGACCAAATTTTTAACGTTAGTGCCATTTTCTGAAGAAAAGTTCCTGAAAAACCCAATATATTTGATAGAAGTAGGAATTCCTGCAGTAGGGATGCTGTGGGTGTACAGGTGGGCACCCAGCTGTTTATGTCACAACCTGGGACAGGTGCCACGCGCCGGTTGCTACGGAGGCCGCCCTCCCCCACTCCTCGGCCCTGCGCTCGCAGCCCCTTACGTTCGGTGACCGGCCGCGCCGGCTGCACGCAGCGCGATGCCACGGGAGAGCTGCTGGAGGGGGCGGTGGGATCCCGGAGCACCATGAGCCTCGGGCCCGGCCCGGTTTCGGGCCGATGAGCACTGCGCACTCCCACCGCCACCCCCCTCCCGGCCTCGGCTGCGAAGGCAGCAGCGGAAGACCAGAAGCCTGAGGGCGGCGCCGGGCTTCTCTACCTGCGTTCACCGGGGAAGCTGCTTCACCAACCGCGAGGCTCCGGGGCTCCTAAGTGAGCGCCTACGCAGTCGGAGTACAGGGGCGGGGCAGGGCGGGGCAGGGCGGGGCGCCCAGCCCCTGAGAAGAGTAGGCTGCCGCGGGGCGCAAAACGGCTGCGCGGGGGTGGGGGTGGGGTGGGGGTGGCGGGGGTGGGGGAAGGAACGGAAAAACCAGGAAAAGGGAGGCCGGAGGCACCGAAAAAGGCTGAGGGCGGAGCCGCGGCTGCGTCGCGGAGCCAGGTAAGGGGGTGGCCTGGGGCGGGCTGGCTGTGGGCTGAGGGCGGGCTGGGGACGCCCTTCCCGGGCCAGAGGGGCGGCTCCCGGCTTCGATGGAAGCGACAGTGAGGCCAATCACGGGCCTCTCGGCCGCGGCCTCCCGCCAGGCACCGCCTTCCCGCCCTGCCCCTGCAGGAGGAGCAGCCCTAGGCTCGACCCTCGCCCGGCGCGTGCGGCCGCGGCGTCTCGGCGTTCAGCCCCGCCCCTCCCGGGCCCCGCCCCCTTCCTGGCGCGAGCCGCTTCCTGAGGTGATTCCCCGCCCCCTCCGGGTTCGCGCAGGGAGTCGGGCCCCTGGCCGCTACCGCCACCTCGGCCGCTGCCGCCGCCGCCGCCATCGCCTTGATCCCGCATCTCCCGCCATGGCCGAGGAGCTCTCCGCGGCCACGTCCTACACGGAAGACGATTTCTACTGCCCCGTCTGTCAGGAGGTGCTCAAAACGCCCGTGCGGACCGCGGCCTGTCAGCACGTGTGAGTAGACGCCCCCTCCCCCGCGCGGAGCCGGGTGGTCGTTTAGGCCCCACATCCCGACCCGGACCCTGGGCTGCGGCCTGGCGGGGGCCGAGCCCGCCGCGGCCTCCTGGAGCGCCGCTCGGCGCCGAGGGCCCATCCCCGGCCGGTCGGAGCCCTGGCCGCCCGCCCTGCGAACTCGCGGCCGGCTCCCTGCGCCCGGCGCCTCAGCCCGAGCTCCCGGACCTCGGGTCTCCCTTGTTTCCGCGCCCCCGGGCCATGCCCAGGCCTGTCCCCGGGGCGTCCTCGGGCCCCGAGGCCCCTCTCCTCTCCTGCAGGCCCGGGAGGAATTGCTGGGAACGTGGAGCCTTTTTGTTTCCTAGCAACCTGAGCGAAGGCTGGGGTGTCGAGTGTCAAAACCGGCCGAGGTGCTCGCACCGGCCCGCTCCCCCCGCTCCGCGACCCGCCCCGCTCCCAAGTTTTCCTTTTCCTTTCAGAACCGTGGCCCACCCTTTCCCGATCCTGGAGCTCTTATCTCACTTCACCTTTCATCCCTGCTTCACAGACCATCCTTGAAAGTATTTTCGACGCGTGCAAAATTCAGCGCAGATTAGAATGACCTAGAACGGGTTTGCTTCCCTCAAATGTTAGAACTGACAGGATTTCCGGGTATTGAAGTGATAGGTTCCCTTTGTTTTACCCTTTTGCTTATTACTTGGTTACTATAAGGGTGGTGATGAGAAAGACTGCGCTTGTGAGGCATGAACTGAAATGAAGACAGTAACTCTAGGGGTGATGGAGACCGCAGAAGGAGTCGGTGAGGTGGCCTGGTGCTGTTCGATTTGGAATATTTGTAGGAAGAACTTCGATAATTTTATAGACTGCTAAGCTGTCAGTAAGGGTTAGAAGGAACCCTTCTTGTGAAGATGTAGCACTTCTGACAAACCTGGCTGCTGATCAGAATCCCTGGGGAACTTTCAGAGTAAACATACCAATTCCCAGGCTCCATTCCAAACTTATGAAAGAATTTCTGGCAGGTGAGGCCTAGAAATCTCTATTTGAAAAAATACACTTAGGCTTGAAAGTTCTGTGTGCTTGCAAATAGCTGAAGAGGATCAGTTTCTCCTTCGACTTGGCGGTAGGTTCTGTAATTTTGTAAAGAATGGGTTATTGAGTTTGGGGTTCTTAATCACAAACTTCCTTATAGTTGTTTCTTGATACCCACTCTTCTCACTCTGATTCCCTAGTCTTTTTTTGAGGGGGGCATAGGTGATTAGGTTTACTTATTTAATTTTTTTTTTCTTAATGGAAGTACTGGGGATTGAACCTAGGACCTTGGCATGTGCTCTACCACTTGAGCTATACCCTCCCCCTGCTTCAGATCCCGTCTTAACTACACTGTCTGTCTTTATTCTGTCGTGATTGTGCAAGCCCAAAGAGTATGTAACTTTTTATAATAGAAGTTAAGCCAGTTATGTTTTTGCTGCTTATGGGAGATGAATGACAATCTGGAATTCCTTTATTATTTGGTACAACAAGTGCGGATTGTTAGAAAAATATTTTGAGATGTTCTGGGCACAATGTATACTTTTTGGTCTTTAGTCTGTCAGTGTTCATTATTATGACTTGATGTGCTTGGGATGGCCGTGGGTGGAAGAAGGGAGGCAAGGAGGTCAAAGTGAAGAAGTAGGTCTTTTCTGGATAGAATCATTTCAGTTGCCATTTGGGTCATTGACCTCACAGAACTCATTGTAATCTCTAGTTCCCTTCAGAATTCCATGCAGTTTGCTCTAGTTCACTTCTGCTGTGGGACATTTTATTAAACCAGGCTGTAGTTTGGCTTGACCTCAAGGCTATGGAAAAGAGAGTAGTGATGATTGTTGAGGGCTTTTCTCAAAACAACTCACTGGGCTGGAATGTGGAAATGAAATATAGAGTAGATTTTTTAAAGAGGAATGGACACTTACTACTCTACTACTCAAATTACTCTCCTCCATCCATCCTCTCCTTTACCAGCACTGCTCCCTCTCAAACACACACAGTTTCTCTAAGGTTCTGGCTGAGCAATGAATTAAGGCAGAGGGAGGAAAAGTTTTATTTGGAAGGGGTGGTAATGGTGGAACAGGGTCTTGATTAGAAGGAGTTTGGTGGGGAAATAGAATTTTAAAAAAAATAATCTAGTTTAGAATGTCACTTGCTCTTTCCTTTTTACAAAAGACAAACCTGTGCCTTTAAACAAATTTATATTTGGCTACAAAATCAGTGTTTTGTTCAAGAGGAGTGAGAGATGAGGTGATAAGAGCTTTGTGCTCCTATTGGTGTGTTAGAAAATAAAGTTTTCTTTGCCAGTTCAGCAACAGTGAAGGATTTGCCCATTCTAGTAAAAGGAGCAAGTTCATGATCACTAGAATAACTTTACCAAAATAGAAATTTTCATTTAATCCTCGTTCATCCCTTCAAACAGCAATTGTTGAATGCTTTCTCTGTGCTGTGTAGAGGGAATACAGAGTTCTGTTTCTCTGGAGACCATTAATAGTCTAATGGAAAAGACCTGTACATGAATGTGATGGGTATGCAGGAAATTGAGGAGGAAATTTTTATGTAAGCATTGAGAGCAAGTGCCTAAATCAGCCTGTGAGTATAGGAAAGCTGTTTTGGATGAAGTAATCAGAATTGGTATGCAGGGTTTGCTGGGGAATACCCTGATTAGGTTTACAGCATATGCAGAGGCGAGGAGGGGTTACAGAGGATGACTGTATCTGGACAACAAAGTTTGGCTGGAGCCAAAGGATGAGTGTAGTGGAGATGGAGCTTAGAGATGTCGGCAGGAATTTACTGTGTAAGCCAATTTGAACTTTTTCCTCATCTGTTGAATAATTTTGGCATCGGAGTAGCATGGTCACATTTAAATTTTAAAATTTACTTTAGTAGTCTTGTCTAGCTTGGTAGTGGTGAGACTAGTGAAGAGGTCATTCATTGCTGTGTCAGAGAGGGAAATGGATTAGAACCTGAACCAAGGTAATGATAGTGGGAATGGAGAGAAGAGATTCCTGGCATTTTGAGGAGATTGTGTAAGATTTGATGATTGTATGTCCAATAGTTAAGTGTATGTACTTAGATCTGGAATACATGGAGCTAAAGCTGTGAGTGTGAATGTAGCTTCTGAGGGAGGTATATAAGAAATTGAAAGATAGCAGAGGGCTGTCTAGGTAGTACAGAGTGCTGGAGAATTTATATTTAAATGTGCAGTGGAGAAAAGTTCAGCCTGAGAAGGAATAGACAAGATAGGAAGAAAACCAGGATAGACTGTGACAGGTCAAACTGAAAAAAATTTTAAGGAACTGTAGTCAGCAGCATCAGATACCTTAGAGTGGTCAGATGTAATGTTTTGAAAAACATGTCAAAATGAATTAAGAATATTAAAGTTGAGCAGGTATTCAAAGTAATGTTTCAGAAGGTACAGACTGGCATAGTGGTAAGGTATTTATGTCTTTTTTTCCCCCTTTGTAATCTTCAGAGGCTCTTTGAGCCAAACCTCCCTTCTCTGTTTTGAATGGTTAAGGGGGTAACTGTACACTGTTAGAAGTAAGCTCCATCACAATGAAAGTTACATGTAATGACAAGTTGATGCCTTGCCAGATGTTAAAAACGGGTATCTAATCTGTTTGCTTTTGGACATCTATGTGTGATTCTTTATTGACCTGCTTTGGATTATCCAGTCCTTGAATTTTCACTTAATGTTTCTTATAATTTTAGCAACTTTATTGATATCTTGTTTGGGCAGTTGTGCTTTAAATATATAGTTTCAAAATTTCTTTTTTCCTACAGACTTGTAATTCTGAAGCCAGGCTCCTATGGGCTCTTGCTGATTTAAAGATGCTGCTCTAGGCCATCTTTTTTCTTAAGATTTTTAAGACCTTATCTAAATCCTTTTGAAAAATGGTTATTTATAAAGTGGTACAATTTTTTAATTTAATTATGTAACAAGATTGATTTGATTTTGTCTTGAAGACTAACTTAAAGTTTTTTAAAAATCAGATATTTTAAGTTTTGGGGGGAAATGATTTTGATTACAGACTAAGAAGATTAAAGTTACCAGATTTTAAATTAATACTAAAAGCAGGAGCTTGATGGATGGGAAGGTTGCTTTACTCTCGCCGTGTCTGTTGATCAGCCTGTTTGGAGAATGGGTAAGAAGAGAAATTCATCTGGCATTTGCTAGTTTAAAGTTGGGAGAAACTTAAAGATAACCTTTACAATTGTTTCAGAGTAGTACACCATCTGAGAGATGCAGTCTCCTTTGATACATCGAAATAGTTAGTAATCTTGATTTGCCCCTTTTTTCCTCCCCCTTCTACTTTGTTTTGAAAAAAGCTCTATCTAGCAGATTCAACTAGTCTAGCAAAAGGAAGATAAGGAATAAGAAATGTGCTTGTTGGTACAGAGGAAGGAAAGAATTGAAGTTAAAAGACCTGAATAACTTCGCTTTGTACCTCTTATGACAGTTTGTAATCATAATATTTTTGGAATCAGGTGATTTGACTGATGTCATTCTCACTGGGTAGACTGTAAGTCTTAAAATGCAGCAACCTAGATCTGCTTCTTACCTGAGCCTACTGTATGCATTTGGTATTGAATAAAGTAATGATGAGTCTGTGTTGGGTGACTACAGCTTACTAGCTGTATCACTTGGTCAAGTCGTTTAACTCCTTCCAGCCTGTTTTATTATCCATGAAATGGGTAGGAACAACCTATTTTACAGGGTTCTTGCAAGGACTAAATGAGGTGATAGTTGTGAATAAGAGTAATAATTTGTATTATGTGTTTTATAGTTTTCGAAATCCATAAAATATACAACTGTATTTAGTTTAATAACTACAGCATATAACACAAAAACTAGATTATTGTAAACAGAAAGGAATCTATGTCAAGTTTTTTGTCCAGCTATTTAATATCAAAGGTATTATTATTGTGATTCACAATATTAAAAGTACAAAAGGAAATAATACGATTTTCTTCCACAATTACCGTTACCTTACATATTCCTCCAGAGGTATATGTATAAAAGTTGTAAATAGAATTTTCTTGTTTTTCACATAAGGAACAGCATACTGTATGCATTCTTTACCATATAGCAAATAGCATACCTTACTATTTTCATGTTACTGTATTGGAGGTTATTGTATATCAGTACATAAATGGCTTTCTTACTCGTGTGTGTGTGCGCGCGGTTGTAGATTTTTCATTCATTGAACCAACACTGACTGTCCATTATGTGCCAACAATACTGTCGAGGATTCTAGGGCTCTAGCATTCAACAAACCAGACAGCAATTTCTGACCCATGGAACATGTTTGATATTACAGTATTCCATTGTTTGATGTATCAGTATTTATTTATCCAGTCTCATATTGATGAACATTTAGGTTGTTTCTAATCTTTTGCTGTTACAAATAATGCCACAGTGGTTAAACTTGTATAAATACCATTTCACATGTCAGAGTATTTCCTGTAAGATAAATTCTCACAAGTGGAATTGCTGGGTCAAAGGGTGAATACAAAGGCATTTGTCAGTTGTGTCATGAGGAGGATTATAGCTCTGTTGAAGTGTTTTGTACATGGAAGGTGCTCATGGTTTTGATTTGAGGATTGTGGATTATATCTTTGGGTTAAGATTTTTGATTAGATTAAGGTAGATTAGCATTCATTGTTTTAACAAATATTAATGAATGCCTACTAGGCGTCCAGCTCTGTGTTAACAGTGCTGTGCATGCAGTGATGTCCAGTTAGATATGTTCTCTGCCATCAGAGCTGGCATTGGTGAGAGACATTTTAATTCAAATAAACACTCAGATAAGTGTGCAGTTATAAACTCATAGGTTCAGTGGTAGAGTGTGTGCTTAGCATGCATGAGGTCCTGGGTTCAATCCCCTGTATCTCAATCAGTCAATCCAGTTACTGCCCCTCTCCCCCTCAAAAAACCCAAAACAAAACAGATGTCATGGAGTAAAAAAAATTAAAATTTTAAAAAAGTTTAAAAACTCATAGGTTCAAAGAGAGAGAGTATAAGAAGGGGACCAGATCTATGGTGGGTTGGTGGGTGGATGGCTAATTAGTCAAAGACCTTTCCTGAGGAAATGAAATTGTTGCTGAAATTTAAGTGATGGTAGGTGTTAATTTGTGGAGGGCTATGTTTGTGCATAGAATATTTTGGGGAGAGGAAACATTCTGGGCAAAGACCCTGAGGTAGAGGGAGCATACAAGGCCTTGTTTTTCGAGTAAGAAGCATCTTGCCTTCAGCCTCTTAGAGGTTTGTTTTTTAATGGAGGTACAGGGATAGAACCCAGCTTGGGTTCTACCATTGAGCTATTACCCTCCCCCCCCCAAAGGTTTATTTATTTTTTAAGCCTTAGTTGCTTCATCTATAAAATAAAGGAACTTTTAAAACATTTATTTATTAAGAACTCAAGATAATGAATGTAGTTTCTGGAACCCTGCCTAGCACATATTAAGTGCTCAATAAATAATTACAGCTTTTTATATAAGTGTCACGTTGCTTTCCACAAAATTGGGCTAACTTACACAATGACATTAATACTATAAAAGCATATCTGTATTCCATCATCTTTTTTTGCCAGCTTTTTTTTTTAGCAGTGTTTTGTTAGCTTAATACAGTTCATAATAGTGTCTAGAAGTCACTTTAAAATCTGTTTCTTCAGTTACTAGCAAGGCTGTGTGCATTTTCCATACTAAACTTTTATATATTAATTTATAATTTTACTATTAAGAGTATGCTCTAGGTACGTTTGTAATCATTTCTATGATTATGTTTTAATAATAGTCCTTTATAATTTATTACTTACTTTACATTATTTTCCTATCAGTTTCTTTGGTTTTAATATTATTACATCTTATACATTCAGATTTGACATATTTGATTCTCTTTATCTAAATTTATAATGCTACTCATTTTTTTAATTTGTTGAATCTTTAGAAAAATAATTGTCTATTATTAGACCTACCTGGAATCTACTGAGATATATGATTGTGCTTTTGAATCTTAATTAATTTACCAGTCTTACTTAGTTGACTCAACATTTCTTAGAGGGCATTCTTCCATTGTTTCAAAAATCTTTTTAGTATTTTTGGATTTTAGTCAGGGGGATAACCAGGTTTATTTGTTTACTTACTGTTAGAGTGAGTAGACACTTACTCTGGTACTGGGGATTGAACCCAAGACCCTGTGCATGCTAAGCATGACACTCTACCACTTGAGCTATACCCTCCCTCTATATTATTTTTGAATTGTTAAAATAATTTGATTCTTTGAAGAATCTTCACTTTCATAAACTACTTTTGCTATTCTTAGCACAGTATAATATGACTTGTTAAATGTTTTTGGATATAGTATATACACACAGACCTGCCACAAGATGCATGCACACAATGCTATAATTGGAGTAGGGTTTTTTGTCACTTTAGTTCCTTGTTATATTCCTAGTATCTGTTATGTAGTAAGTACTTATTGTATATTTATCAAGAGAATATGCATTATAATATATGGATAAGTTAAACTTTTAATTTTGAGATCATTGTAGATTCACATATAGTTGTAAGAAATAATACAGAAATTCTATGTACCCTAACCCAATTTCCCCTACTGGTAATATCTTGTAAATATAACCAATATATCTACATGGATAAAGATACAGAACATTTCCATCACCACAAAGGTCCTTCTCATAGCTCTTTAATAGCCACACCCACTTTCCTCTACATCCTACCCCACCCCTCCTTATCCCTTGGCAAGCACTAATGTTCTCCTGTTCTGTATTTCTGTAATTTTGTCGTTTCAAGAATGTTAAGTATTGCAGAACTCTGTAAATACAATAAAAACTACGGAAATGTACACTTTAAATGGGTAAGTTGTATGGTATGTGAATTATATCTCAATACAGCTGTTACCAAAAAAGGAATGTTATATAATGTTACATAAATAGAATTAAACAATATGTAACTTTTTGGGATTTCTTTTTTCCTTCAGCATAATCCTCTGGAGATTCGAGTTGTCTGTTAGTTCCTTTTATTGCTAAATATACATCCATACGTGGTATGAATGTACCACATTTTCATTATCCATCCATTGAAGGGTATCTGGAATAGCCAGTTTCTGACTATTACAAATAGAGTTGCCTTAAATATTCATGTACAGGTTTTTGTGTGAACTTAAGCCTTTGTTCCTCTAGGATAAATGCCCAAGAATCAATTATTGGGTCATATGATGGTTGCTTGATTTGTTTTTTAAGAAAATGCCAAACTATTTTCCACAGTATCTGTACCATTTTATATTCCCACCAGCAGTGTATGAGTGATTATTTCTTTGCATCCTTACCAGCATTTCATGTTGTTATTTTAAAATTTAAGCCATTTCAATTTGTGTAGTGATACCTCATGATTTTAATTTGTAGTTTACTAATGGCTAGTGATGTTGAACATCTTTTCATGTGCGTATTTCATGTCGGTATATCTTCTTAGGTAAAATAATGTCTCTTTAATGTCTTTTGCCTATGTTTTAATTGATTATTTGCTTTTTAACTATTGAGCTTTGAGATGTCTTTATGTATTCTAGCTACTTTGTTAGATACATGATTTACACATACTTTTTTCCAATCTTTGATTTGTCTTTTTGTCTTTTTAACAGTCTTTTGCATGGCAAACATTTAAAATTTTTATGAAGTCCTCCTTATCAAATTTTCCTTTTATGGAATGTGCTTTTAATGTTGTCTGAGAACTGTATGGTTCTGTGTTGTAAATATTTTCTACTATATTTTTCTAAAAGTTTTTCCAAAATGTTTTACATTTAACAACTGAGCTATACCCCACCCCCGAATTTCAGTTTTTAATTTAAACAATTAAACTTATAGATGATGGTTTTTGTAACTTTGTAGTATTTATACTTCTAAAGTTATTAAAACTCAAAATGGTATTCAGAATTTTGGGACGCTAAGGATTTTGTTACGTGTTGACTGATTGCTGTTCAGAAATGTAGTGTACTCACTTCTTTATATCCTTTAGCACTAGTTGTTGTTATTATTATTATTATTATTATTATTATTACTATTATTATTTTAAATTAGTTTTTTGACAATGGAAAAAGGTATCTATGTCTTGTTTACTTTGCATTTCTTCAACTCTTGGTTATGATGAATATTTTTAATGTTTTTTTGTGGGTTATTTTTTTTTTTTAGAAAATCTTTTTTTTTTTTTAGCTTTTTTTTTTTAGGTGTGTTTTTTTCTTTTGGTGGAGGAGAGGTAACTAGGTTTGTTTGTTTGTTTATTTAGACGAGGTAATGGGGATTGAACCCAGGACCCCGTGCATGCTAAACATGCGCTCTACTGCTTGAGCTGTCCCCTCCCCTGAATATTTTTAATGTTTTAATGTATTGGTAATCACTTCTAATGCTACTTTAGTGATACTAGCTACTATTTATTGGGCACTTTCCTGTCAAAAATACTGTGATAAGCATTTTACTACATTACTTATTTTAATTCTCTGAACAACCCTATCAAGTACAGATACTTTTATTATCATATGGGTGAGGAAACTGATTTAAAGGAGAAAAGTGACTTGTTCAGTGCTACACAGATAGGAAACTCAGATTCTGTGATCTGTTATTACATTATTACCGCTCAATTTTTGTTAGTATAGATGTGGAAGATTGGTATATTTATAGGAGTTTGTATTAAATGTATTTTTATTCTAGATTACAGGTATAGATGGCTATGATTTATCCAATTTTTCTGAAAGCTGGGTGATCAAATTTGGTATTTGTTTGGGTTAGGGGAGAAAAATAAAGACTTTGGTGAGTTTGGTTGCAATTAGAATGTTGGTTATAGGTATTTAAAGCTGGACGGATTCTTAAGTATTTCTCATTATGTTCCACTGCACACTGTTGGGGGAATTACAGAAGTTTGGGCAACACTTGTTTTCTTTATCAGAGAAACTTTAGTAACTTGGAATAATCCTTAAATTTTCAAAATCAATTTGGATGCTGTTCTGTAGGAGACCTGTTCATATCTTATGGAACAACATCTTGAAGTACATCAATTTGAGACAAAAGCCGATGTGTGGTCCATTCTCTCATTTTATAAAGGGAGGAAATGGAAGTCCATTGTGGTTAAGTGTGTTGCCTGACATCACACAGCTGCTAAACAACACGGTCAGGATGAGATCCAGTCATTCCTTTGTACCATGCTTCCTCTGATAATGTTACATATTATTTATTTTTCTTATATTATGTTAAAAGTTGTAAAACAGTCTTTTATATTCCGATCTAGTCCAATCATTAGTCTTCTGCTGAGAAATACATTATGCTTTTTTAAAATTCTAGCCTCATGGACATAGAAATAGCCTAACTCGTTTAGCATGATTACATATGCATAACTGCTTGTGTTTAATCACCAAAATGAAAAGAATATTTTTTTCAGTAGTTAACATGTCACAAATGTTTGGTTTAGTTTCTGTAGAAAATGTTTCCTGACTGCAATGAGAGAAAGTGGAATACATTGTCCCCTCTGTCGTGGAAATGTGACTAGAAGAGAGAGAGCGTGTCCTGAACGGGCCTTAGACCTTGAGAATATCATGAGGAAGTTTTCTGGTAGCTGCAGATGCTGTGCAAAACAGGTAGAGTAAATGTGACATCGTTCTTCTTTGAAAGTCAAGTTTTTACTCTGAAATTCCTGTTTGAATTTTCTTGACGGGTACTATATTTAGGTTGGGAACTGGGTAGAAAAGGCCAGAAAAGCTGTGGCTGTAGATCTTACTAGATTATAAACTTATTGAGAACAGAGGCTGGAAGATACAGTGTCTGATTTTGCCATAAATTTTAGTGTAGTATTTTTTTTCAAAATAATCGCTCATTGATTACCTACTAAATGAACTAAATGAACAAACTGGCATTTAACTCACTTAAACCCTATCCTGGTACAGATTCAACCCCCAAGTAGTTTTTTCTTGTGGTAGCATTGTTGCAATTCTGCATGTAGAAATGGACCAGGTGGATTTATGTAGCCACGAGGACTTTTCTAACTGCCTGCTGTGCTTTATGTGTTTATCTCAGAAATTACAAAATATTTGAAGAAGACTTTGCTTACTTTTTAAGGAACAAGTGGGAAAATTATGTATTGGCAAATAACTGGCATTAATTCTCCAATCTGGATTTTATTCTATCACTTGGAGAGGGAGTGAAATGGTGAGAAGTCGTTAGGCTTTCAAACATCATAGAGTCAATGAGCAAAACCAATTGCTATTTCATGTATTCACACGAGGCATGCCTGCTTTTCCATCTCTTTGAGGGTGATGTTAACTGACAGGGCAATGAAGTGAAACTGGAAAATACACTTGAGAGATTCCGGCTCTGCCCCTCAGAGAGAAACTGAAAAATGTTCCAAGTGTTAATTTGGGAACTTAGTGTTTTTAAGCACTTCCTAAATTTGTCAGGTTCCCATAGTTGAGGAATAAAAGGATGCCTAGTGCCATGGGGCAACCTCTTAATACTTTTATTTTTTGTCTGTTATTAGTATTTTTTGTTCTAAGTGTAAAATTATTTGTAAATTTTCAGTGAGTTTACAGATAGCTGGACTCATCTCCATTGTCTCTGCATTTAATGAATAGAAATTTACCACTTATTTTCAGCTCCTACTCAAGAACTAAATCATTTACTTAAAAAAACTCTTATTTAAATGGAATATTTATTTATCTTATTTTTTCTTTTGTTGACAATATTTCAAGACTTATGAGTTCCATTTTAAATTAAAAGTTAAAAAAATTTTAATATATTTTTATGACTATTTTTATTATGATAAAATATATATACTATAAAATGTACCATTTTAACTGTTTTTAAGTACACAATAACAATACAGTGGCGTTAAGTACATTCACAACATTGTGTAATAATCACCACTATCCATTTCCAGAGTTTTTTCATCATCCCAGACAGAAAGTGTACTACTGGTTAAACTGTAACTTCCCGTTACCATGTCCTCTCTAGTAACCTATATTCTACTTTCTGTCTCTATGAGTTTCCCTACTCTGTGTACCTCATATAAATAGAATCATGTAATATTTGTTCTTTTGAAAGTCACATTACATTTTAATCAATAATTTACAGATTAAATTTTATCGCATGAGACATCATTACAAATCTTGTAAGAAGTATCAAGATGAGTATGGTGTTTCCTCTATCATTCCAAACTTTCAGATCTCTCAAGATTCAGTAGGGAACAGGTAAGCAATATTTATTCTTAAAAAGAAAGTTTTTATAGTTGAAATGGAAATTCTGGAGGGACTGTATGATAAGGTGTTTTTGTTTTGTTTATGTGTGTTTGTGTTTTTAAAGTAAATTGCCTTCATTTATCTTCCTAAGTTTGTTTGATGCATGTAAAATTGCATCTGGGAGATTGATGTTATGTAAAAATCATTAAGAAAATTTACATGTCCGAATAAAAAAATAGATTTGTGAGTTGAAGGCATTTTCTTTTGCAGCTGAAATTACTTGAAAAACTAGAGAAAATCCCTTCCCATAATGTATTTGCAAACTAGAACCTTTTTTACTCTGTAAGAGATAATTGTTTGAAATTTTTATTTTGATAAAATGTCATGTAAAAGTGAGACTTGGTACTACTAAATTCTTAGTTCTGTTTTAGTCTCAGTTCTTTTAAAGCTAGATTTTGGCTTGGTTTGTATCTTTTTATCTCAGGCTTATATATATTAAATGTTTTTATTAAATGTATTTTACACAGAAGAATGGCCAGAGTACATATGTGTGGCTTAAAAAATAGTGATAAAACAAATACCCAGTTCCCACCAACCAGGTCAAAAAACAGAATATTTTTCAGGACCTCAGAATCTCCTCGTGAGCTCATGCCCATTTGAACCCCAGGTTCCCAGAAGTAGCCATTACCCTCTTTTTTGGATTATTCATTCTTTAGCTTTTCTTTATAGTATTACCACCGATACATGTATCTCTAAAAAATGAAATGTTTAATTTTTAAAAAGTTGATAGGAAGCACACACAAAATTGTGTAAAGAAAGGCAGCAGTGGCAGTAATATAGAATGGCTCCCGGGAGACAATATGTTAAGCAGTCTCTTAAGATTTTGTTTTAGTAGCATTTCATTTCACATGTTGCTAATTTTCAGTAATTTAACCACTCTTAAGCACGTATACTGCAGTCAGGCATCTTCTCTACTCTTCAGTTGAATTTGTCTGGTAAAGGTCTTTAGTAATTTTCTGATTGCCTAGCCTGCAAAATTCTTTTAAGTTCTTGTTTTATTTGACTCTGTTATTGGATAAAATTGGTTACTCCTATCTTGTGATTTTTTTAAGTTCTCTTAGATTCATCCCTTGTGCTTTTTTTTTTTTCATTATTGTACTGTATTGAAATTACTCAACAATTTGTTATTAACCCAACAGATTATTCTTAAGTGCAGGGATGATGTTTGTCTTGTTCAACAACTGTGTCTCCAGCTCTTAGCAAAGTTCCTAGTATATATGATTTGGGCAATCACTGCTTTTTAAATGACTCAGTTTCTTCTCATGAGACGTGCCTTCTTCCCTCTTACTTCTCAGATCCAATAGGTCATAGGTACTGTTGTTCCCAATAGCAGTATTCCTCATCTGTGCTTTCTTCTATCCCTGTTGTCACTTCCTCGCTCAAGTCGCCATCTTCTCTGACTTGAATTATTGCAGTATTCTTTTAGTTGGTGGTCCTCCTTTAATCTGTCCTATATACGATTTCCAAAGTGATATTTCAGAAGTGCAATTTTGACCTCTTTCTCCTTGTCCTTATACCTTCCTTTTTGTATCTTGTCAGTGACTTTCTATTGCTCCAGAGCAGTGTTTCTCATTCTGAGTTGGGCCAGTCAGGGTTCTGTGAACTACCTAAACTGCCTGATTTTTTTGTGTATACTATATGTGCATTTTTCTGGAGAGAGGATGTCAAGATTCTCAAGGAGTTCCATGCTCTAATTGAACAACCAGCTTAATAAGACAAAATTACTTAATTATAAAGCCTTTTCTGATCTGGCAGTTGCCTTTCTTTTTAGCCATTGTATTTCTTGGCTACCCATTGTTGGATCGTATGTCTTAGCCATGTTGAATTATTCCCACCATATCCTTGCCATCCTAGAGAAGCAATATAGCTTAGTTGTTAAAAATGAAGGCTTGGAGCCAGACTGCCTGGGTACCAGGCTCTTTCATTTACTAATTGTATGACTTTGGCAAAAACTGTACTTTAGTTTTCTCCTTTATTTAAAAGGAAGGAGGGGATAGTGATAATACTATTAATACCTCATTGGGTTGGGAGTCAATATATAGGTAAATACAGGTAAAGCATATTGAATAGTACCTTACTTGGTAAATGTTAGTTTTTAATTATCATCATCATCATCATCGTTTCCTCACCTCCATATTTTCTCCACCATTCCAACCCACACTTTGGCAGCTAGTGGATTTTTCCTTCTCTTTGAAGACTTAGACCAAGTACTAGCTATTCTGAAATCTTTTCTGTTTACTTGTCTTTTTTATCTAGAATAGGCTCCCTAGTCTTGATCATGTTTATATCCTATGCAAAATTCTAATTGCGATGGAAAAATTGAGTTGGTATATGAATTTCTGGTAAGGAAATTGTTGAAGGAGGAAAAGAAGATTTTTTTAAAAAGAGTAGGAAATATAAGATATGAAGGCAGAGTATAGTCAGGATCCTGGGAGGAAACAGATACTGTGCTCAAATTAGATAATTTGACGAGAACTTAGTGAAGGGACTATTTTTAAAGAGTAGAGTATTGGGTGCACTATGTAAGCAGGGTATAGAAAGTCACAAGGAATAGTGATACAGTCTGGTCTGTGTAAAGGAGGGGAGGGGAGAAAGTAGACACCAGAACTTGGAGAAAGAAAGCTGTGTGGAGAGGACAGTTGAAGAGCGATGCAACCAGTCAAGGCAGTCTTGCT
This sequence comes from Camelus dromedarius, assembly GCF_036321535.1. Lineage (NCBI taxonomy): Eukaryota > Metazoa > Chordata > Mammalia > Artiodactyla > Camelidae > Camelus > Camelus dromedarius. The sequence continues at coordinate 9,153,907 of NC_087467.1, read as the reverse complement.
GGGAATGAGTCTGGGAAATAAGTATCCTGACCTCCCTCTTGTTTCTTCCTCTAAATTTCCTGCTGGGCTGAACCCGTCTAGGAAGCAGAGAAGGGAACCTGTTGATGAAGGTTAGTTTCTCAGTACACAGAGCATGGTGAAAAATAAAAGGCCAAGAGAAGATCTAGAGGGGCAAAAGATACCCAGATGTACTGTAATATTCCAGACACTGTGCTTCACAGCTTCCAAGTAGTTAGTACAGAGAAGAAAACACCCACTGTTATTAACAGTGTCTGTGATACTGTAAACCAAATAGTTCCTAAAGAGAGACACAGCTATTCCTGATACTAAAAGAGAGGGTACTGAAGCTTTGCCCATAGGTCCTTAAAGGAAGAAATGAACACAGTAAAAACGTCATCTTTCCTGTGGTAAACACAGAACGAGTTACATAGGGCTGTACTTCAAAGACTTTCAGTGTAGGCTATCGCAGTGTCTTATTGCAGTTTATTAAAGCTTTTCTTCCAGGGGCTTTTCTCTGATAATCTGGCTTAATCTAGGTATGGTGGTTCTGTACATTCGGGCAGTTCTCCGTGAATATTATTTCTGGCAGTTAAGCTTTTAATAAGCATTCAGTTGGGAGAATTTAGGGTTCTACTCTTTGTCATGTATCTGGGGAGCAGATTTATTTTATATTGCTTATTAAGAGCAGGTCCATATATAACTCAATAAAAAAAATGTTAAAAAAGAAAGCAGGTCCATATAGTTAATAATAGTTAGCTGAGCAGGATTTGGTGGCATTTTATGAAAATTCATTGCTTTATTAAAGTCAAGGGACTACCTCAGAGTAGAGCCCATGTTTTCTTAGAATACAGTTCACAGTATTCCCTTATAAATACAAATGGGTGATTTAAATTCTGAACTCTGTGGCTATGGAAATTCTTAAAATGGTATTTGCATGCCCCTATCAGTAGTAAAAAAAAAAAAAATCAGATTAAAACCCTTAGATCATTTCATTAATTCAACATACATTTATTGCGCCTTCTGAACTACTGGGCACACTCTACATGTTAATGAATATACAGGAATGGGTAAGGCATATGCAGTCCCCTTTTCCATCTGTAAGCACTGTAACTTCCAGTTGAGTCATCCGAAATAAACCAGCACTAGTTTCAGTCAGATCAGTCAGGGTAAAACTATTTACAGTAAACTAATAAATGTTGGTGGATGTTTAATGAAACTGGTATGGGGTAGTTTTTTATAAAAATTATGTAGCAGTGCTGGTTATTTTACTGAGGCCATTTCTAGTTCATAACAATTAAAATCCTGCTTTTAACATATAAGACTGTATCTTTCTGTTTAGCTACTAGGAAAGAGGAGGAGGAGGAGAGGGAGGTTGCATGTAATCATTAAGATACCAGAGCCCACGTCTGTTTTACCTTCCTTGGAAATTATTTGATCTGTTTGCAGGCTTTTCATGTAATCTTGACTCTTTATAAACATTAATAACTGGATGTCAGTAGGCTCGTAACAGTTTAGTCCAAATACAACTCTTCACAAAGACTGAAAGACTGAAAGAATGAAAGTTGCAAATAGTTTTATGTTCCTAACAGTTTCTCCAAGATGTTGAACATTTTAAGTGGCTAAGTAACTGTTTATTAAGAAGTCTGGTATAAGTATTAGATAAAATGTTCTTTTCCTTACTTACAGGCATTCGTGATATATTCTGGATAATAATTCTTTATTATGTACAGTACAAATATATTTACATTTTTTCCCAAAGAATTAAAAACAATTTTTTTTGCTGTTTTGTGAAACATGTAAACATAGAACTTGAGTTTTTTCTTCATATTTTAAAAAAAACTAGAAATGAGATATGCTAGTATTTTAAAAACTGCTTTCTATAATACCACAGCATAAAATGACATAGTCATGCACAGTTTTTTTTTTCTTTTTTTTTTTAAATTGTGGTAAGGATATTTAACATGAGATCTCCCCTCTTAACAGATTTTTAAGTATATAGTATTGTTGTTTATAGGCACAGTGTTGTACAGCGGATCTCTAGAACTTACCTTGTGTAACTGAAATTTTGTACATGTTGATTAGCAACTCCCATTTCCCTCTCCCCAGCCCCTGGAAGCCACCATTCTATGCTTTGATTCTGTGAGCTTGACTATTAGATACCTCATATAAGTGGAATCATGCAGTATGTTTGTCCTGTAACTGGCTTATTCAACTTAGCATAATGTCTTCAGGGTTCATTTATGTTATCACGTTTGCGGATTTTCTTTTAAGATTGAATAATATTCCATTGCATGTATGTTTTCTTTTTGCACATTTTCTTTGTTCATTCACACCTTTTTCTTTATCCATTCACAAGATTGTTTCTGTATTTTGGCCATTGTGAATAGTGCTGCAGTGAACATGGAAGTGCTATTTCTTCAAGATCCGAAGTTCAGTTATTTTTGATAAATATGCAAAAGTGGAATTGTTAGATCATATGGTAGTTCTATTTTTTATTTTTTTGAGGAACTTTCCTACGACTATTTTCCATAGCGGCTGCATCATTTTGCATTCTCACCAACAGCGTACAAAGGTTCCAGTTTCCCCACATCCTCATTTTGTTTTTTTAATAATAGCTATCATAATAGATGTGAGTTGATATTTCGTTGTCATTTTGATTTACATTTTCCTGATGTAGTGGCATTCAGAGTCTTTTTATATACCTGTTGGCCATTTGTGTATCATCTTTGGAGAAGTGTCTATTCAAATTTTTAGCCCATTTTGTAGTTGGGTCATTAGTTTCTTTGCTGTTGAGTTGTAGGAGTTCCGTATGTATTTCAGAGATCTTATGGTTTGCAAATACATTCTTCCATCCCATGTGTTGCCTTTTCACTCTATTGATTGTTTCCATTGCTGTGCAGAAGCTTTTTAGTTTGATGCAGTCCCTCCTATTTTTGCTTTCATTGCCTGATTGCAAATATCTTTGATCAGTCTTTGGCTAGTCTTACTGTGTCTTTTGACATACAGCGGTATTATATATATATATTTTTTTTATTTATGCTTTTTGCTTTTTCTGTCATGCTTGAGAAATTCTTTCCCACATTATAAAGTTACAGAAGATATTTTCTTTAACATTTTAAAGCTGTTCTTTTCACATTTATTTTGGATGTATAATGTGAGGTGGGAGGAGTTTCCCCCATGTGATAAGCATTTGTCTCAGTTCCATTCATTGAGGTGTCCATTTTTTCCCCACTGATTTATAATGCCATTTTGGTCCTATATGTCTCTATTCTGTTCTATTGCTTCATTTATTCTCTAGTACCATGCTGTTTTAATTACTGTGACTTTAACAATAGGTCTTAATATTAGGGAAAATTCTCCCTCTTGTTTTACTTCAAAAATTGTTTCTTCTATTCTTGGCCCTTTGCTATTCCATATGAATTTTAGTATCAGACTTTTGACTTTCCCAAAAATTCCTGTAGAGCTTTTGATCAGAAGCATTTTAAAAGTTGAATTTTTTGAAATCATAAATTAATTTGGAGAAAATTGCTATCATATGATTCTGATTTTTCCCACCTAGAAATATGGTATCTCTTCCATTAAAAAAAAAATGCCTTATGATTGTGCTGTCAGTCAATGGTATTCTTTTGTCTTTGTTACAAAATGTTATGAACTTTGTCAGTCTTAAAAAGATTTGGCTTACATAAAATGGATGCAGACCAAAAAATTTTTTTGCTGTACTTGGTGGTATAAAATATTTTCATTCTTTAACTTTTATCACTGTTTTCATTGAAAACAATATTGTTGACTGTGGTTTCTAAAGTTTCTTAAAATCTTGGTTTAACACAGTGACAGTAATTTAAAGATTTGGATCTAAATTCACTTTACTTTGATACTTGGTCTTGATGACTGTCATGGCTGAAAAAGATACCTACATAGTATACAAAATATAGATCGAAATGGAAGCTGTCAGAGGTTGAGATTCCTAAATTTTTCAGTCCCATTCAATAAATATCAAAAAGACTTTTGTTAAAATTGTCATCCTCCCTGATGATGTTTTAGTTGTTCTTACAAACCAACTGGAAGTTGTTATACTGCTTTATAAGGGCATGTTCAAAACCCAATGGTTGTATTTATTTGGAAGATTTAAAAACTGATTAGAAAAATCTGTTACCATGTTTCAGTGTATAGATAAGAAATTTTAAAAAACAGATGATACTGTTTTGGTAATAGTCATAATATCCCTTTAATAAATGCACTCTCCATTGTTTGAATTTATTTTAAAAAGCAGTTTTTAGTCTCTACATTGTTAAAATATCACTTTACTTGCAGAGACAAGTTATTATCTGACAAAAATGTGCAAAATAATGGTTTAATAGTCTCCTCTTTGGGTATGGAATAAGGAAAGCTTACTTGCATAAAATTAGGTGTGGAGACGTAACATTGTCATAGAAGGGAAATGAGTGTCATTGGTGCACATCTGTTAGGTAGACGATACAGTACTGCTTGTCTGTAAAAGAAATGAATAATCGATTTTTGTAAAAGAAAAATGAATAATTGGTTTTTAAGTTTCACAGCTCTTTTAACTCTGGTATTGAGATGTAAGAGCAAAGCTCTGTGTGGTACAAACTTTTTGTCCATTGCCTATCTCATTTTTATTTTAATGTTTCTGCTATTGGAAGGCCTTGTTATAAAATTGACTACATTGATGAAATTCTGTAATGCATAAGTGACAGTCCCCATATGGAATGCCCACTTTTCCCTCAGGATTCCTCTAATACTGCATATGACATATGATTTTGGCATGGGGTTCTAGGGAGGACATCAAGTTATTCTGTATATTAAATGTTGGAAAGCCTAGTTCCTTTTGGGGAAATATAAACATAATGAACATTCAAATATTTTCTTAACCTACTCCATTTTGGAGGCTACAACCTTTAACTGTATCCTAGTTAGAAGTCAAAAAGTTCACAAGTTCTTGGTTCTACCCCAGCATTCAAAAACTTAGTAGTCTGGTTAGGAGCAAAGTAGTCTCTTAATTTGAAAGTCTGAAAGACCTGGGGAAATATTCATGCTATGGATTTAAGATAGTTCTACAAAATTCTGTATTCTCTATACTTTTGTTACTGGGCATAAATTAATTTTAAAGGCTGTGAATAAGGACCTCATAAACAATCTTCTTATCAGAATTTATTTGAAAAGTTAATGTCATAATTACATCATAGTTCAGAACTACTTGAAGTTCAGGCTTTTTAAACAAATTCAGACTAGTTTTCTTCATTACAATTTGAGTTAATGAATCTGTATTGTGCTTTATTACTTGAGGTATTAACTTGTACCCCCTACCCCGTGCTTCTTAAGTAATAGGAGTGAAACATCCACATCTGATAACACAGAAGCTTATCAAGAGAATACAAGGTAAGCTTTTGAAAATTCTTCTACTTTAGTAAATAATACCTATCACATTATAATAATGGATTTTTAAATTAAATTTTTAAAATTCAGTTAAATCATCAGACAAACTAGAAGTTAGCAGTTTAGAACTAAATGATGCAGTTGCTGCTTTTACAGATCACATTAAATTAGAGGAGTTTAGCTCTCCTCTTTCACTGTGGTCGGGTTTCTTCCATAAATAATTTAGGTAGAATTGTCAGTATTGAACTGTCCCTTGCTGGAACTCAGAGGTATTAAATCTCAGTGATGCATGATCCTCAAAATGTTTTGAGATGTTGATCATTCTGATGATTGGTACTTTTGTTTTTCACTTTTCCTATGAATTTTGTATGTTAGATTCCTAGTAACTAGGATAATTAAAGATACCATATTGATGGGAATTTTTTAAAAGTTTTAATTTTCTAGATATGCCATTTGCAAACTGGGACACCACGGGATATTTAAAAATTTCAAGGAACATACACTGACATCTGTTGGTTACAGAAATGACTAAATTAAGTTGTTTGACCCTAATTACTTAATGAATGGAACAACTAGGTTTTTTTGTTTGTTTAGGCCTAGGAACACCATGAAAAAATTTACTGACACTAAGGGTACTGTAAACTGATGCTGTTTGGGAACGTCTGTTGTAGATTATTTATTGAAAACATGTTTTTTTTTTCAAATGAGAGAATCTTTGATTAGTCTAATAATTATAACTTTTTAAAAGTAATAGTTCAAAAAATAGGAGAGCATCATTTTCATGTTACGATTTCAAATTCAGTATGCTTCATTTAAAATTGTTCTGTAGTTCTTCTGGACATCCCACCTTTAAGTGTCCCTTGTGTCAAGAGTCAAATTTTACCAGACAGCGTTTACTGGATCACTGTAACAGTAACCACCTGTTTCAGATAGTCCCTGTGGTAAGTACATATGTTTTAAGATTCTGTTTAAGGTATGCTGTTCCATTTTTTCACTTCATGTGTACAAGGGAAAGTAGTTGATTTAAGTTTGGATGGGGCATTATCAGTAAAGTAGATTTTGTCATAGATTTTGTCAACAAAAGACTGGTAACTGTGCAGCAAAATAAGGTGTTTAAAATTCCAGTAACTAACTTATAAAAACGGAGATGCTTTTTGTGAGAGTAAAGTAAGAGAATATCCTGGAAAAGAGTGAAGTAAGAAAAGCTGGACTGGGGACTCCTTTCTGAGGAGTGGGAGAACACCGGACTCTCTTGGGGCCTCTTAGTTTCTTGGTCTGTAGGATGCAGGTAGCCTGTATCTGGTCAGGTGAATCTGCAGCAGGTGAAAACACCTGTGAGTAAGAATAAAGTCAGTAGATATTTTAAATTACATTCTTGCAGAATCTAGTATATGAGTGCATAAAGCAAGGAAGGAAAAGAATCTTACTTTTATTTTTGATGCCAGTTTGAGGGTGTGTAAGAAAGTGGTAAGATTTGTTGGATGATTGAGGAAGATAGAGCAGAGTTCAGGATTCCAAGATTGGTTAATGGTCCTACAACTCCTATTTTGGAACATGGGTTCCAATTTCAACTGTGGATGGCACAGGAGAAACTGAGCTGGTAGAGATACTACCCCCCCCCCCATTTTTTTGAATGTGGAGGCACTGGGGATTGAACCCACGACCTCATGCATGCTAAGCATGTGCTCTACCACTGAGCTATACCCTCCACCCAAGATACTTCCCATTTTGATGTATAAATATTTTCTTCAGAAATTAGAAGGCATATGTTGCAGATAAAATAAGGATTGTGGATAAATCTAAGCAGTTTAAGTGGATGTGCTAGAAAAAGTCATGGAAGAATGTGCCTCAGTATGCCCTTAAATTCTCGTATACCTTGCTCATTGGGAGAGGGTCATTTACTGTTAAATAAATATATGCAGTGCCAGAGACATCTCCAGGAGAAATCTCATATTTAAGAGATTTCATTTGTTACATGGCATTATTCAGCATAGCACAGACTTCTGCTATAGTCACTAAAGTTCTGTTATTTCATTTTAGTCTGTAATCCATTTACTTTTTAATATATACTTCATTTGAAACCTTAAGGACACAATTTAAAGCTTCTTTTACTTTTATTTTACTTCTAAATGAAATTAAGCTACAGTTATTGTGTGGCTCTAATGAGATTACATACTGGTTAATGATAATTATCATTATAGTTGGTAAAGGCTGGATGTGATGTTTCTGTTGAAACAATATAATAATCAGATTTAAGTAGAAGAATATGTAAGATCGCTCTTTTTATTGTGTTGTGTTTTATTAGTGTGATTTCTCTAAGGTAATTTGGTCTAGAAATTCTCTAGTCATGAAATTTGGCCCTTAGAAAATGCATTTATGTAGATGTTTTCAGTAACATAAACCCATGTTATTTTAATACTTTCAATAATTACAGTGTTTGATTATTTTCATTATCTTCTATTTAAAACATTCTGTTTCTCATAGACATGTCCTATTTGTGTGTCTCTTCCTTGGGGAGATCCTAGCCAGATTACCAGAAATTTCGTTAGTCATCTAAATCAAAGGCATCAGTTTGATTATGGAGAATTTGTGGTAAGTGAATTTTTCAAGATTAAGTAAGAAAATACCATTTAAATATTAAAGTTAAACTAACTTTTTCAATCTACAGTTGAGTTTTGAGGAGAGATACTGTATCACACTGGATGGTTACAGAGCATGTTCTATTGTTTGTATAATATAGGTTATCTTTGGCAAAGCATGAGCTTAAATTAATACCTACTTCCCAAATGTGTCATGATAATTAAAAAGATGACTTCTGTTTTATTAACTGGGAAATTGCATCTTTTTATTTATCTTCAGTGAATTAAAACCTTGTCTAATTCAAGATTAATCCTGACAAAGAGTGGTTCATACTTGTTTCCCAGTTTAAGTTAGCACAGGCAAATCTAACAACAGCATAAACAATTTACATTTTCTTTGCTCTCCGGTGTTGAAATTATATCATTCTTGATAGTGTAATTTGCATTTTTAGTCATGCTATTTAAAAATAGTTCAAATGTATGTAAAATTCAGATTTACTCATAATTTTATCATTTTTGTGACATAATTGTAGGTTATTCTTAAATTCTCATTGTAAGAACAGAACTATGTGTTTGGAAAAATAAAACATATTTTGTGAACCACTTTTAATCCAATTGTCAGATTGTTTTACCTTGCCATAGATGAATATATAATTTTAATTATTTGAGATTGTCCAGTGGAGGCCTATCTTAAAGCAAATCCATGGACCTAATTGAAAGAAAATAGAATTTTTTAAGCTAAGGAGTAGTAGTACAACCGGATTGAGTGAGCTTTAGTTTGTAGCTTTATATTGTGATTAAGACATTGTTAATTCAACTCTTTTAATGTAATAAATGCTTATTTTCTTTAAAATGAATTTACCTTCAGACATTTGGCATTCTTTTCTAGAGATGACACAAAATTTATCATTTCTGATTGTGGGTTACCCTTCACTATACTACTTCCAGCTAATGATTTATCATGAGGCACTGTAACTCTCACATTTCATTCTCTGCTGACCTTTCTGGTTTATCAGTTATTGCTAAATAATTATAGCTGAGCTTAATTTTTTATTAAAGTTCAGGTCTTTAATTTCTTGTATTTTAAAGGATAGTATATAATGCAACAAATTGAAGTATATGTAATGTGGATCAAGATATGTAAGTTATTGGGCAAAGTATTGAGTAATTGAGTATGTTTTTCCTATTGACATGTTAATGTTACTGTTTTTAGAATCTTCAGCTAGACGAGGAAACCCAGTATCAAACTGCTGTTGAAGAATCTTTTCAAGTAAACATCTGAAGGCTGTAAACATCTCTGCATCTTTGTACCTGCAAGTGCCATCTTTAAGGAGAAAACTACATGAAGTCACCGTTTCAGTAACTTGATATGTATATTAATAAAAGTAATTCAGTGTGTTGTTTTAGTTTTTTAATTGAAAAATAAAGGTGGGCCATCTAAAAACTTCATCCTCTTGATAAGTTAAGAAATGAAAGTTAGGACATTATCTTTAAAAGCAGTAAAAGGATTATATTTCATTAATGTAATGGTGAAAAGGGAATCGTTGTTGTACTTAGCCTTTTCTGTATTACATATTCTTGAATTTTACCTTACGTTGCTTTTGAAATTTGGTGCAGGTCCTCCCACTGACATTATTGTGCACAGGTAACACAATACCAAATTCTGAAAGATGCGTTGGATATAAACCTAACAAATCTGAGCCAGTTTTCTGAGTTGCAGAATGGAGACTTGAAGTGCTAAACAAAACAATCCAAAGGAAACTTTTTTAATACAGATTCTAGCCGAAGAATTGAACTATAAGAAAATTGTATTTATATAACGTTTAGTATTTTTGAAGACTAGTGAGATTTCTTTAATAATTTTAACTCTTTAAAAAGTAAAAGCTCATTGTATAGATATTTCCTTTTTGCTATTAGAAGGAAGTATCGAGAAAAATTTTACTTTGATGGGCAGTAGATAATTTCAAAACTTTTTTGTTTGGCTAAAGAATTTTTAAGCCTAAAGTACAGTGAGCTGAGTTACAGCTCTTTGGCCTCAGAATTTTCAGTTGCTAGAATTTCTGGTTAGCTAAGATGAAACTAAGCTTTCAGTTAGTGATATTACATTCTACATATATATTTAGATGAGAGATTTGACTTCATCTCAGTTTAGAAATTCATTCGAAGCTAAAGATGTATGTGTATACACATACACTTTTGTATGTGTATACACACACACACAAGTATGCATGCAGCTGTGAGGTCATATACAGAATTTCTAGTAAGATTTTTTAAATGGACAAGCAATATAGGATTGAAGTAAATATCTGGTTGGATTAAAATTTTGTATATCACCAAATTTTTAAGAAGTATAGTAACACGCTAAGTCGTCCAGTTGGCTACTGTTATACCTTAAAAATTGAGTTTACACACCGACACAATTACCTGTTCATATGGTGCTCACTTGTTATCTTAGAGATAATGTATGACTGCAGTAATGGGACAGGTTCTACCAGCCATTCTGTCTCACTGCTTTTTAGTCAAAACTGGGTTTGTTCTTAGTATTCATTGAAAAACAAAATAACTTGTACTAGAAGGTCCAAATCCCAGAATAAAAGATGAAAGGTGGATTAGCTGACATTCCATACTAATATACAATGTTTATTCTTTCTTTGAAATAAATAACTAAACAAAAGAAAATCTCAGAAGTAGTTTGCTGCTAATATATACATATATTGTATAAAAAGGTATATTTTGGTTTTGTTAAAACCCTTGTTGACTTTTTTACAGTGAACATTTTTTAAACTTGATTTAATAAAAAATGTTAATTTTGGAAGTGGAGTTTTGTAAAAACCTTTTTCAGTCAAACAGTAATGACTTTATTTATGGGTAGTAATAACAGTCACCAAAAAAGCCATACATGTGAACATATGCCTTGGTTCTGTCATTCAAAATAGTGATGTTTACTATGTGCTTGAACATTTCTCTGCAGTTACGTGAGTGTAATTGTAAGGATAGCTGTTTAACAAACTCTTTTTAAAGACTTGACCATAGGTTTTCCAGTTTAAAGCAATAACTTTAGTACTTTCTTTCAAAATTTAGTACTTCCAGTATGTCAAGTTAAAACCATTCTGAGATCTGAGAACTCCTTTAAAGGAAATTTGTAGGGATCATCTTGATGAAATTGTGTTTTGAAGTTTGTGGATTAGTTAAATATCATTAATAGTCATGTGTCTTTCATAGATGTTTTTTCATAAGGAAAATACTGACTTTATTTGCTGTTATTTGGGAACTCCTCAGTATGCAAATGTTTGTTTAAAACCTCCCATCCTTTTGTCAATGAATTAGGAGTAGGGATTGCCTTTACAGATAGTTTAAATTCATGAGAAATTCCTTGTTTTTAATATGCATATAGCTGAGTTAGGATAAGGGAGGGAAACTGTATTGATAACTCTACCTAAATTTCATAATACTTTTAGGAAAGCTATTACCCTCAACAAATTACAGTTTATGTTGTTAAACAGAATCTTATTTGAGATGTATTGCTTTATTTTTCAATTAAACGTGGTTTTCTCCTACTTGTGTGTCTAATTAAAATTTTGTCTAGAGGCAAACATGGTAACATTTAACTCACGTAACTCACCCTGAAAGACATGTAGGAGATAACCCATTATCTTGCACTTGAAAAAGTAGGTAGGCGAAAGCTACCACATGCTGATGCTGTATGTTGGGTTTAACTTTATAAACCTATTTTCTCTTTATTTCAAATGTTAATCAACTTACAAAGTTGTTTTGTCAAATGTTCACGCAGCAGGATTTTTAAGCCTTGCTAGCAGCCAGGCAGAAAGCTAGTTAACTGTTTAACAGACATTTTAAAGTGGAAGTATTACCCTTAAATAAGATATTAGGGTTAGAAGAATATATTGCCAAATACAGTGTCATAACACCTGTTGCGTGCTTAATAACTATTAATGACTAGTCTTCAGTGAATCATAACTTTATAGGAACCTCTTTAGGCGGCTACTCAAAGAATAAACCCTTTGTGGAGGCAGTGAAATGTGTAGAAAAAGTGCCGCCCAGAATACATGTAAATACATGTAGTATAAAACTTAGAAATACGAGCAAAGTACTCATTCTGTGATACCATTGGGGATGCAGTGTAATTATGCAGTACAATTCTGAATGAAGATGGGAAATGGGACAGAGTTACGAGGATACCCAGCACCTGGCCAGCCTTTCCCCAGATAATTGCCTCGGCACCTTTGATAACAATTTATTGACCTTAGTAGAAGGGTTTTAGGACTCAGAATTCTGTTCTATTGAACTGTATCTGTCCCTACGCCAGCACTACACTGTCTTGATAATTATAAATTTATGGTAAGTATTGAAATCCATAAGAAAGTCCTCCAACTTTGTTCTTTGTCAAAACTCTTAGTTGTTTGCGTTTCCATATAAATTTTAGGATCTACTTGTTGGCTTCTGCAAAACCTTTGGTACATTCTTTTTTATTTATTGAGGTAAGATTGGTATGTAACACCATATAAATTTTAGGTTTATGACATTGAAAATCGATGTTTGTATACACTACAAAAGTGATCACCACCATAAATCTAGTTACTCCATCACCGTGCAGTTGATCCCCTTCACCCATTTCACCTTCCCCCACATTCCTTTTCCCTCTGGTAACCAGCAGTCTGTTCTCTGTTCTATGAGTTTGCTTTTATTTTGTCTGTTTTTTTAGATTGCACATATAAGTGAAATTATACAGTATTTGTCTGTCACCTAGCAAAATACCCTCAAGGTCCATCCGTGTCTCAGATTGTGTGTCTTTTATGGCCAGTATTCCAATGTTTGTATGTAACACATCTTTATCCATTCATTTACTGGTGGACACTTAGGCTGTTTTGATATCTTGGCTATAGTATAAACAGTTCTGAGGTGGTAGGTATCTTACGGCTTTTTATTTTCATTTCCATGATTGTGATGTTGAACATCTTTCCATGTGCCTGTTGGCCATTTGTACGTCTTTAGAAAAATATCTATTCAGATCCTCTGCCTGTTTTTTAATTATTTTGTTGTTGAGTTGTGTGAGTTCTTTGTATATTTTTGATATTAACCTCTTTAGATATATGGTTTGCTAATACCGTCTCTCATTCCTTGGGTTGCCTTTTCCTTTTGTTGATGGTTTCCTTTGCTGTGCAGAAGCTTTTTAGTTTGATGTAGTCTTACTTATTTTTGCTTTTGTTTCCTTTACCTTTTGAGTCAGGTTTTTTTAAAAAATTGCTAAGACCCATGCCAAGAAAACCTATGTTTTCTTTTAGAAATTTTATGGTTTCAGGTCTTAAATTCAAATCTTTAATCCACTTAGTGTTAATTTTTGTGTATAGTGTAAGATCATGACCTAGTTTTTTTTTTTTGCATGTAGCTGCCCAGTTTTTTTTAAAACACCATTTATTGAAGAGGCTGTTACTTGTTGAATACAAGTGGGAAGAGTGGGCATCCTTGTCTTGTTCCTGATCTTAGAGGAAAAACCTTCAGCTTTTCACTACTGAGTGCGATGTTAGCTGTGGATTTGTCATTTATGACCTTTATTATGTTCAAGTATGTCGTCTCTGTACCCACTTTGTTGAGAGTTTTTATCATTGATGAATGTTGAATTTTGTCACATGTTTTTCCTGCATCTATTGAAATGATTATATGATTTTTATCCCTCAAAAGTGTGGTACATTCTTAAATGTAGAACTTCTTTTAAAAAGCAATCTCATATAACATTTAATGAGCCCATAATGAATATGGTATGGTATTAAAAATATACTGTCAGCATATAATACTAAATGTAAGAAAATAATTTTCTAAACATTTACATAGTTGGGCTATATTAAGAAAAATATTCATAGAAAATACTATTGAAGAATCAGCACACTTCCCACGTATGGGTTGCTTATTGCTCACCTAGAATATGAACAAGTTCTTGCACTGTTTCCTAGCAAATTTATTCCTGTAAAAAAGACTGCTAACAAACTTCCTACAAAGGTTACATCCCTAAGCAACACTGTATGCAGTTTCTTTTAAAAACTCCGTACTTAAAGAAGTCTTTTTCTCTTGATCTTTTCATCCATAAATCTGTCCATTCTCTCTAGCTAGCTACCTGTTTGTTGTGAGAAACTTTATTTTTGTGTGCTAGCTGGTGGTTTAGATTTTTTCTGATACTTCAAAAGGTGCTTTAAGAATTCTGCAGATAAGTAAATACTTCACACTACTTTAGGTGGATTTAAGTTCCCAGGAAATCCACTTTTTGCTTATTTGTGTTGGCATGTTTTGCTTTGAAAAAGTAGTTATTTTTACAACGTTTGAACACTGTTGTGTTAATATTCAAATGCTTTTTAAAATAGGTCACTTTAATAAGTCCTTTCTTGGTAAAATACAGACCTGCCCCCACTAATCTTGCGTGTACCTGCACCATTACAGTATTGAATTTTGCATTTTTTCAATCAATTCTGTTTTCTTACCTGGTTCCTCATTTAAAAAATTTTTTTAATATCAATGAATAATCACATCCCATTTATGCCTATTTTTAAAGAAAATATATTAATTTGATTTATTATAAATCTATGATTCGTTCAGGTCTATTTTTGACTAATCATTAACTCATTCATTTACCTTTTTCAGTGTTCACTGCAAAGGACAAGATATTTGCCCCCACTCTTCCCCCAAATTCTAAATAAATTAACGACAGTTTATTTTTGAGGGGGATAATTAGGTTTATTTATGTATGTATGTAGTGGAGGCACTGGGGATTGAACCCAGGACCTCATGCATGCTGAGCACCCGCTCTACCACTGAGCTGTACCCTCTTTCCCCAATGACAGTTTAAAGGTAGACTTGATTAGCTTTTTGTGCTCAATAATTCTCTCTCCTACTTTTGTTTCCTCTTCAATAAATAACATTGCCTTGGCTTATAACCCAATGAACTTCACAGGGATCCACCATTTTTCTCTAAAGGATTTACCTTTAGACCGTGAAATGTACTTCAGAAAATCTTTCTCATGATTCCTTTAGGTCTTTTATATACAGGAAGCTAGCCCAATAGTGAATGAAATGACCTAGAAGCCTAAATTCTTTTGATAGAGATTTAATTATATATCTCCTAAGGCTCCTAAGGGCTTGTCTCATTGATACAGGAAAATGGGGCGTGAGAGGATGGCTGTGTCCCAGGTCTGTGTCGAGTCCCTGGGATGCACCCCACCAAATGAGGGTCCTTGGCTTCATGCAGGAAAGAATTCAGGAGAGAGCCATAGTTGAGTAAAAGTAGATTTATTTAGAGAGAGGCACACTCCATAGGTCTTCTCAGAAGGCAAGAGAGCAACCTGGAGGCCTCAAGGTGCTGTGTTGCTGGTTTTTATATGCTAACAAGTGAGAGGATTATTCCAACTACCCTGGGGAAGGGGCAGGGATTCCCAGGAATTAGGCCACCACCCTCTCCGACTTGTCATGGTTCACCTGGAACTGTAATGATGTCTGGGTGTGTCACTCACCATGCTAGTACATTATAATGTGTGTAATGAAGCCCCAGGTCCCCTGCAGGTCGAATCTCCCGCCGTCTTGGGCCTCAGGGTCTGTTGGGTGTTGACTTTTCCGCCATCTCGGTGCTAATTGCTGTGTTATTCCATGAATGACTGTGCCCTGCCCCCTTCCTGTCTCACTGTGGATTGTCCATCTCTGAGCTAATTAGTGGGCATCTGCTGTTCACCCAAAAACTAGGTTCACCTCTTGGTGGGTGTCGAGCCAAAAGACAACCAAGGCAAAGACTGGGAGAAGGAAGGATTTATTTACCTGCAGCAAGTAAGAAGAACACTGGGGCTCTTTCCCTAGACACTGTGCCTCTGAACAGCAAAATTGAGGAAGTTGTAAGCTAAGGATATATGCATATTCATGAAGGGGCTTGAACAGAGGAGAACACAGCATAGAATAGGGCCCAAGGTCAAGAGAGTCCAAGTTTTAGTTGACTAAAGTTAGGAAAGTCAACATCATGAGTCCATCCTCTGTCTGAGTGGGGGCCTTACTCCCTGCAACTCAAAGACTGCATCAGCTTGTGAGGTAGATCCCTCGAGGAGGAGCTAGAACGCTGAAATATCATTTCTTGACTGCTTTTCCTTTGTTCCTGCATTCCCTCACTCTTGTAAGACCATTGATGATGAAACCTGTTCAAAGGCAGGCAAAGATCCCAAGATGGCTTAGGCCAAAAATGGCTTCTCATGTCAAGAGGGCCAAAGCAGGACTTTCTTTCCCCATTTTCCATCCCCTACTAGGTAGTGAAGGTGATTTTTTGGTAACTTCTTGGAGATGTCAGTCTCAGCCAGTTTCCGGTCCAGTTTCAAGGGATGAATGAGCTGTAAAAAAACCTTTGAATAAGTGAATGTGAAATGGGAAGCTCGCGTAAAGGAAAGAGAGAACAAACATCGGGTGATGCGGTGGTTGGTCAAACTGTATCTCAGGAATACCCTATGGTTCAGTGTGAGATTCTGTTTAGAAAAGAATAAAAATATGTAAGGTTCTCCTAGGAATGCTTGAACAAGTCTGCTAAAAACAAAATCCTGGAGTGCTGCCTGGGCTGGAGACGCTGGGAATACAGTCCCAGTGCTTCGCATCAAAACAGTGCTGCTCTTCCTTCTGCCTGGAATGCCTAACCTCCGCCTGACCTTGGGTCCTTTGACCTTCTGGCGTAAGCCTCAGCCTTAAGACATCCCTTACTCCTTCAGAGAGATTCAAATGCTCTTTCCCAGGCTCCCAGTGGATGAAGATCTTCAATGTAAGAAGATCGCATCACAGCACTGTCCTGCGATCCCTCATGTCTCCTCATGGGGCTGGGGTCCTCCAGGCAGAGGCTAACTGGCGCTCCAGAAATTCTCATGGAAGGAATTTGTTATGGCTCGTGGGACACTGGAGTTCTAAAATAAAAAATGACATGGTAATTTGGGGGAGAAAACCATAATTATAACCAGACTCTAATGTAACGTGCAACCTTGCCATGATTTTAAGCCCTTGGGACACTGAAAGATGTAAAGTGTTGTAATCCATTTTTATGAGTCTATGACAGGAAGACTGGCAGCTCTGGGGAAGGAAGGACATATTTCTACTCTTCATCTGTCACATAAGGAACACGCTGTTCCTAAAAGCAGGGTGGAGTTAGTGGTAGGGATGAAAATGTAGAAGGTGTTGGAAATGGCATCAAATTACAAGAGGCACAATAAGGCTGGTGAAACACATACCTGTAACAGCCACGAGGTGGCAGCCTAGAACCATGACATTATGGATAGAACCTTGACAGACCAGTTGCTTGGGATATATGTGGCCAGACAGTCATATTGGGGCAATTCGAACAGGGAAGGGAGAAGGAGGCTGTGATTTGTAGTACTTGCTGCACACATCTTTCTAATGTTGTTTTTCCTAGAAAAAAGGACAGGCACATGCAAGTGCATGCTCATACACAGCAAAGTCTCATCACCTTCACACTTCACATGGGTCACTCAAGAAACCCCACGGAGTCTGAGGTGTTTCAAGCACAAGTTGGCTGTTTTCTCAGGTGGGCTTTGTACCTCTTACTGTGGGGTTTATAGACTATTTGAGCACTTCTGGGGGGTAATTTTCTTTTATTTGGTTTTTCACCTATTTACTTTTGAACCTAATCCTCTTAATAAAGGCTACTCTACTCTTTATAAAAATATACACATATAAATGTCTATATGTTTTACATAACATTTATCTCATATATTATAAAGACATAAAACATATACTGATAAATCAGGAACCAGTGCGTCCCATCCTGCCTCAAATACAGTAGATGTTCAATAAACGTTTGCTGAGCTGAACTGAAGGGAAACCGAGATAAAGTTACCAGGAAGAGGAAGGGGCAGACTTCCACAAAAACATCTCCAGAGGTGTATGGCAAAATAAATTCTGATGCGTCTCAGAGGAGGGAGAGATCACCTTGTGGAAGTCAAGGAAGAGCAGACAGACATTGACTTGGTCTTTGGAGGTGAGTTATACCTCGATTGTAATAGGAGGGGGGCAGTATTCCCAGGGCAGAGTGCCAGGAAACAGGCGTAGGAAGGTGTGTTCCGGAGGAGGTGAGGAGAGCAGAGTAGACAGAGCAGTTTATGGAGGGTGTGGCAGGTGATAAGACAGGGACTCCAATGGGGAAGTGGGAGCCTTCCTGGGAGCCAAGCTCACGGAGTCTGTTCTTTCCGCCTCAAAGAGTCTAATCTAGGAGCCAGGCTCAAAGCACTGAAGGTCTGGTGGAGGCTGAACTTTTGAAATACCGTGTAGTGTATATTGGTTTGGTTATGAGAGATTGAGATGGCATTTTATTTATTTTTTTAGATCATGCCAATACCATAAAATACAATCTGTAGCTCTCATGCATATATAAATGTTCAAACATATTACAGCAAATTGATTTATGGCACAATTACAATGGGATGACAAAATAAACTTGAGAGTCTTCCCATGCTATTTTAAATACACTATTTTTTAACTAAGATGTTACTGGGGAGTGGATCAGGAGTGAAGAGGAAAAAGGACCCTGACTTTATCTAGAAGTCACATTCCAAACCCCACCTAGAGTGCTGAGGGCAGAGTCTGGGTTTTGAAAGGGGCTCTTTGCGACCAGCAGGGCAGTGGTTTGCAATGCACTGTGACTGGGAATTGAAGGGCCAGTTAGCCAGACACGAGAGACCACATATTGTATGATTCCATTTATATGAAAAGTTCAGAATAGGCAAATCCATAGAGGCAGAAAGGAGATTAGGGTTCCCAAGGGTTGGGAGATTTTGTGGATCTGGAGGGTGACAACTCGATAAGATGACACTTCTTCCCACAACTAAGCTCATTCTCTTTTTCCTCTCTCTTCCCTCCAATGAAGATGGAACAGTAGCCTGTACATCCCATCTACTTTGTGGGAAAACCACGATGACTTAACCTGCTGCATCTGTGAGGTGTCACTCATTCGTGTCCCTGGTCTGGGCACAACCCTTCAGAACTCTCATCCGAGGAGCCATCTCCATGGAAACGCTGACCAGCAGCTTCCACTATAACACTTGAATTGTGACACTTGAAGCAAATGTTGTTCTTTCCTTTTATTCTGACCCAAACCTGCAATGAATCGCCTCTCCCCTACTCCAGGCACATCTTCCCCTTCTGGCCCCTTTCGCAACAACACAAGGGCCTGGAACCCACAGCGACAGCTGTCAAAGCCAAAGTCCTTGCTCATAGAACAGCGGAGCATTACGGACCCACATCCGAAGGTTCCCACGACATGTGTGTGTGTGAGGAATCGGTGTGATGACACCACCAGGGACCTGAGCATCCGGTGCTCAGACGCTGTCGCCGTGACTCTCTTCCCCACCCGAGGGCGTAGTCTGTAGTTCAGAATGATGGGGCTCCTTCTCCCCCTCTTAGTGTGACTTTGGAGACCAGTAAACCCTGTAAAACCGGGCTCTCTCTAGTCTTCTCCACTAGGACTGGCCCAAGAGCCCATCTCCGCTAGCTCTTAAACTGGCTTCCTAAATCCAGGTGTCGGCTCTAAGCAAGTACTTCGCTGCGTGACCTTGGCACTTGGTACATGCATTCTTTTATAACCGTCATTAGATTGAATCCTTACAGTTGATTTAAGTGCCCCTGTAAACTATTTAAGAGCAGAGATCATGTCATTTGTTTCTATATTTCCAACATCTAGCACAGTGTCTGGCTGTGGCTCTCTGTTGATATTTTGAAACAGATGCATGGATGTGTTAATGAAAGAATACTTTAGTTTTCTTCAGTTATTTCCTCTGTTCATGAACTTCCTTACATACTTGTCTCCAGTATGTACTCTAGTTTGGTTTATATTCCAGACTGTGGCTTCCTATATATAATTTTTTAATTGTTTATTTAAAAAAAAATTTTTAAGGAATATTTTTGCTTTCCATTCCTTTCTTTATTTTTTTTTTTATTAATGGACTATTTTTCAGAGCAGTTTCAGGTTCACAGCAGAACTGAGTAGAAAACTTTTCTGTATTGTTTTGTTTTATAAAAACCATGTGCCTCAACAAAACAGTCTCCCTGTAAAATGTCCTGATGAAGCTATAAAAAGTAACTTCATTCAGTCTAGACCCTTGAGTGCACATCTTTTTAATATTATGTGTGACAAAAATGGAGGTTCACACAGAGCACTTCTGCTCCATTTCAAACATGATCTTTGTCTGGAGGAAAAGCACTTGTGTGATTGTTTGAACTGTGAGCTGAGCAAGCTTGCTTTTTTCCTGGAACACCATACTTACTTAAAGAACAACTGACAGACAAAAGTGTGGTTATGGAATTTGCTGGAAAATCAATGGGACAAGCCTAAAATGTCCAGAAAACCAGCTAACAGTATTTATTGCCAATGATAAAAAATTGAGCTTTCAAGAGAAATTTAGAATTGCGGTAAACCCCTACCTTGCCATCATGAATTTGACAGTTTCCCAAATTCTTATAAATGTTTCTGATGAGATTGATGGCGACATTAACAGAGAGATTCATCTAATAAGGTAAAATGAAAAGTGTTAACATTTGGAAGATCTAGATTTTCTAAAAGACGAATGACATTACAAATCACATACAGATAAAGGACCCATTTGAAATGCAAGATAGAGCAATGGATTTTAGTACGAGAGAGTGCAAAAAGTTCACTGACGTGGTTTAAGAAACTACAGCTTGTCAAGTGGGTGCAGTATTTGAGAAGAACAGCTAGAATGATCCAAAAAAGCTATGAGAACACTCCTTCCTCTTTCAACCACATTTCTGTTTGAGGCCAGATTTTCTTCTTATACTTTAATCATAACAATATTTGCAACAAATTGAGTGCAGAAGCACATCTGAGGATCCACCTGTCTGCCATTAAGCCAGTCATTGAGGGACCCGCAAAAATATAAAACAATACCACCCTTCTCACCAATTTATTTTTGTTTTTTAATATGTACTAATCTTTCATTAGTGTATCATCTATGTTAACATGTGCTAGGTTTTAAATTGTTATGTTTAAATGAATTATGTTTATTTAAATTTTTTCTCAGTTTTAATTTTTAATAAGGTCAATGTTGATAGATAACTCAGAACAATAAAATTTCTTTGTGGGGGTCCCTCAGTCACTTTTCAGAATGAAAAGGGGTTCAAGGCAAAAAGTTTGGTGACAGCTGCGGAGGAACACATACATTACGGGAAGGAGCGAGACCCAGACACACAGCCGAGTGCTTCGGAGAACTTCTCTATTCACAGTTGACAACAATGAAGTGAATCCTACACTCAGTCTTCTCTTTCTCAACAATTTCCGTGATTAATGTGGCCCAGGCTGAATGTTACTGAGAGTGAAAAGCTGGAACCCAAAGTTCTGATGGACCTAGAGATTATCATACTAATGGAAGTCAGCTAGAGAAAGACAAATATCATATGCTATCACATATGTGTAATCTAAAATATGATACAAATGAACTTATTTACAGAACAGAAAGAGACTCACAGACATAGAAAACAAATTTATGGTTACCAAAGAGGAAAGGGGGTGGAGGGATAAATTAGGAGTTTGAGATTAGCAGATACAAACTACCATATATCAAATAGATAAACAACAAGGTCCCACCATATAGCACAGGGAACTGTATTTAATATATTGTCATAAACCATAATGGAAAAGAACGTGAAAAAGAATATATACATGTAAAACTGAATCACCTCGCTGTACATCAGAAACTAACTAACATTGTAAACTCAATTATACTTCAATTAAAAAAAAAAAACAAAAAACCTGGAGCCCAGAAAACAGAAGGAAAGGAAAAGAATAACTTCTCAAATCTGCTTCTGTCAAGCAGATTTTCCCCTCCCAGAAGCAGCAAATGCTTAAACAGGGCCACTGGCACCCAGACACTTCAGCGACGCCACAGCAAAGTCAAGTTCATCCCCGGAGGCGCCAGCCCAGTCTTGTGTGATGCGCCGGGACCCTGTTTACCTTTCGCTTTCTTCCCGTTGTTGCGGCAGGTAGTGTCGCTGACACATTCTTTGTAAAGTATCTGTCACTGGAGCACACGTCTGGGTGGCTTACCTCCGCAGGCACACTGTAAAACAAAGTGAAGCAAAAAGCCAACACCAGGAAAACAGGCTGGATGACGCACGTTGTATTGGGCACCTAGAAGGGGCCACCTGCTCGCTGTTAAACGAGATTAATTAAGCTTCAGTGATTGCATGTAAGGGCCTCTAACAGTGTCACCTTAACTGACCCAGAGAGCCACTGATGCATGCTCTCAACTTACATGTCTTTCAGGAAAAGCACTTATGTGATTGTTTGAGATGCGAAGTGAACTAGCTGCTTTTCTCATTCCGTGAAAAAAAAAAAAACAAAACAACACCATATTTACTTAAAGAACAACCGACAAACTATGGTTATTAGGCATTTGGCAGAAATTTTCCTGAAAATGAATGGAGTGAGCATATGCTGAATATGTTCATATCAGTGAGTGACTTTTTAAACCATGTTAGTATTGGGTGTACATGAGCCCACCCTCTGGAAAGTCTCCTTTGTCACTGCACGTAAGTCTGATTTGGCCCAAAGAAACCGTGAAGCACTGATGTGCACACGGGAAACCCAGAACAATAGATCACAACAAAGCCTTGCGTTACTTTCCAGTGGGAAATGTTAGTTCTTACTGGACAAAAATATGCAGGACACAACCATGTGGTTTTATTGGACTCTGTGCTAAAAAAAAAAAAAAGAAAAGCTATGTGCCTAGTGGAGAGATGGGGTAGGCTTATAGCATCTGGAGCCGTTTCGAGATACTGGTTTTCAATAGTTCATTTCCATTTCTTCCAACGAACGTTTACCAAGCACCTATTAAGTGCCAAGAACTGGAGTTACCAATTCCCATGACAACTAGAGTTACAAATTCGCATGGTTTCTGTTAGTTACTTGGGAGAGGAAGATGTAGAAAAAATAACTATAAGCTGGGGTGATGAGTACCATAAGAAGAGTAACCAAAGCACAGAATAGTGATTAATCCCTTCTTCCAGGTGTTTGTAGGCTGAACTACAGGGGTCGTAAACTGGACTTGAGTCTGAGGGCATTAAAACTCTTGAACAGGCCCATGAAGTAGATGTACAGATATCAACTTAGGTACCGTCTCAAATGTGACCATTTCCATCACAGAGTCAGCAGATGCCCACTCTGGACCTGTCCTAGCTTGGAGTGAATTCTTCATTCATCGCCAGTGGAGCTAGAGTAGGGTTGCAAAACTTTGGGAGCTACCAGGAGATCCTTTTGTCGTGGTGGGAGGAAGATGCTTATCTCATCATGCTGCAGCAGTTTCCCCCCTACTGTTTCTTTGTGGGCTGCCTCTTTGCAGAAGAGCTTTGCAGACCGTCCTATGTGGGACTAGAGTTGCTCCTCACTGATTCAGCCAATTGGCTTCTTGAAATGTGGAGGGTTACTCTGGGTCCTTTGATATTTTCCCGGTATCTGAGAACTATAATAGATTGCATCTTTGTCTTCAGCCAGGGGTGTGGCTGACAGTCAAGCCAGTTGCATGAAGTGGCAACAGCAGCCACCTCTATTGTGACCATCCCATAAACAGGTGACCGTGAAGAGTCTTGCAGATAAAAGAAGAGCAAAACAGTTAATTGTGATGGTTCATTTTGCGTGTCAACTTGGCTAAGCCACAGTATCTAGACATCTAGACACAAGTCTAAATGTCCCTGTGAAGGTACTTTTTAGATGATATTAACATTTAAATCAGTAGACTTTGAGTAAAGCAGACTACCCTCCTGAATGTGGGTGGGCCGCATCTAATCAGCTGAAGGGTTTATGAGCCAAAAGACTGAGCTCCCCAAAAGAAAAGGAAATTCTGCCAGCAGACTGCCTTTGGACTCAAGCTGCAGCGTCAGCTTTTCTCTGGGTCTCCAACCTGCTGGCCCAGGTTTGGACTGGCCAGCCTCTATAATGACATGAGCCAATTCCTGAAAAGAAATTTCTTTCTCTATCTATATACACGTCCTATTGGTTCTGCTACTCTGGAGAACTCTGAATGATACAGTAACATACCACAATTTTGAAAAATGGGGTAATAGATGGTAATTTGGAGAAGAGGCTTATACAATCTGTGTGAAGAACGTGATTTAATCTGCTCAATGCCAGGGAAGCAGATGTCTCAGGGGCTCTTTTTGCCCTTCACTTGGCTGGACCCCTATTGAATTTGTGTTCCCCTAGCTGCTCAGGGATCCCTTTAGTTATCACACACCCCCCATTTTCCCTTTTTCATAGATCCATTTAATTTAATTTTAATTTAAATATATGTGCCTCCCCAATATGTTATAGAAGAGCTTATAAGATTTCATAAAGAGCTAGTACTGGGAAACTAATGAAATAACTTACAAAACTTCTTTTTCTTTCCAGTTTTATTCAGACATAATTGGTATGCGGCTCTGTGTAAGTTTAAGGTGATTTGACTACATCCATGATGATGTGACTTACATATATCATGAAATGATTATCACAGTATGCATCCTCTCATATAGATACAAAACTAAAGAAGTAGCAAAAATTTTTTTTCTTGTGATGAGAACTCTGAGAATATGGTCTCTTAACAACTTCCATATATAACATACAGCGTGTTATTTATCTTTATCATGTTGTCCACTTCATCCTGAGTACTTATTTATCTTATAACTGGAAGTTTGTACCTTTTGACAGCCTTCATCCAATTCCCCCTCCCCACCACCCGCTGCTTCTGGTAACCACGAATCTGATCTCTTTTTCTATGAGCTTGTTTGTTTGTTTTTAAAATATAATTGACGTACAACACTGAGTTAGTTCCCGTTACACAACATAGTGATTCAATGCTTCTATATATTTCAGCGTGATCATCACTATCAGTCTAACCATGTGTCACCATACAAAGGGATCACATGGTTACTGACTGTGTTCCCTGAGCTCTGTGCATCATACCTATGACTCATTTATTTTGCAACCGCAAGTTTGCACCTCTTAATCTCTCTCCCCTATTTCTTTCTTCCCCTACCCACTCCCCTCTAGGAACCACCTGTTTGTTCTCTGTACCTATAACTCTGTTTCTGAAACCTTTTTTTGGAAGGAGAATGAGGCTAAGGAAACAGGCACTACAAGAAGGAAGATACAAAGTCTTTCAGATCTTTATTGCAATCTCTGTACTGTTTCCTGTTAGAAAGTTTTTTACACTCATGATCTGCTACGCTCAGCTCTACAATGTGCTTATTCCATGGAGATCTTGAGAGTCACATTCCTAAGTGAACTGTGCTTTCCTGATGGTTTAAGGGCTTTCAGAGCAATCCCTAAGGCTTAGAATCTCAAGCACTGGGTTTCCTGTTCATGAATTCTTGGGAGAAAGGATGACCAGAGGAGGACCAGCAACTAGAGGCAGAGACATTTTCCTAGGATCCAGCTCCAGGTTCCATGATGAGGCTTGAAGAAGTTTCCTAGGGCTGGGGTACAGTGACGGGGCCTAGGGATATGTTAGACCAGCCCAGTGTATCTTCTGCCTTAAAGAGCTTCGTTGACAACCAGGAAAGAAGGACGTGTCAAGCTCTCTATTAACTGTAGTCAGAACACATTATGGTTGGATTTCAGCCGTGCCTCAGTGCCTCCCCGTGAGATTCCGAGTGAGGCTCTGTCCGTATGCTGTAATTAGGGTTCCAAAGAGGCTCCGCCTGTCCTAGGAACTGGTACTTCCTCTCTCCCTGCTTCCAATTCCCTAACTTCGAATGTGAGCTGTTTGTCCTGGCACATCGAATGCAGTCCGGAGTCTCAGTTCTACATCTCAGCTCACAAAAGCTACTGTACACTATAAATACCTTTGTGACCGTAATTATTATTTTGGGTCCCTATCCACAGAAGTCAGAGAAACTTAACTGCAGCCAATTCAGGATTTCCATCTTTTACCCTTAGGCTCGTGCCCTAGCTTAATAGCCCGAGGCCCTAGCTCATCCCAGTGTCATCTGTCCTCACGAGCATCCTCGGAAACGTCCATCCCTCTGTCTGGCCTGTGGTTGTCAGTCTGTGCAACTGCTGTGGAGAAGATCACTATCCACATGGCCCCTCAGGCCTGGTGGCTTTCTGTGATACTTCCGGGCCACTCCCGGCCTCATAGGAGCTTTTCTCCTCCTCCGAAGACATGCTTTCCTTTGTAGAGTGTGGTTGTTTCCCTGGATCTCTTGCCAGGAAATAGGTGTGTTTGCTTTTGGATCCTATAAACTATCTGTGGGGTCCCAGGGAGCAGGTGAGAAATCCATCACCCCTGCCATTTTTAACTTTCCCTTTTAACTCTCATTCTGTCCTCAGAGGGCAGGATTGACTTGCTTATCTTCACGAAGCATCCTCCCAAGTCCTCGGTCTGTGCGACGTGTCTTTTCAATCTTCCCATTAGCATGGAATGGGACCAAGACCCGTCCAGGGTGGGGAAGGAAATACTGGGGGCAAAAATGAGTCTTTCAAAAACACAATCCTGGATCAATCACACTTAAGTTGAGGGTGAAACCCTAGGAAGTGAGAGAATAGGCTGTTTCTAAAGAGAAATTATCCTGAGGAAAGAAAGATAAAGTGAGAAAAAATTGAGAGATGGATTGGGAACAGATAGACGAATGTTTCGGAAAAATCAGTGACTATGCCTCGCCTTTAACTCTCACTCGACTTTGCTTGGCGGGAGTTTTCAGGAGTGACATACGTTGCAGCTTTGCTACTTTGTATGTGACTATCAAGTAGGCCAGATTTCTAGGACATTATTGGATTTTGTAACTCAATACATTTTTATTAAATGAATGAACAATAAACAGCCAGGGACATAAGTGGATATATTAAAGCAGCTCAGGGCTAGATGAGCAGAAGGAGCTTCCCAAATATTTACATTATTTATTATTTATTATTAAGTGTCATTTAATAATGTTGGGGACCAGTATTATACATTAGAGAACTTATTTCATGAACAAGTCTCAACCAGGCACTTGGCAATTTAATGTTGACACAGGAAAGAAAAAAAAAAAAAGATCCACACGAAAACCAGCCAATGAACTCTGCAGAATGTGTTGGGGATCCTGGACTTTAACTTTTTGATTGGAGGTTTTACTGCTGCAGGGAGCTGATGTGCCAGGTGGATGGCTGAGATCAAAGGCTATACGTTATGATGTTTGCCTTTTAAGAAGTAAATGCGCCTCTGAATTTCCTAGTTTGCAACTTTCAGCTGGAAGGGACAGCATGGATTCTTGGGGTCTGTCTTCATTTCTGTTCTTTGGTGTTCTCCTCCTGGTTTCTGGCTTGGTAAGGAAACAATGTATGGAAAATAATGTATGATTTTTGTTTTTTAAGGAATAATGTTAATGACAGAAGCGTTTCTTTTTGGCGAGTAGGGGCAGACAGGGACAGGCAGGGCACGGGGCGTGAGAAGTCCCACCAGAGGAAAAGTCAGGGACAGTGACATGAGGTCATGTTTTTCCTTCAGTTTCATTGTTGTGTAGCAAGTTTTCTTTTTTTTTTTTTTTTAATTTGTTTTTTCCGTTTCTTTTTTTTTCTGTTTTTTTTGGGGGGGGTAATTAGAATTAGTTATTATTACTTTTAATGGAGGTACTGGGGATTGAACCCAGGACCTCGTGCATGCTAAGCACGCACTCTGCCCCTGAGCTGTACTCTCCCCCCAAGTTTTCTCTGGATAAGATGGAAAACGTGAAATTGAAAAATCATTCCATTTTTACTGCGAAATGTGATGCATACTGCTGTTACCGTAGCATGAGGTGTAGGGGAGTGAGGGGTGAATGTCGGGCACAGCAAACACCAAGTTTTGTAGCGGGGGCTTTCCCTTCTGCTTCCTCATCAGGTTAGATCAACCTTTCTACAGGGACAGGCAGCTTGGATCACACACCAACCCGAGGTTTTAAATGAAGTTTCAAATACTTGGGGGGAACCTTTAGTTGTGAATTTTTAAAATAACAATTATCATGGTGAGCTGGTCATGTGTGAACAGAGCTAGAGCAGTGAGAAGGGGAATACCATTTAAGACGTATTGAAACTGTAATTGTGAACAAATACGCGACAACTTTCTTCAGGAGGAGCCTCGGCATTCCTCTGTGAGTGTGTGGCTGTGTGTGGCTGGAGTGTGAGACAATCATGGCACTGATTAACATCAAACAGGATGGTAGCCATCCAACCAGTTTGTTCCCACTGCTTGCCAAACACTCCAGCTGACTCCAGCATTTAGAGACGTAAGCTATATTTTAGTAGGACTGTATCTTACATTTGTATGACATTTTTTTTAATAGTTAACCAAGTTCTTTCAGGTTACGTCACGTAACCCTCACAACACTCAGGCAAAGCAGGCACTGACCATATGGCACAGACACTCAGATTATCAGGAAGGAGACCGACTTGCTGTCTGCTGGTGGAAACAGGAATATAACCCAGACCAACTGTCAGTCCCGTGGGCTTTTGAAACTAGACTTTACTAAGAAATCTCAGGTTTACTTAATGTTTTCCATTGTGCATGTGGTCTGAGTTTCATTTGGTCACCTATAGAGAATCTATTTTCAGAAGTTTTTTTTTAATTGCCATTGATTTTTTTTTAAACATTTGCTGTTGTCTTTGAAGGCAGAGCCTTGAGGGAAATATGAAAGTAAACCATGGTTCATGAGGTCTTCAATAATATTTAAAATGATTATAAATATTATTATACATTACAATAATAAATTATAAATTACAATATTATTTCAAGGTTGAGAATAAATTAGGTTTTTCAAACACAAAACCATGAATCCGTTAGAAAATCAAGTTTAAAGGGATGACTTATTTGAACATATGAGTCTTAGGTTCTGCCTTCTTTTCAAATCTGTGAATTTGGTTTTTTGTTTCTTCGAATTCATACAACAGGGTTTCATTTTTTTAATATGAAGTGAGAAGACCCTTGGATCAAAAAGTTATCTTAGACTCCAATTTAGCTCTCTTGAATATATGCCAGGACGTAACCCATAATATTAATGAAAAAAAGAAGCCCCCTCAAATGGTTAGATATAAATTGGAACCAATAAGAACATTTATGTCATGGGCATCTTAATAATTTTTTTTTCATGTGTTTGTTTCCCAGCCAACTCCGGAAAACTTTGGTGAGTCTACTTTGAGTTTTGCCCTATGTCATAGTGAAAGAAAGTTACATGAAGAGTAGAACAACAGAACAGAAGAACTTAGGATACATTTAATGCTAAGCACAACGCATAATTGCATAATTGCATTGAACTTTGATCAAACACTGGCTTCCTTCGATTTCTTGAGGAGTGTTTTATTGTTTCTGCCCTAGGATTCCACATACTCAGCAAAAAAACAATAGATGGCAGTGTAAGAAAGTCCAAACAGTGACTGACACGTTGGCATCCCATAAATGCCTACTATTATTATTATTATTTTTGCTATTTTGTGCCAAATCAGATGGACCTGATGTCTGTCCTATTCAGTTGTTCACTTAGAGACTTGGCCATATTATCCACCCCTTTGCAATTTAAAAGAGTAACTCAAATATAGATGAGGAATTTTCCTTGAGATTTCCAAGGTACGCTATTAGCAAGGGATATACATATATGGGTAGATCGGGCTGGTTTAACCAGATTTAAAAATTTTCTTCTTATTTAATCTAGTCTTTCAAATTACTCTTAATATTATATGGGGTGATCAGTTTCTTATCCCTGAAGTCATTTGGCATTCAAGGGACATGGATAAAACAAGAGAATGTATGCAAAAGTCCCAGAGACCCACGCCTGGCTTATGGGAGGTGCTCAATCAATCAATCGATCGATTGGTTGATCGATCAATCAATCAGTGTATATTGAATCAACCTGGTAATCACTTTCTGAGGCAAAAGAACTTTGCTTACTTCTAATCAGTAATTGATAAAGATTTCCTTCTTGCATAAACACAATGTTCAATGTGTTTTTTTTTGTTATTTTTATTAAAGATATAGATGGTGGAATGGACCGGGATATATTTGATATCAATGAAGGTTTGTGGATTTTTTTTTACATTCTTTTTTAAGTGGGAAGATTGAATCCAATTTGCTAATATAAATTCTTACCTTCCCTCTCAGAGCTGGGACTGGATCTTTTTGAGGGAGACATCAGCCTTGATGAGGTGAGAAATAATGCAAGGAAGAACTTTTTATTAACGATTGCAAGTGAAAATACAGAGTATCTGAAAACGATCAGACAGCATGGGCTTTCTTAAGCTCAACTGTCTCTAAGGGTGTAGAATCCTGGTTGACACATTTATTCAATGAGTACATTATACACTAAGGGACTCATATAATAATGTCTTCCAGCCATTACTCAGATGTCTGTGTGGTTAAAGCCATTGTCACTCACCTTGTAGGCTTTGGTCTTACTGATCTGATTGATTTCCATTATTGGAACAATATGATATTCTCATTTTTAGATAGAACCTCACTGATTAAATCTACTTGAAGCAAAATTAAACTGAATTTGCAAATTCAGCGAATCCGGGTTTTCACCATAAGAGATAGATTTTGTGACTTCTATCCTGACAGCTGAAAATAGTGTTGCCAAGTAAAGATTGTCCCAAACTATTCATAAAGAGTACCGGTTCTTACCTAGCCATCGTGGCACGCAGGTGAACACCGGTACGTTTCATATAGCTTAAATGAGCTTAAACACCTCTAAACCCCCACTGTGAACTTCAACTCAAGAAACAAAACTGCACTGTCTGAGACTTAGTCCTAAGTCTGTTCTTCTCTCCTTCTTTTAAAAAATTTTTATTTATTTATTTTTTTACTGAAATATGGTTGATTTACAGTGTTGTGTTCATTTCTGGTATACAGCATAATGATTCAGTTATACATATATATATATATATTCTTTTTCATATTCTTTTTTATTATAAGTAGTTATAAGATGTTGAATGTAGTTTCCTGTGTTACACAAAAGGACCTTGTTGTTTATCTATTTTATATCTAGTAGTTTGTATCAGCCAATCCCAAACTCCTAATTTACCCTTCCCCCGACCCCCTTTCCCCTTTGGTAACCATAAGTTCATTTTCCATGTTGGTGAGTCTGTTTCTGTTTTGTAAATAAGTTCTTTTGTATAATTTTTTACATTCCACATATAACTGATATCATATAATATTTGTTTTTCTCTGTCTGACTTACTTCACTTAGTATGATCATATTTAGGTCCATCCACATTGCTGCAAATAGCATTATTTCATTCTTTTTTTATGGCCGAGTAGTATTCCATTGTGAATATAAATATATATATATAAAACAACTTCTTTATCCAGTCACCTATCAATGGACATCTAGGTTCTCGCATGTACTGGCTACTGTAACTAGTGCTGTTATGAACATCTCCTTCTGATCCTACCTTGTGCCAGGACTTTAAATATCATCTCTATACTGATGACTCCAAAGTGGAACTCTGAGCTCCCGGCTGGTCTAGCCCGATGCCAGTCTGTTAGTTTCCTTGGAATGTTTACGAGATACATCAAGTATAACATGTCCTCAACTGAGGCAATGCCACCGTTTCACTTCTTGGCTTGAAGCTCTTCAACAGCTTCCTATTGCATTTGGAATAATATCCAGATTTACCCTTAGCCTTCAAGACCTTGCACCATTTAACTCCTGCCTACCTCTCCTCCCATGTCCTCTTTCCTTTTATGTCATCTCTGTTCTCTCCCAACTCAC
This sequence comes from Camelus dromedarius, assembly GCF_036321535.1. Taxonomy (NCBI): domain Eukaryota; kingdom Metazoa; phylum Chordata; class Mammalia; order Artiodactyla; family Camelidae; genus Camelus; species Camelus dromedarius. The sequence goes on along the minus strand of NC_087467.1, from coordinate 9,122,198 downwards.
AAGGCCACTGGCCTCAAAACATGCTCAAAACAGACCAAGCATAGTCCCACCTCAGAGGTGAACAACTACTGTTTTTTTCTGTCTGGAATGACCCTTCCAGGGCCCCTTTCAGTCCTGACTCTTTCTTATCACTCCCATTTCGCTTTATTTATGTATTTATTTTTGTATGAAAGGTTTTTATTTTGCATTTTAATTTCCATTAGAAAGACTATTTTTTTTTCAATTCTCAAATTTTAAATTTCTCTCTCTATATATTTTTACTGAAGTATACTCAGTTTACAATGTTGTGTCAATTTCTGGTGCACAGCACAATGCTTTATAGTCATACATGAACATACGTATATTTGTTTTCATAGTCTTTTTCACCATAAGTTACTACAAGATATTGAATATACCATTTCACTTTAAATGTCATCTTTCAGAGTCCTGTCCTGACCCCTTGATCTAATGCACTCCCCCGTCCCTTTATTCTTGTCCACATCTCCCTTTTTAAATTTCCTGTACTATTATTACATGTATTCTGTTTAATCGTATTTGCTTCTTGCATGCTGTTTGTCTCTTCCACTAGACATGAGCTCCAGGAACGTACAGGCCTTGGTCCTTTTGTTAGCAGTCGCTCTCTGTTCTCCTGAACAATGTTCATTGCATTGGCTGGATGAATGCATTAATGAAATATTATTAGTTTTCTATTATACAAATTTCAAATACTTAAAAAATTTTTGAAACCTTTGGCCTAGCTCATGTGTGATTTTTTTCGGATGTTATGAGACCAATGTCACTGAGGTTTGGTATCACTTTCTTCTTGTATATTTTCTACCATGTCTATGGTTCAGTTTTCCAACAGTCATTCTGTACATGATTCTGCATGATTCCTTCTTCAACGTTAGCAACAAAATTAATGATAGAAATTGGTGATTTCCTCACAAAACCTTTGTTATAATATAAAAGTAGGGGTACACAATGTGTACATGGATGCACACATGCTGGCTAGGAGAGCTTTACTTTCTTGATTTCTAGAATAACTATTGATTGTTTCATAAATTTTTGCCTGATTCATTCAGGTAACCCTTTCTCATATGTTTTTGACAGGTGCAAGAAAGAAATTCCATCATCGGAGAAAACTACAGGTGGCCTCATACTATTCCATATGTCCTGGATGACAGCTTGGGTTCGTATGCACTTTGGAATATCCACAACTCATGTATGTCCTGGCAGAATGTGATGACAGTCTTTCCAAGGGTAGACTCATACGGTCTCTAAGGGTTTTATTTGTGTGTTGCTTTGTGTGGCTATATACACTTCCTTAAAAAAAAAAAAAAAGCAAAATGAACAATGAAAAGAATCTAAATTATTTCGTCTGAAATATTTGCTGAGTTTTGACCAATAAAAGGATTAATTCAACCAACATTTATGGGAGAGAGCCTACTCTGTATTGGATGCGTGGGACATAAAGACTAGGGAGCTGGTCTTTATTTTAAAGCAGTAATTTCACATATTTTCAGATTTTACACATGAGGTAAAAACAAAGAACAACCAAACAAAACTTTAGAAACTGGCGTTGTTTTACTAGCATTTTACTTTACCAAGTCAGGAACTTAAACAAGAATACATTATCTTTTATCATCTTCTTTTCATAGAATAAATGATCTTTTTAACTCTAAAAAGTCAGAAAAATCTCATCCAAAAGAAAGGACAGCTTTTCTATATTAGGAATTTTTTGTAACAGAAAACTCTAAATATAGCCCTCGTTTTACCTGTGGATTGACAGAAACGATATCACTGACCAATGTCAGTTCAATCCCCAGTACCTCTGTTATAAATAATAAGTAAAAAAAAAATAAACCAAATTACCTCCCCCAGCCACCCAAAATAAAATTAAAAATTTAATTTAAAAATCTAATTATAATAGAATTATATAAACGATATGATTCATGATATGTTTGAAGAGCTATGGGAGCGTGGTGGAGGACATTTAACTCAGCCTAGATATAAAGTCACATGCATTAGGGAGCAGGGGATACTATATGGTAGGGCTGCCATGAGGCTGTGTAAATTGTATACCACACATAGGTGCCTGGGAGGGGGACAAGTGGGACTGAAATGAAGTTTGCATTCTGTTCATCAGGAGACATTCATTTCTTTGCATGAAATTCTATTTATCCACCTGCCAAGCCAGCACTTGCAGTGTCTGCCAGATGAGGTGGCTCTTTCTGACTCACAGAAGGTACCACGTGGGCTAGTGCAGCCTCGGACAGCAGGGGAAGGGTGCTCTAGGCAGATGGATCGCTATGTGCAAAGGCTCGGGGAAGGGAGAAACCCTCTGGCTGGACTTAGGTTGAGAGTGAGGAGATAATGAAGTTGAACAAGCAGGCAGAATCCAGACTGGGAAAGACTTGAGTGTTTCCCATGTTAAAGAACTTGGTGTGTATACGGGTGGTAATGTGGAGCCACCAAAAGTTTTAATGCAGAAATGGCATTGCTACCCCTCTGGCTGCAGTACAGAAGATGTGTTGTCAGTGGGGCAACAAGAAAGCAGGGAGATCAGTTAGACTCTCGAAGAAATTCAGGGAAGGACTGAAAAGTTTCTGAACCAAGGCTCTCTCAGTGAGGATAGACAGAGTGGATAATGCTAAAAGAGACTCAGGAGGTGATTAGATTTGGTGATTGACTGCAAGAGGTCAGGAAGAAGGTGGGTCTGGGGAAAGAGCTGCTAGCGCCCAAGGTTCTGTCTTAGACAAATGGGTGGACGGTAGTGCCTTTAACAGGAACAGGGGATGTGTCTGGAAGACGGTGGGTTAGAGAAGTATGTGCCACGCAGAATTTGAAAAGCAGCAAGCTCACTGTGGCGGGAATATATAACAGCTTGGCGTCTGGTGTGGCCATTCACGATGAAATCTAACAGGGAGTTATTCAAGATAGAGGAGATGGTTGAAGCCATGGGTACGGATGAACTTCTCACTCAGTGCCTTGCATTTAACAGGTGATCCATAGATCAGCTTTATTTTCATACTGTGTTCCATGAAAGATCAGAGATCACTGTTACTCAGATTCTGGTGAGCCAACATGTGAAATTCCACCAGCAGGACTTTAGACTTTTAGCTTAAGCCTTGGGTGTCATTTGGCTGTTAGATGCAACCTACCTGAGAGGCATAACACTAGAAGTGTCCATGAATAGCTTCCTGTGAATGAATTACAATTCTTTGCCTGGGTGCCGGATTTGAGGTGAGGGATGGGGAGAGGAGGAAAGGGATAAAGGCACAGTGAGAGATTAACAACGGTAATTAATAAAATAGAAAAATTATAACAATAAACTGTAACTAAAGTTATGTGAAGGTGGCCTCTCTCTCAGAATATCTTACTGTACTATACTCACCCCTTTTCCTGTGATGATATGAGACGATAAAATGCCCACATCATGAACTCAAATGAGGTGAATGACGTAGGCACTGGGATGTAAAGCGTTAGGACTACACTGACCTGACGAAGTGTCAGGAGGGGGACCATCTGCTTCGGGTGACACCCGGTCATGGAGCCGTGACAATGTTGATGGTTGGGTATGAGGAGCAGATGACAGATGTTCACGGTTGGGTGTCCCTGGTGGGATCAATCAGGATAGCATGAGATTTCATCAGGCTGCTGAGAACAGTGTGCAACTAAATAATTATGAATTGTTTATTTCTGGAGTTTTCCATTTAATACTTTCGGACCTCAGTGACTGTGAGTAATTGAATCTGCACAAAGTGAAACCACAGATAAGGGGGACTACGGTCCTGGGGACTTCACCTCTACTTTCTCTGCTTCTCACAACATCCCTGCAAAGCTGATCTCGATTCCCCTCGCAATGGATCTGATGATAATACTAAAGCTCCAAAGGTGACTTAAATTGGCAAAGGTTGTACATCAAAAGTAAGTGGTGAGGATAGGGGACAACTTAGGTGTGTCTGGCTCCAAAGTCCACGCGCCTACTACTCTGCCATACTGTCTCCCACCATCCTTCACTTCACGGGTACCTGACTGCATTTGTGACCATCTTTCCACAGGCATCTGATACAGCCCCTTCCTCTAGAGGTCGCTCTCTGAGCTTCTTTTCCTGCACGTCTCTGTTGCTCTCATGCCTCTGCCTTTTTTGAGCTCCATGTCTATCTAACCTGTTAGCATCACTCAATTTCAAAGTAATGGTTCTTATTCCTATATTGGACACTGAACTCACTTGCAAATCTTATGAACACTCTCCCCAGAAAATGAACTCCGCAGGGATAGATACAGACATAACATTGTGTATACAATTTTAGCCCATTCAAGGGCCCTCTCATCTCAAGTTCCTCAGACTGAGAACTCTACTGTGAGCTTCTTAGGTGAAGCTGACTAGCTGACTATTAATAATGGGAAAGCTTGGATGTTTTGATGTTCATTTTGGTTGCCTGTAAACCAATATATTTGTTCTCTGAGGTAGGGAAACTCCCTTTGGCTGTTTGGTAAAGCACCTCTAATGGCTCTGAAGAAATAAATATGGAGGAAATAAGACATCTAAAGAACGACTTGCACGTGATACTTAATTGGAGCTGAATACTACATTTTATAAAAATAAAACACTAAACATTCATGAAGAGACTGACTCATAATAAGTAATATATGGCATGGCCTGTTTCCATGGTGAAGAGTTCAATGGTGAGAATTTTAATGAGTGTATTTGTGTTTGCTTTCTTCCTTCAGGAATGAATGCCAAGGGAGTTATCCTCAAAGCGTTTGAACGCTATCGCCTGAAAACATGCATTGACTTCAAGCCTTGGTCTGGAGAAGCCAACTATGTATCAGTGTACAACGGCAGTGGGTAAATGGAAGAGTTCGTCTTCTGTGTCCCGATGAGACCTGTTGCGGTTGGGGCGTGATAGCCCAGCAACTGCCTGAGACCCTGACCTTGAGGGGAGTGAGGGCTTCCAGGGCTGTTTGCTGGGTCTAGTTTCTCTAGCCATAAAACAGAGTGTTTTCTCACATGCAACCAGACTGCCAATGGTAAGACAAGGAAGGTGGGATCATGTGCCATCCATCCCACGACTCTGTGAACTTCAGCCTGTCTGTAGTTTACAGACTCCTTGTTTCAAGTAAAACATGAGTGCACACGTGTGCGTGTGAATGTATTTAGATTTATTTTAATGTCAGAACTCTGACTATTTGGGTTAAGGAGATGATAGTTACTTGACTCAAGTTTAGCAATTCTGAGAGGTTGCCGTATCTCTAAGACTCTTATTAATGTTCATCAGCATACCAAGGACCATATGGAAACTTTTGAAATTTCCAGAAAAAAATCAGGAACTGGCTGACTGGAGGATGACTTACACCTCTGTAATGTTTGGTGTCAGCCCAAGTTCTCCAAAGATGATCTGGTCTGGAAGGTTGTTTTCATACCTCACCGGGGTTATGAGAGAAATGCATGGTGTCCAGACATAAGTGAAGGATCTAGGTGCTAACTCAGTGAATTAGGCTTTAGGGATTTTGCGCAAAGACCTCAACCTGCATCATTATAATCCCTTCTCCCCCTTCTCCTGTAAACTCTCCTGGAAGCTGCTCGTCTTCAGTGGGAAATCAGCGTGTTGGGATGCAAAAACTCTCCATCGGGAAGAACTGTGACAAAATAGGAACAGTTCAACATGAGTTTCTCCATGCGCTGGGATTCTGGCACGAACAGTCGCGTTCCGATCGGGATGACTACATCAGCATAATTTGGGACAGAATTATGACAAGTACACTTCTCTTGTTTTCTTACACGATTGTTAGGTTTAAATACTGAATTTCTAAACGCGTGCCCTCTTCTGCCATCTGCGCCGACTCTTACTAGTGGGAAAACGCTGATGTTTTGATTCCTTACTTCTGTTGGCTCTAACTCAGTGTGAGTTGAAGTGCCTGAAGGTTGCTGGGGTGTTCCAGAGCCCCAGTGGGAGCTGGAGGTGAGCTTACAAACCAATGTTTCCCAGAGAATGATTTGTGGAGCTCCGTCCCACAGTTTGTTCACAGATGTGTGGAAAGGAATCCACGGTCAAATCAGTTTGGGAAATCCTAGGTCAAAAGAAATTAGCATTATTTACACTGCTGTACCATTTGACGCCTTTGCTAGACTAACGTGAATTGTGAATCTGCAAGAAGAGAAACATTTCCCAATGTGACTTGATCATGGTCTTTTTTTCCCCCCCTTTTTGTAGAGTATTGAGATTTGTTATTCCATAGAGCTCATATTGAGAAACACTGCAGTGGCTGAAGGGCTCCAAACTCTTTGTGACTTTGTGCTCCAAGTCAGAAAGGTTTTAATAACCATGTTTTGTGTACTATTTCCAGAGAGACACTTAGTTTCCCCATCTCTCCTGCCTCTGCAGGGTCTGGGGGAGGAGGCATGGCATTGCTGTCATGGGAGGGCTGCTAGGTGCGGAGGCCCCCTGACGTCACAATCTTAACAGCACTGCTCATGCTCCTTACCTGCCCCCACCCCCGCCCACACTCAGTCTGGTGATGTCAGCTGGGGTGAAGCTCTGAAGCAGACTAAAAGATTTCTAGAACAAGAGAAATATTTAGCTTTAAACTGACTCTTTAGACGTCCCAACATCTTATTTTTGTTAGAAACTTCTGCCTAGATTTGATAACTCATTGATTCCTTTAACGATCAAATCCACCTTATTGTGTCCACAAAAACCATTCGATTTCAAGTTGCAACCAGTTGCCCATTAGTATGAGGCTCAGTGGTCAGGAATCTTCTCTGAATGTCTTTATTTACATACATCTACACATACTCCAGTAACCATAAAATTGCTGATGATGTCAATCCTTTCTAATGACTGTTCATGTATGTATGACAACGAAAAAACTCACTCTTACTGTCAGTGGTTCCCTGGTCCCATCCCAGCACATCTGCCAAGGTCCTCTTGCCTTCATGTCCATTTGCTGTGGATGCCCCCACCTTCCATCACTGCCTGCCAATGACAGTGACTATTTCAACAACACCTTTCAGAATGCTTCTCTCCATTAGCAGTTCTTAGAACCTTCAGCCAAATTCTAAAGTCCAACTTCGGGCTGTAATGAAACCTTAGATAAGTTTAGCATGACGGCTGGTATCACAATTCTAAGCTTGAATATTACAACTAAGATAAAAATGTATGAAACACTCTTGAAATACCATAGCTCATTGGTAGCAAGTTTGCACTATGGTTAGTATAGTCTTTATTTCTAAGTTAAGAGGTTTTGATGTTAAATAAACTAAATTTTGTGAACCTCAAGTAATTAGAGATTTTTTTCTATCATTTAGACAGAAAACACAATTTTATCATCCGTAATGACCAAGAATCGGACTTCCTGAATGTTCCCTACGATTACAATTCAGTAATGCACTACAGTAAAACTGCCTTCAAAAATGGATCAGAGCCAACAATTGTAACGAGAATCCCGGACTTCATGGATGTGATCGGCCAACGAATGGACTTCAGTGACTTGGATATCTTGAAGTTGAATCGACTGTATAACTGTAGTATGTGACAATGACTTCTTTGAAATGACTTCTGTTTCTCTCTGCTATGTGGGAAGAAATTCTGCTCTGTGCCATTTTTGCCTAGCCTTGCTGGGTTTTCTGAAATTATAGGTTCATCATCATAGTTTGATATTCAGGAAAAAATAAAAACAACGCAGAATCACACCTGATTCCAATCTATGACAGGGGTTTTTCTTACAAGTTCTGGCCTTCAGATATGCAAACAGATTGAGTCCTGTAGCTCCATGCCCATTCAAACTTTTGAAGCTATTACTAATTCACCCAAAACGAGGGGTACAGTCGTAATATAAATGGGATCAGATAATGTGGGTTGTGGTTTATTAGTCTGAATCACTGTGTAAATTTAGGTTTCAATAATTAGTTAATTTGTTTAAAAAAAAAAAAAAGACCTGGGGCAGGCAGCTTATTCAGAGCTACAGAATCTTGCTCAGTGTCTTGGCTCCGCAGGGATCAAGAGGTCTTCAAGCCACCGCCACCCAGAATCAGCGAGGTGTCCCCTGTATTGTCAGCCTGAAATTCCCAGTTCCTCTAGATGAGCTCCGTTTTTGTTACTTCGATTATCATGCTTTTATCTAGAACGTCGATGATTGTATTTTTGCTTTCGCAGCCTCTTCCCTGAGCTTTATGGACTCGTGTGATTTTGAACTGGAAAACGTGTGTGGTATGATTCAAAGTTCAGAAGACAGTGCTGACTGGCGAAGGGTCTCCGAGGCTCCTGGGGGCCCAGAGAGTGATTATTCCAACATGGGCCAGTGCAAAGGTAACAGGAACGACATACTTCCAGATCTTACTGTCAGTGGCTCTGGCATTTTGTTTTTTCCCCTGTGAAATCCTGGGATGTTAGTGCTCATTTCTATCAGAAGTATTAAGGTTAACCCATCCGGCGCTACTCAGGAATCAGTTCTGTGTGTTAGAAGGATGTGGTTCATTTCTCTGCTTTTACTCTCTGAGTTTGCTTTTTTCCTACAAATCAGAACTGGGCTGTGTGAAGCCTCCACCCATAGTAGGTGCCCACAGCAGGAGGGGACTGCCCCTCCCTGAAGGATTCTTGTCTCTGGAGCAGTGGGGTGGTTTTCTGGAAGCTTGTGGAATCCCAGAGACTTGCCAGTGAACAGCACCAGGCTGTGACTTAATCAGTTTCAGAATTTCAGCTGGTTGCTCTTGTCACAAAAATGCTTAAAAAGGAAGGTAGAAAGTACAATTTATTTAATTTTATTCAGAGGAGTATCCTTTTCCACTGGAATTTTGTTTTGAATTAAATAGTCATCTATTTTGCTACAAGGGCCAAATGTTTATTTATATGCACATTTGTGGCAGCAAATATGTAAAACAGGACTTCAGAACTCAGGGCTTTTGCTTAACAGCTCAGATGGTCTGGGCAGGAGCTGAAGTCTCTAATAGCAAGGAGGTACGATTTTCCTTTTTCATTTTTTGGGGGGTTGAGGGGACAGGACAGATGTTTAAAAGTACAAACTTGCAACAAGCAGTAAATAAGCCCTAGAGATCTAATGTACAGCACAGTGAACATAGACAACAATACTGTATTATAATCATCAAACTTGCTAAGAGACTAGACTTAATTAATCCCACTGACAAAAGAAATAATTATGTAACGTGATAGAAATGCGAATCATTACTACGATGACAATCATGTCATTATGTAAATGCATCAAATGAACATGTTATGTACCTTAAGTTTGCACAGTGGTACATGTCAAATATATTTCAATAAAATATATATTTTTAAATGTAGATTTGAATAGGGGATAGTGGTCCTGAAGGAAGGAGGAAAGGCTGGAGGGAAGGAGGGAGGGGAGAGAGAAAGAGAGAGAGGGAGAGGATAGACAGGTGACACTTTTTTCCATGCTTGAAAACTAACGTCTATAGTAAGAAAACGGTTATCTAGTGTTGCTTTTTTCATAAACTGCCTGCTCCAAGAACTGCATTTAAATGCCCTGCACACAGTGCCCTGCAGACAGTGGGGAGTAAGTGGAAATACAGTGTCCAAAGACACGCTCTCCTACAGCCAGTCTCTGTTTTCTCAGGTCTGCTTTTGTCTTCCTGACAGGTGCTGGCTTCTTCATGCATTTCAACAGGAGCTCCGTAAATGAGGGGGCCAGAGCACTGCTGGAAAGCAGGATCCTATACCCCAAACGAGGGTTTCAGTGCTTGCAATTTTATGTGTATAACAGTGGGAGTGAAGGTGACCAGCTGAACATCTATGTCAGGGAGTATTCTGCAGCCAGTGTGAACGGCACTCTAACCCTTGTGGAAGAAATAAAAGGTGCAATGTCAACATTCTTATTGTTGGGCTCAGAGCAAGGCAGTCTTAACGCTTTACTTAATGCAACAACTTACAACAGGGTAGGGGCTATGGACTTACGCTTTTCAACTTAAAACTTGATCCTCCTTGTTTTATGCTGTGTTTAGGAAGCTAAAATGAGAGTCCCTTCTGTGCTACATAATATGTGACACTCGCTGAAGAAACTTTAGATCAGTCTCTGGCACTGAGGAGGTCAGTTCTTGGAGAGTAATAAAAATACAATGGGATTTGAGATTTACAAATGTTAGCCAGTATATATAAAAATAGATTTAAAAAATTCTTCTGTACAGCACAGGGAACCATGTTCAATGTCTTGTATTAACTTTAATGAAAAAGAATATGAAAACAAATATATGTATGTATACGTGTGACTGAGACATTGTGCTGCACACCAGAAATTGACACATTATAACTGACTGTACTTCAATTTAAAAAAATATACAATGGAAACTAGCTTAGGCAAAATTGGAAGAGTTACTGGCTGAATGTAACTAAATTGTAGAAAAGATAAGAAAGGACGTGGCCTCAGGCAGGACCTTCCCTGTTATCTCAGATGGGCTTGGTCCATGAAACTGATGCTCTGGCTGCTTCACTTCCTAGCTTACATTTTACCGAATGTGCCTTCCGACTGGAGAAGGGACTCTTCTAATATTTGGCTTAAAAAAAAAAAAACCCCAGTGAAGGATTCTCATTGCTGTGACTTGGGTCAAATGCAGGCTCTGGAGAAGGTGCTGAGTGGAGAGAGGGCACCACTGCGACTGGACGACGCGTGCCCTTCCTTCCAGTCATGTGTCAGGGAGGTGGCTCAGGCTGACCACTGATTCAAGCAGCTGGTTCAGAAGGTTCCCCGAGGAAGGGAGGGGCTGTGAGGTGGCAACTGTATCACTGTCTGCTGCACATATGGTCCTCTTGGTTTGAATGAATTGACTAAAACCTGTTATAAAGCCCATCCACTTTATGCCATATGTCCTGCCATTTCCCCCTGTTTAACAGTGAGAAACATAGATAGTTTCCTTCATGAAAACCTACAAGCTGAGGCTCTTAATCTTGTTTTATATATACATTTATAAAATACCACACATTATATACTAGGGTTATATGTATCTAATGCATATAATATATATGATTATAAGACTGTATTTTAAATTATTACATATACACATATATGATTATACACATATAATCTTTTTATTATTCTTTAAAATAACTTAATTTTTCTCTTTTTAAAATAATTAACTATATTTTTTAGATAATTAATTTTTTTAACAGAGGTACCAGGGATTGAACCTAGGACCTCGTGCATGCTAAGCCTGCACTCTACCACTGAGCTATACCCTCCCCACCATGTGTAACCTTTTGCATTAGCAATCTGTGGGTGTTATTACTGATTGACAGTGGCACAAAAGGTACTTAAGAAACTTACTGAGGAGCTCAGAATTTAAACTGAAAGTACCGATAAGATGAAGTTGAAGCTCTCATGAAAGGTTCTTGTTCAATCTAGAGTCCTTCCATGGACAATAACAGCATTTTCTGTAATTTGGATATTTCTAACTTATTTTCAAAAGCAATTGCATTTCTCATTGAGCACCAGTATGTTTAAGCCTTGTGTTAACTACTAGTTTGACATGGATTCCTGAGCTATTCTCTACCAGAGTGGGGGGCTTTTGAAAAATTTTAAATGGACTGCTTCTTGTTGAGGTACATTGTGGGTTTTGTCACTGGAAGCAGCCCTAAGCTAGAACCTCAACTATACAAGCAAGGTATTGCTTCTGCTTTTTACAGCAAGGAGACAGGAGTGCGGACACACAGGCGCCGGCTAGCAAAGCACATTCGTTTTTCCTAAAGGTCACAAGTGGCTGGGGTCTGTTACAATTTATTAACCCAGTCATGGGCTCCCACAGTACATGGTATAAGAAAATACCACAAGGTGGCACGCCACGTGCTGCTAGCTAGGGGTAGGGGATCATAGTGGAGGGGGAAGTGTGGTTTGGGGAGAAAGGAGGTGGTACCAAATATCAGATAAATATTTGTAATGTTGAGTCCCTGGCCAGTGGCGTGAAGAGTAAATTGGAGGATGTGGACTTTCTAGGGTTTGATGAATTCCTGCTTAATACTGCCCAAAAGCTGATTGAGAATTTTGCATGTGAAGAAAGTGTTGCCATCAAAGTATAAATCGTTTAAAGGCGGCTTTGGCTGAGAATTACAGGAATCTGGGCCACAAGGGTAGAGTATTGAGCTTGCTTGTCTGTTTAACTAACTGAATGGGAGGTAACTGGTCAGGAGGGCACGGAGTATTCATGAGTTAGGTGTTCTTGTTTGCTCACCCTTCTCTGGGAAAGGGTGACCTCTCTGAGAAACAACATCCAGATATTCCAGGGAGCGGCCCCGCCTCACAGAAGTACCTCGAAGTAAATAGGCCTGGGCTGGAGGAGTGAGAAATCCACCCCTCGCACCTGCAGGAAGCAGTAGCCCCAGGAAGGTCATTTGTCCGTGAAGTTAGAGCCTGTTGATTGGCACATGATTCATCGTCCTTTGCCTTCTTTGAAATAATTATGTCTCTTTTGCAGATATACCCATTGGGAGCTGGCAACTTCGCCACGTAACTCTGAACGTGACCAACAAATTTCGAGTGGTGTTCGGAGGGGTCAGAGGTGCTGGGGCCTCACTGGGTGGCCTGTCTATTGATGACATCAATCTTTCGGAAACACAGTGCCCCCATCACACCTGGCATATAAGGAATTTCACTCAGCTCCTCGACAGTTCCAATAGCTCTCTCTTCAGCCCTCCATTTTATTCTTCTAAAGGTTATGCCTTTCAGGTTTCCCTGAAACTAACGAATTTGACTAACGTAGGAATATATTTCCACTTGATCTCTGGAGCCAACGATGATCAGTTACAGTGGCCATGTCCTTGGCAACAAGCCACGATGACAATCTTGGATCAAAACCCTGACATTCGACGGTGTATGTCCAGGGAGCTGAGTATCACGACAGACCCATTTATGATCAGCGGTTCGTGACTAATCTTCTTAATTGCTCACACACAATCATTGCTCTAAGAGGGATGCGTGATTTGGGCATGGAAGGCTGCATAGTCATTACCTAGGGAACTCTGAGCTCCAAATCTTAGGATCAGAAGATAGCTAGGGGAAAGGCTTCAGCAGCTGTGGACAGCGTCTCCCAGGCAGGAGACTGTCAGGAAAGCCAGCAGGGATGCCAACACACTGGGAAGATATTGACTGTACTCCTGGGGATTGATGCGGTACCTGAATTCCCAGGGTTTGCAAGGAGGGTTGGCTTTAGAGCCTGATCAAGGCTCTAAAGAGACACACCTGGATCAAGTCCAAGTTTGGTGTCTCATTAGCTCTGTGAACTTGAGCAGATAATCCCGTGGAACCTCAGTGTCCTCAGCAGTAAAATTGAGGCAGTAGTAATAACCCCACAGATGTGTTTTAAATATCTCTTCAGATCAAGTATGGAAGCTTGTGCAAGGGTCTGATGTGAAGAGACCCTCAGATGTTGAGTTTTCCTAACCCATAATGTCCTGGTCTTGCCCCTGGAATGGTCAGAAACAGTTCAGCTTTTGTCATGGGGGGTGGATTGTGATCAGAAGGAAGATGTTGAATAGATGCTCTGTAGTGCTGGGAAGGGTGTGAGAATGGGCCATAACTTCTTATTAAAAAGTTCTGGAGGGCTTGCTGATGATGACGTCACTCCCCGTCTTTCCAGTCTCAAAACAGAAAGCAATGATTACATTTCTAGCTGTAATAATCCTTTGCCCTCTGGGCACCTAATAAAGGAAAAAATAGAATTATGGCAAGGTGAACATTATTGCCAAATCTGAATTCTGTATATGAAAAGAATGGACCTAAGTGACATGGGCAAAAAAAAAAAAAAAGCCCTAATCTGATAGGAAAATATATATATATATTGACAAAGAGGACTGTAGGGACTTGATGTTCAGAATTTCTTTACTTTTTTCCAAAACATTTCTCCCTGAATGACATTGAGAAGCGCTCAGGGTTGGGTGGGTCGCCCCTTTTCTCAGAACCACTGCTTCTCACTGTTTCTACCCCTGAAGGACTTTGCTCTATGAGGTGAGTAATTCAGTTAATGAGATAGATTGTTCTACACTAATATTAAAAACTCTCTCAGTAACACATTGATTTAACTCAGTTGCAAAGACTCTCTGTAACTCAGAAGGCCACTAAAGAATGATTCTAATGGGCAGAAGAGTTTCTACACTGGTCGGTCACCACCTAGGAAACTTCTGGTACCACTCCACTCGTATTCCAGAATGTGGTCCTCGCTGCCACACAGTCTCATTTCCTTTAGGACAGAACATGTGAACAAGCTCCTGTGACTGGCCAGGGAATACATCACAAGTCCATAGCATCATTTAATTATTTTGCGCTCCATCCTAATTGTGTTTCACATTGCCTGTGCTTTCCTACCACCAAAAGCTATGATGACGTTAAATACAATCCATTAATATAAATTGCCTTTTCAGGTAATGGAAACTATTTTTGGGACAGGCCTTCCAAAGTGGGAGGAAAAGCTTTTTTCTCTAATGGAACTCAGTTTCGAAGAGGTGGGGGCTATGGATCCAGCACCTTTATGACCCTGGAGCAGCTGAAAAGCAGAGATTTTATAAAAGGAAATGATGTTTATATCCTACTGACAGTGGAAGGTATGTCAATAAAAATAGTTTTATCTAAGCTATTTTTTTGGTGACCCATGATTATTTTCTGTGTTTTTCTGGATTCTATTTTTAGATATATTAGCAATGTGGGAGGAAATGGGTATGAGTGGGTTTTGTTTTTTTTGGGTATGAATCATTAACAATATGAAAATAATTTAAATGGAAACAGTGACAGCTCCAGGAAAAGGAATTTAATTATCACTACATAGAGCAATAGTGGAAACCTTTAGCCCAGAAAACTTCTTTAGAAATAAGTTAAAGTATAGCCATTTTGTGGGGGAGGATGGATATAGCTCAAGTGGTAGAGCGCATGCCTAGCGTGCACAAGGTCCTGGGTTCAATCCCTAGTACCTCCTCTAAAAAGAAATAAACCTAATTACCTCCCTCCCCCACCTCCCTGACAAAAGACAAAAGCAAAACAACAACAAAAAAACCCAAAACAAAAGGGAAAAAAGTATCGCCATTTTACCCTAGAATTTAGGATTCCAGAAGTAAAAATATCGCACAAGCACATAAAATTAAACTGGAAATGGATAGTCTTTATCAAATATGTATATATACACAGATGTGCACACACATATATCTTGCCATTAATAACATTAATCTATTGCCTTCTAAAATTTCTTAGCCGTGGCAACCGCAAAACACATTTTCCAGGAATGCTGGTGGCTTTTCATCTTTTATGTGGTAGGATTTTAACTCATTTCCTATTAGAGACCCACTTGCATCTCAGTAAATCAGAATCTTTTTTGTGATGAAAGATGGTGTGAATAAAACCCATGAAATTTTGACGTCAGTGTCAATGAGAGTAAATCTAGGCAATACATCTTGGAAAAAATTATTCAGAAATAACTTTTGCCAAGGGAGGAAAAAATGTATCAGGGACAAAGTCATATACTCATCAAGTCTTTTGGACTGTGTTTGGACCAGAAGTAACAGAAAACACCACCAAGAGTGCAACCCTGGTTGTTAGGGGACCAAATATCCACCAACCGGCTCCACCAGGCAAGAGACCCGTGACCTTGGGCAAACCCCTCGGGTGCCTCGCATTTCTGAGCTTTGGTTTCCCTGTCGGTCTCTTAGGGCTGGGAATGTGGGTGTGGACCCCTTCTGCAAGCTGAGGCAAGCCCAGGCCCAGGCAAGCATGTGTTCCTTTGTAGCCCCCTGGGCTCACCCAGCTCCCAACTGTGTCGAGATTTCAACCTGCCTATTTATTATTTCACTGCCTATGAATGTTGCCGAATGATGCTTTAAGATGACTTGAGTTTCTCACAAGCCTGAATCCTGGGCATCTATTTTGAAACTTAAAGATCAAATGCTTGTTAACGTCCAAACTGATCTCCCTTCATGCTCTCCTCCCGCCCTCTGTAGACATATCCCACCTTAATTCTACACAAAGCCAGCCAGTCCCAACCTTCAGCAGCGATGATCTTTGTGCAAGCTTCCGATGTGAGAATGACGGTATCTGCATTGTCCGAGAAGGCAATGCTGAGTGCAGGTAAGGATCAGACTTGCTCGACTTTTTGCCATTCCCACAATGTAGGATTCAGTACTGATATTCCACTTGAATGAAATCAGTTGATTTTCATCTCAAAACCATTCATAGGATATTTATTTTTTGCTCTCCATGTGAGACTTCGGGTAGCCACAGAACAATGAAATTATTTATGCACAGGTAGCATGTCATATTCTAATTGCTTGAAACAGTCCTCATGAGTTACCTGTTTTATTAAGTCCTCACAAAGGTCTAGTGCGGTTAAGCGGGACTGTCCCCATCTTCTAGAAGGAGATGCCTAAGCTTTGAGAAGAGCTTGGCCACGGTCATAGCTGGGACATGGAGGGACTGGGACACTGAGGACCAAATTTTCTCCACTACCGACGCTCCGTTCCTGTCCCAGCTTGGAGCTGCAGTTTTAAGTCCCAGAATTGGAGCAATTCCATTGTTCCTTCCTGTTGGCCCTGCCTGGCCTCCTGTGCTAGACTAATCAACCCCTCTAGTCCAGAGTCAGTGACAAATAATCCCATCTGTTCATGACCTGAGTGTTGACCCACTCCTTCAGCTGTGGAGATTTTCAGGTTTAAATATCAACGCATAACTGTGGGTCACATTCTGAATGTGCAGGTGTCCGTCGGGGGAAGACTGGTGGTACATGGGAGAAAGGTGTGAACAGAGAGGCTCCAGACGAGACACCATCATTATTGC
This sequence comes from Camelus dromedarius, assembly GCF_036321535.1. Lineage (NCBI taxonomy): Eukaryota > Metazoa > Chordata > Mammalia > Artiodactyla > Camelidae > Camelus > Camelus dromedarius. The sequence continues at coordinate 9,105,440 of NC_087467.1, read as the reverse complement.
TGTTTCTTCCACGGCTGCTATGTTTGCCCTGATGCTGATAATCACCCTCATCAGTGTCTACTTTACCCGGAAGAAGTATCATACAAAGACAAGTTCAAACACAGCAAATACGACTCTGGAAAATGTAAGTTGAATTTGATATCTGGTTATTCAATACCTATTGATGAAAAATCAGGACTTAAAAAGTTTTTTTTCTGTTATATTTATTTATGTATTTTATTTTTCTAAACTTTTTTATTTTACTGAGTTATAGTCATTTTACAATGTTGTGTCAAATTCCAGTGTAGAGCACAATTTTTCAGTTATACATGAACATACATACATTCATTGTCACATTCTCTTTCACTGTGAACCACCACAAGATCCTGGATATGTTTCCCTGTGCTACACAGTATAATCTTGTTTATCTATTCTACATTTTGAAATCCCAGTCTGTCCCTTCCCATCCTCCAGGATTTTTTTTATATCTTAAAAAAAAAACAAAAACTCTTGTGAGGAGGGGTGGGTATAGTTCATTGGTAGAGCCCATGCTTAGCATGCTTGAGGACCTTGGTTCAATTCCCAGTACCTCCATTAAAACAAAAACAAACTCTTTATTTCTTATGCTGGGGACAATGGCTTTGAGACTATGAGTGCCTGTAACCCTTACTACAAATCAATGGTTCTTAAATTGGGGTCCATGGAGGCTTTGGGGGGAAAGTTTATTATCCTCTCGGAACTGAATCCAGAATTGTGTATAGTGTGCACTTTTTTCTGGGGTAGGGGTCCCTGACCCTCCTGAAGTCTAACCTGATTTTGCCTACACGTTTCAACCTTCCTGGTTAAGGAGAGAGGTGACCTGTAAATGTTTTGGTTCTAAAGGTCGGGCTCAGGCTTGTAGGAAGGGAGTGCTAGGCACGTATAGGGCTTTTCCATTAAAGAAGATTCCAACCTATTCTGGCTGCAGGCGTGGTAGCTATCTAAGGCAAGATTTTCAAGTAGAAGGTTTAGTCTTGCCTCAGAAGTTCTGTATAATGGCAATAGACTTTTTTTTTTTCTTGAGTTTTTGTTGGGGGAGGTAATTAGGTTTGTTTGTTTGTTTATTGGATTGAACCCAGGACCTCGTGCATGCTAAGAACATACCACTGAACTATACCCTCCCCCACAACAGCAACAGACTCTTGAAAGTACTCTGTCTCAGATGGGTTTGGGAGGCAGACTCTGAGATGAATATTTGCATGCAAGATGTTTACCTGGACGTGCTCTTGGGAACACCTGTGATGGAGTGAGGGAAGCTGGCAGGCAGAGGGTGAGACTGGACTGTGATATGGCTGTAGCTGACACTTCGGCACCCCCTAAGGGAGCTCTGGGGCTGGGATGGTCCCTTAGGTGTCCTGAATTGAAGCAAGGGGGCTTCCCACATCAACAGCCACTGGATTGGGGCTATCCCCAGAGAGGGAGGAGAAGATTAAGCAAGGCAGCAGGCTGTGTGGGAAGGGCATGTCCTACAGGAAAGCCTTCATCCTGAAGGGCAGGACTAAGCAGAGAGCCCCAGGGTGCACTGCATACCCCAGTCTCAGAGTGCAGTTCCACAAGCAGATTCATATTCTCACTCACAAAAGAGCATGAAGAAAACAGCATAAAATCTGATTACTTAAAAGTGAAACTTAAAAATCCTTTCAGTTCTATTTCATTCAAAATAGAGTCTCTGAAAATTACTAGCAAAACTGAAGAAAAAACATGCCTGGGGGGAGTGTATAGCTCAGTAGTAGAGCGTATGCTTAGCATGCACAGGGTCCTGGGTTCAATCCCCAGTACCATCATTAAACAAACAAACAAATAAAACTAATAACCACCCCCCCCCCAAAAAAAACAAAAAAAAAAAAAAAGAGAGAGAGAATAAACAAACAAAAAAAACCCATGCCCAATAGCCAAGGCATGGAAGCAACCTAAATGTCCATTCATAGATGACTGGATAAAGATCTTGTGGTATATATACACAATGGAACACTACTCAGCCATAAAAAAGAACGAAATAATGCCATTTGCAGCACCATGGTAGGATCTGGAGATTATTGTACTAAGTGAAGTAAGCCAGACAGAAAAAGACAAATACCATATGATGTCACTTATGTGTGGAATCTAAAAAAATGACACAATGAACTTACTCACAAAACAGAAATAGACTCACAGACATAGAAAACAAATCTGTGGTTACCAAGGAGGGAAGGGGAGGAGGGATAAACTGGAAGTTTGGGATTTGCAGATATACACTACTATATATAAAATAGATAAACAACAAGGTCCTACTGTATAGCACAGGGGACTGTATTTAATATCTGGCTGGGGTAGGGAAGATGAAGGAGTAGTTAGGGAAGAGAGGACCAGTTAGCTGGTGGATGGGACTGCCAGGATATTCCTGGAAACTGGAAGATGTAAGTGCTATTACAAAGGCTGACTTAGCGAGCTAAAATTGGAGTTAAAGAAAATGATAAAACTAAGAGAAGAGAAGGAAGTTAATTTAATAAAGGAGTGCACTGTTAGACATGGTAGGGCCATTAAGTGGAAACAGCCACCCACACCCACACCCACACCCACTGTAATATCACAACATAACTGTTCGCCTCTGGGTCGTTTAAACACATTCCCAAGAGCAAGGAATCAACTTACATTTTCCTTAGTTGAGGCATTTCTACAGCTAACTCACTGATAGCAGAACCTTCAGATCGCGTTTAGATCTTAAGCCAGAATGACCTTCTTTCTGAGGCTGACACGTGTGTTCACCCTAATGTTTTAGCATCTGAATAACTGGATAGTCCAGTGCATCTTCCTGGAGACAGAGGCTGGGGCTGCCTGCCAGCTGGGAGGAATGCCAGGAGACCGCAAATGGCACTTCATTTAAAAATCAGACTGTTTTATTGTGATTCATTTCAATGACAGTTTTTAAATTTAGAAATTAAGTCATCAATTGTCCTTCCCCCTTTTAGCAATATGCACTTTGAAGATTAACTCAGCAATACGGCCGGCAAAAGAAACGAAAGAGTCTTCATCGTGGTTTCACCTGCAAAATATTACAACCACCTCATCCTTCTTTCCGTGGGTCTTCTCTAAATAGCTGGATATACTGGAAATCATTATTTTGGTAAAAGTCTGATTGGTGAAATGGTGCTTGTGTTTTTGTTTTTAAAGGAGGGGAATTAAAGATAAAAATATATAAAGGAGGGGAGGCAATTCAGATTCTTCTGGAAGCATAATATTGTCTATAAGATGGAGAGCAAAAACTAGGGCTAGCTTCCCAAATTACTGATCTTTCTCTCTGGGGGCCAAGCTTAGTGGCCTCTCAAGTGATTCCCTAGACTCTCACTGGAAACAGCCAGTGGGAACGAGCTTCCATGTGGAATCTCAGCATTTCCAGGCTGTCCTGTCCTGATGTAGGGAGGAGCAGAGGACCACCCCTTTTCTCCCTGGGGGCATGTATTCCTCCCCCTAAAAGTGGCCACTCTCTTGTTTTCTTACAGAAGTCCTTGGATATGTGGGTTTGCTTTAGAGTTTGTTAGAACATGCAACTACAGTGAACAAGAAAACTTTAAATTCCGAGAACAGTTCTCAGAGTTTTGGGTTTCAGGAGCCTTTAAAACTCTTAGAAATTATTGAGGGCCCTGAGAGCTTTTGTTTATGGATGTTACATTGACCAATTCTTACTGAATTAGAAATTCAAACCAAGAAAGTGTAGGGGGAGAGTATAGCTCAAGTGGTAGAGCACATGCTCACCACGAATGAGGTCCTGGGTTCAGTCCCCAGTACCTTCTCTAAGGATAAATCAATGAGTAACCCTCAATACCTCCCCTCACTAAAAAAAAAGAAAGAAAATGTAAAACTATGTTTTTATCAATCATTTAAAAATAATAAACCTATTCATCTTATAAATGCCATTTTTAAATGAAAAATAACTGTTTTCCAAACCAAAAGAAAATTTAGCAATAAGGGGGGTGTTGTTTTATATTTTTTGCAAATCTCTAATGTCTGGCTTCATAGAAAACAGCTGAATTCTCACATATGTGTCTGCATTCAACCTGTTGTGATATATTATTTTTGTAGAAAAATATGAAGAAAATCTAACCTTACCCAGATACATAGCTGGAAAGGGAGGCATAGCTGAATAGCTTTCCAAGTGATTGTGGATTTTCTTTTTGAATCCTTTGTTAAAAGTCGACAAATGGTAATTTCTTAAACGTTAGATTCAATTGGAGTCTGAAACCATATCAATGAATTTGGGTACTCCATCCAGTAAATCCATTGGTCTATCTTATATTTTGAATGGATCTTAATGCTTATGCATGATTTTGTCATCTTGTGCATGGGTTATTTAGAAAATATTGGTTCCCTGAGTTACGTAGCTTTAAAAATTTTGGCAAATTTCATTATACGGTATCAAAACATAACGCTGGTTAATATCACCACTGGTCTCATTTAAAAAGGCTCTCGTTGTGTGTACAACAGTTTGTTCCTTTTTGACAGCTGAATAGGACTCTGTGGTATTCATGCACATAGTTTGTTTCATCATTCACTTGCTGCAGGACATTTGGGTTATTTCCAGATTTTGGTTATTACAGACAAATCTGCTATAAACATTCAGGTACAGGTTTTCATATAAACGTTAAGTCTTTATTTCTCTGAGATATATGACCAGGATAGCCCTGGGTTATATAGTAGTTGCATGTTTTGTTTTTTAAGAAACCGCCAAACTGATCTGCAGTGTGGCTGTACCATTTTGCATCCCCACCAGCAGTGGTGATCCAGTTTCTCTGCATCCTTGCTAACTTTTGGTGTTGTCATTTTGTGTGTGTGTGTGTGTGTGTGTGTGTGTGTGTGTGTGTGTGTGATGGACTCTATTGTATAGAGTAGTTCTAGTTCACAGCAAAATTGAGCAGATCTTAGAGAGATTTCCCAAATATCCCTTGTGCCCACATACACACAGCCTCTCCATCCCCATCAACCATCAACATACCACCCGAGTGGTAAATTTGTTTTTTACTGTTTAAACTGATGAATCTACATTGATATGTTATTATCAATGAAAGCCCACAGTCTATATTAGGGTTCACCCATCCATTCTGTAGGTTTTGACAAATGTATAATGACATGTATCTACTACAACAGCGTCCTGCAGAATAGTTTTACTGCCCTAAAAATCCTCTGCTCTGCCCGTTCTCCCCCCGCCCCACAACCACTAATCTTTTTACTGTCTCCATGATTTTGCCTTTTCCAGAATGTCATTTAGTTGTAATCATCCAGTAAGTAACCTTTCCAGATTGGCGTCTTTCACTTGTCACTGTTTTTTACTTTAGCCATTCTGATTAGGTATATAATGATATCTCATTGTGGTTTTAATTGCAGATCCCTAATGACTCATGATATTGAACACCTTTTCATGTGCTTATTTGCTATCTGTATGTCCTTTTCAATGGTCTGTCTCTTTATATCTTTTATGTGTGCTCTAAATGGATTTTTTTGCTCTTATATTGTTGTGTTTTGAGATTTCTTTGTGTATTTCTAAATCTATTCCTTTTCTGAATATGTGGTTTGGAAACATATTTCCCAACTCCACAGGTTGTCTTTTCATTCTTTTAAAAGGGTATTCTTGCAGAGCAAAAGTTTTTAATTTTGATAAAGTCCAATTTATCAATTTTTCCTTTTAATGGATTGTGCTTTTGGTGTCAAGTCTAAGAACTGAGCCTAGCCCTAGATCCTGAATATTTCCTCCTCTTTTAAGAAATTTTTTTGGGGGTATTTTTTGTTTTGTATTTAACTCAGTGATACATTTTGAGTTAACTTTTATAAAAGGCATGAGGTTTAGGTTGAAGTTAAATTTTTGGCTGTGGATGTCCATTGCTCCAGCACTATGTGTTGAAGAGGTTATATTTCCTCTATTGAGTTGTATCATATTATTATATATATAATTATGAGTAATTTATATATACTGTAATAATCTATTAATTTACAATCATGTATCTAATGTTAATATATAGAGCAGCCACTATAAAAGCCATACAGACACACTAAAAATCATCTATAACATCAAACTTTATATATATTATATATTACATTATATGTGTATATAAAATCATAGTCTTCATTTAATTTTGAAAAAAATCTGCTGAATAGCTAAGTCTGAATAACCATTATTTATCCTTCGATTGTTCTTTTTAAAGTAAAAATAGTGTTCTAAACAAAAATATAAAACAAATAAAATAAAAATGGTGTTCTATGAAAAAAGCAGCCACTTCATCTCACAACTCAAACATCTCACAGGTGCTTTTCCTTAAGTTAATCGTACTTCATTACGCAGTAGAAGTGCTTTATTAGGACTTTCCCTTTTATCACACAGAATGTAAAAAAAATGTATACTCAAGGGTTGAGATTTCATAAAGTTAATAATGTTTACTGCTTCACTAAGGATATTCATAAATAAAACTGGCTTTAAAATTATTCACTCATTTATTTACTGCAAGTATGTGACAGTGAAGGTTACAATGCCTACTCGTACAGTTTGGTAACACCACCTTGATTTGTGCTGACATCCACAGTTCTAACCATCATTACTTTTTTTTTCTAATTTTTTTTAATTGTGGTAAACATTTTAAAAGTATAAAACTCATGATTTTAATCATTTTAAAGTGGCATTTAGGACATCACAATGTTATATAATTACCACCACCATCTAGTGCTGGATCATTTTCATCAGCCCCAAAAGAAAATTCTCTATCCATTAAGCAGTTATTGCCCACCCTTCTCACCCCACCCACTGGCCCCTGGCAATCACTTATTTGCTTTCTGTCCCGAGGGGTTTGCCTATGATGGACATTCTGTATAATGTCTGGCTGTTATATCTGGCTTCTTTCACTTAAGATGAGATTTTCAAGATTCATCTATTTTGTAGTACATCATTCCTTTTCAAAGCTGAATAATATTCCACTGAATGAATATACCACACTTTGTTTATCCATTCAAGAGTTGATGGGTATTTGGGTAGTTTCCACCATTTGGTTATTGTGAATAGCGCTACTATGTACAAGTTTTTGTTTGAATACCTATTTTCAATTCTTTTGGGAAAATAACTAGGAGTAGAATTGCTGGGTCACATAGTAATTCTCTGCTTAACGTTTTGAGGAACCGCCAAACTGCTTTGCATAGAAGCTACATCATTTTATATTCCCACCAGCAATAAATGTGGGTAACAGTTTCTCCACACCCTCCCCTAAACATGTTATTTTCCATTTAAAAAAAATTAAAATCATCCTAGTGGGTGTGAAATAGCATCTCATCATAGGCTCACCAATACTTTTGCACTGTAAGTTCAAACGTCACCATAGAAAGAGGCAAATAATATCTTAGTATGAATGTGAAAATATTTTTATCTCAGTGAGCCCCATGAAAGGAGCTTGGAGATTGCTAGGGGGTCTGTGGACCACCCTTTGAGAATAGCTGCCCTACTTGAACTGGATGCAAGCAGTAAGGGTAAACTTTTCTTTACCCAGTTAGTAACATTTCAGATGAGTTTTCTTGGATGCTTGCCTCTCATAAGGGCAAAGGTGGTGTAGTGATTAAGGCCGTGAACTTTTGTGTCAGACAGACCTGGATTTGAATCTTTCCTCAGTAAGTACTAGTTGGTAATTTTGGCCAAGTTTCCTAACATCTCTGAGCCTCAGTGTCCTCAGCTATAAAATGGGACAATCACTACCTCATGGAATTCTTATGAGGTTTAATAAGATAATTAGTGTAAGTTGTTGGGTGCATAAACATAGTGAGCATTCAACACATGGTAGCTATGAAAAGGAAGTAGTATTATAAGTGTGACCTCATTTATTCTCTAAACAAAGGATAATTTTCAAGGTGAAAAGAGTGCTGTCAAAAATGATTCTAGATGAGGGGGAGGGTATAGCTCAGTGGTAGACTGCATGCTTAGCATGCACAAGGTCCTGGGTTCAATCCCCAGTGCCTCTGTTAAAAATAAATAAATAAAAATAAACCAATTGCCTCCCTCTCCTGACCCCCCCCCCCCCAAATTGTTAATGACTACAGGATTTGCCTGTCCCAGGCAAACCTGGATGTGTGGTCAGTCTACTAAAAGGAAGTTGTAGGAAGTAAGTCACTTTAGTGACCAAAGAGAAGCTGTTTTCCACACTCTGGTGGTTAAGAGTGTAGACCCTGGAGCCAGACTGCAGGTTCCAACCCGCCACCCACTTACTTAATCTCTCTAAACCTTAATCTCCTCATCTCTATAGTGAGCAGTAACAACACTTAGCTCCTAACAGTGTTGCAAGGGCAAACTACGTAATATATGCAAAGTGCTTAGAACAATGCCTGGGCCATCACAACCACTGTGTAAGTTACAGCTGCGACTGTTGTAAGAGGAAATACAAAGGGGAGATAGAAAGGGAGGGTAAGAAAGCAGGAGGAGGAGCTCCCAACTGGCAGGGGTAGGATCGGGGCATTAGTTTAAAGCAGGTATTTTGTAACAGCATATGTGCGTCTCCCCGCAACACGTGCTCATGGCGGTTTGCAATAAAGACCCCGGTGAAGAAAATTCCGCCCTTCAAAAGCTGATCTCACCCTTATTTTCGGTGCAGGGTCATGACCATTTGTGTTGCAAACGTTATTAGTGCCCCACAGGGTGGTTCTTGGATGATTAACACCGCCAAGTGATGGACAAGCTGTTACTGCTTGATAATCAGGAATCCCCAAATGGAGGTTGAGATACATTTTTGAGAATTTTATATTTTTAATTCTAGAACCAGTAGACACGAACCTCTCCAGTTTCCTATATACGAATTACTCATATGTCGTACATGAACATAGATCGTAAGAACAAGGGAATGAGCAGGTATGTCTACACTTCAGTAAAACGTCATTCATTGGTATCATGTAGCCATCCTGGGTCCAAATTTTGGCACTTGTTAGTCTCAGACGTTAGGCTTTTTAATAGTAAATGGATTTTTGTTTTATGGTGGTTTCCAAAGATTATAACTGGAGCACGTAAGAGTTTACATAAATGTTTCCTCTTCTTCAGTGATATAAAAACTCCCTGCCCACACCCAGTTTTCTTTAAAGTGAGAGGGGAAATGGAACCAGTCTGTCATGATCCAGTACCTGCCATGATTCTCACAGCAGGGCATTTTTCTTTAATTACTTTTTCTATGGCCCCTGTTCCCTGTGGTTATTTTAGATACAAGTCCTGAGGTAATAATTAACCTACTACTTCTCCGGTGGGTGGAGTTCAAGAATGTTGAGGGCAGAGAGGAGGTCCCTTTAATGGAATGTTTCAACCCTATGAAACGGGGGGATTGGATGTGATCATCTGAAGAACCATCATTCTGTGGTTCCACGGCGCCGTGCGGCACGGCCGTCAAGTCCCACATGGGAGGCCTGTGATTGCAAGTTTGTGATGCCATTTGCTTCTACCAGTTTTGACTGGCAAGGGACACGGGGTATTTCTGGAAGCCAGCTAAAATGACACTACCCTGGGGTTACAGCGTAATCACAGATTTCAGTTCATGTGGGTCACTAGCTTTAAAATTATGAGATTCTTAAAGAATTTTAAATTTAATGTGTTTCACTTTATTTTTATTTTGCCCAGAGAGAGAGAGAGAGAGAGATGAGAGAGAGAGGAACTTATTATTTGACCTGCCAAATCCACAGACCAGGCTTCAGACCTAAGGCCTTTCCTCATCTCTGCTTTTCACGGCTCTTGGCCTCCCTAACACTTAAGGCCTGGGTTCCAGGTTCTGAAATTCAGGAAGCCCTTCTGTTCCAGAGCTGGTGGCCGTAACAGGGTCCAAGAATATCTTGAGATCCTCTCCCTGCTCCCTTTCCAGCCACGCATGTGGACCCCCACACAAACAGAAGCACTGGCAGGAGCGGAAGGAGAGGCAGAGGACAATATTTTTCTTTTTAACTTTGTAAGTGGTTAAATTGCTTATAGGTTTCCGGCCACTACATTTGGACATCTAAGCTGAGAATTTTTTTTTTTATTAAATTAAATTAAATAATTTATTTTAGCAGAGGCCCTGGGGATTGAACCCAGGACCTCATACATGCTAAGCACGGACAGGGTGCTATTACCCTCCTCCTAAACCGAGAATTTTTTTTAACATTTTTTATTAATTTATAATCATTTTACAATGTTTGTCAAATTCCAGTGTAGAGCACAATTTTTCAGTTATACCTGAACATATATATATTCATTGTCACATTTTTTTCTCTGTGAGCTACCATAATATCTTGTGTATATTTCCCTGTGCTATGCAGTATAATCTTGTTTATCTATTCTACAATTTTGAAATCCCAGTCTATCCCTTCCCACCCCCCGCCCCCTTGGCAACCACAAGTTTGTATTCTATCTAAACTGAGAATTTTTTAAAAAGGAATCTTATTTGTACATCTTTTACATAACTACCACAGGTGTGTATAGTTCAGATAACCTGTTGAATTAGATATCTGGGTTTTGTTTTTGTTTTTTTCCTTTTCCAAGTATTTGCAAATATTACATGTTCTTTTCAGGTTGACTCTCTAATGGTCACCATCAAAAGATTTAATTCTTTGTCATCATTTTCTGATAATTGTATAACAAATAAAACCAAAGTCTTCAAGAACTTACCTTTTCTGGATGAGTAGCTTTAGGTCATAGGCGTTCCGTTTCTGGGGAATGACTCAGTCATCATAAACCTTAATAAAAAGTGGTACCCCTCCCCACCCCCACCCCCAAAGCATCAACGATTAGGAAACATTTCCTTTTAGGTGGAGCCCTGGAAAACTGTCACGTGTAAGGAGCACATGGACTTGTCAGGATGGTGTAAGAACGCATTACTGACAGCTGCACTATCACCACATACAGCAAACACTCGCTTATCTGTAAACCTTGGCCACAGGGGCACCCTACTCACGACGGTGTTCTCGGCTTCCATAGTTTGGCCGTAGTTCATGGATTAATTTTCAGAGTCTAAAAGCTCCAAAGCTAATGTTAAGGTAACTCTAAAAGAGGTAGTTAATATCAGAAAAGAACTGAACACATTTCTTTCCTTGGAAACGCTAACAGTCCCAGGAAACTTATCTATTTTCTATTCTTAACCTTTTTAGTCTCCCTCCAATTTGTGTCTTCTTTTGGCTGCTGCTGCCTCTGGTTATAATTTCTTGGATCACTTGTAAGAACAATATAAGAAGGAACAGGGGAGGAAGGAGAAGTTAAAGAATGATGGCGCCAAGTGACAGATGGGAATGTCTTCTTGAGATAATGCTATGAGTGTCCACTGACTAGTGACTTTCATAAACTCTGTGATATGCCAGCCTGCCAGTAGCCCACAAAATAGACTCCCCATTAGTAGAACCCACTGAAACAGACTGCTTCCTCCAGGTGTCACCACTAGGCTTTGATCCCTCAGCTAGCAAGAGCTCTGCAGGGACTAAAGCCCATACAGGCGAAAATGGTAACTTCAGGCTGAGACCCCAGAATGACTGTAACTTAAGAGATGATGGTGTTGACCTTTTCTGACCCTCCTGACTTTAGTCAACTAAAGCGTGGACTCTGGTAATCTTTGCCCCAATTCTATGCTGAATTCTTTTCTGCTTGAGCACCTTCATGAATATGCATACACAGACCAACCTCCTTCATGAATATGCATATACCTTCGCCTTAAAACTTCCCCAGTTCTGCTGCTCAGGGAGACCCTGCTTTGGGAAAGATTCCTGGTGTTCTCCTTACTTGCTGCAAGTAATAAATCCTTCCTTCACCCGATCTTCGGCTTGGCTATGTCTTTTGGCTTGACAGCCACCAAGGATTGAATCAGTTTTCTGGTAACAATTTGTCCAGGACCTTCCGAATCAAGAGCCCAGGCATTTAGACACCGCTACCCGGCAGAGTCTGAGAAATGAGAAGGAAACTGCAGCTGGCTTTAAGGAAGCACCATCACTGCTATGTAGTCACAGACATCCCAATGGAATTGCAGAGAAGTGAGAAAGATAAACTCCAGAAACAGCTGAGTTGACACTTGACTTTGGGTTGTATAATTCTGGATTCCTTGGCTGATAAGAGAAGTGACAAGTTTGTTTAAGCAAACAGGGACATTGTTGGCTTGCAAATTCTGATTTTGCGAAGGCTGGCTGGGGCTGGAGGTGGCTCCAGGCATGACAGGAATCAGAAATAAGCGTGCCGCCGAGCCTCATCCGCAGCTGTCCCGTTTCCACCTCTGTGTGTGTGCTGGCTTCGTTCTACCAACCCAGCTCCTCTGTGAAGGGGATGTGATGCAGGTGCTGCCAGACGCAGGTCCTGACAGCTCTGCCACAGACGGGATGTGGTGCTTTCTGGTGGCCAGTGGGGAGGAGTCCTGTTTGGCCCGGTTTGGCTCGGTGCCCAGCCTAGTGGCCTGGGGGGTGGTGAAATGGCTGCTGGGAAATCTCTGTGGATTGGATGCCCACTCTATTTTGTGCCTGCTACAAGTGATGGCTGTTGGGATGACCAAAAACAAACAAAAAAAAAGGGTACGATTCTGTTTTACACAATTACACTTCAGGCCAGTTTTCATTCCTTAAGCAGCTGACCATGGAAGTAGACTCACTAATTATCCTCTTTTCTACTTGAAGAAGCTTCTAATACAGCCTTATATGTCATTTATACTTAAACAAACAAACCCCTTAAAAATGATTTATCCAATTGTACAGTAAAAGAGAAAAAAAAAAAACAAAAAACCACACACAGGTACCGGGGAGGCAGTCGAGAGGGAGACTTCCTGCTCCATACCCTTCTGCTGGACCCGATCAGCCCTGGCTGTCAGAATCCCTCTTTCCACCAAGTTCTGCCTTCCTCCCACCCCAGCACTCTTAACCTCACCCTCATTCACAGGCTGCATTATTCTGGAAGACTTCAGGTAAAAAGAAAGTAGCTGATGGCTCCACCAGGTTGGTGATTCGTACCCCAAATTGTTATTCTTTCAAGATCATTTTCTTTTTCTTTTTTAAACATTTTTCTACTGAGTTATAGTCATTTTACAGCATTGTGTCAAATTCCACTGTAGAGCACAATTTTTCAGTTATACATGAACATACATATATTCATTGTCACATTTTTTTTTTGCTGTGAGCCACCACAAGACAAGATCATTTTCTAATTCATTAAAAGACTGCCACTTGAATTTCTTACACTTAATCCCATGTTGTTCTTTCCATCTGGCTTTAAAAATCACATATTTTAAGATTTGTAGAAATGAAAAGAGTTGCTGAGTTTAGCCGTAGAGATAGTCTGATTAGACAGAAAAAAGCCTCAGTTACCATTTAAAAATTCTGATGATAGTTAACAAGGAAAAGATAATTATAAATAATGGAAATAAAGAAATAAACGTTTTAATTGTGTAGGTTTTATCAGTCAATTGTTGGAAAATTCAAAAGAATCTTTCAAAAATTGTCAGAGGTAATAAGTTTTCCTAATTGTATATATATAATAGGAGGGAGGGTATAGCTCAATGGTAGAGTGCATGCTTAGCATGCACAAGGTCCTGGGTTTGATCCTCAGTACCTCCATTAAATAATAAATAAAATAATAATGAATAATAATTTTTAAAAATACAATAAAATAAATACAGAAGATTCATTATTGTATGTGTGCCACAAGGCTAAAACATACAATAATAATGAAATTTTTTTTGTTTGTGCAAATATTGAATTACTGAGAATTAACTCAGGGCACACAGCATTTAAGAAAATCATAAAATCTTAACATGAAAAATAAAAGAGGACAAGGCTAAATGGACAGATAGATAATATTCCCTGCGGAGAATTTTAAATAAAGGAGACAATAATTTCCTAACTAAATATCATACAGGGGTTTATGCATCATTGATACATCATGGAGGGGTGTTAGAACAGAAAACAGCACTGGACAATTTGGCGGTCACATGGAGGACTAAAGGACTCAGTAAGAATTTATAAATATGTACATATTTACATGAAATTGTTTGATCAAATCTGAAACACTTTAGAAAGTAATGAAAACCAAAACACCATGGTACTGAGTTAAAAGAAGATAAATTGCCCAGGGGATTCTATTCCATTGCTCATGTATTATAAAATTAACGTCTGACAGGACGGATGCAGTATGACGACTGGAGGGTAATTCTGTCCTCAGCTGCTTCTCTTCCTCCCTTTCCCAGGTCTGAGCATCTTCCACGCACTTGGCTGGGTGGACTCAGGGCCTGCCAGGCCTGTCGCTTCTCTGCACACACGTCTGAAGGTGCAGATCACTATGTTGCTGGCCCCTATATCTGGCTAGCGAGTGGCATTATCTCAGGTTTTTGGTGCAGACTTCAGCTGGGAGGTCCAAGTTGTCTGCTGCAGTCCGGTGTCATCACAGGGAAACCCTGTGAGTATCAGCTACTAACTCAGTTCTGTCAAAGTGATGCTTTCTTATTTGCTGTTTCTTACAGTAGAGTTTTTGGGAGCCTGAAGGGAAGTCTTGGGTGGATATGGCTGACAGGTGGATTTGGGAATTCCTGCCCCCCCCCCCACTCTACTACAATATAAACCCAGTATAAATTCTTCCCGAGTCATTCCCAAATAAAGATGATTGTGGTAACTGGATATTAGGATAGGGAAAATTAATTTAGATTTATACGTATTCTATATACTGCAATGAATCTGAAACTGTTCAGAGGCTGAACCATTAACAAACATATGAAGAAAACAGAATAGCCTATGAAACATGCATTTCCCTGGCCTGGACAGTAAAATTAAGGTCTCGTTAACAGTAACCTCAACATAATGAAAGCTATGTTATGACAAGGCCACAGCTAACATCATACTCAGGGGTGAAGGGTTGAAAGTTTTTCCCCTAACACAGGGAACAAGACAAGGATGCTCACTCCAGCCACTCCTATTCAGCATAGCGCTAGAAGTCACAGCCAGAGCAACCAGGCAAGGGAGAGAAATAAACAGCGTTCAGACTGGAAAGGAAGCAGCAAAACTGTCTATGTTTGCAGAGGATATGATCCTTTTTGTAACACTGCAGTGTAACTCCCATAAGTCATTATTATTAGTTTTTGTTTATTTTGTGTTCTTTTCTTCTCGGGGGTTGGGGGGAGGTAATCAAGTTTCTTTATTTTTTAGAGGAGATACTGGGAATTGAACCCAGCACCTTGTGTGATGCTAGGCATGCGCTCTACCACTTGAGCTATACCCTCCCCCGCTCTGCAGTTATTTTCAATGTCTGCCTCTGAACGCAACCACACAACCCATCTCATCCATCCCTTTGTTCATTCCTACATTCGTTCGACAAATAGTTTCAAACGGGCAAGTTTTGGTTCTTAAAATGACACCATTTGCCACCTAGGTAATTCATTTCCAAATGGCAGAGAATGAATCGTTCTTTCGTGTTACAATACACCCAAGGTAGGCTTGTAAATGGACTAATCTCATTGACATGGATTTGGGTGGAGAGTCTGATAAAATGCTGATGTATTGTATTGTAACTCAATGTACCAAGTGACAAATGCTTTCTGAGATTTATGGAAAACATCCAGGATTCTTATCTGTATCATTTCACCAGCAGCCTCATCCCTTCTTTTCTGATAGCAAATGGAATGAGAGCCTGAAAGATCTTCCAGAAAGAAAAGGAGTAAGCACATCTGTAGAAATAGGCGTTACTGCGATCTTTTAAAAAGACACTCAACCCCCAAATTCCGTTTTTCTCCTTCTGTTCAAATCCAATTGCTCTGCGCTCCTTGCTTCCCGGTGGCTTGGTTTGCACCTTTTCCTGCGTTTGTTAACACTTGTCATTCAGTCATCCGACATCCCAGGTCAGGGGCAGCTGCAATCTTATTTAACAGCTAATTGACAGGCTGTTCCTCTGGCTTTCGTGTAGCCTAATTTGAACAATCTGCAGTCCTTTGTTTATTTTATTTTAATTTTCAGCCTTCTGTGGGTGTTCTCTCCTAGAGCAGCAGAGGACATTTTTTGTTTCTGAGCTCAGTGCAACAGGTGCTCTGCTAGTTTTCTACAGACAAGGCGACCGGGAAAACCAGAGCCACTTTTGTGGGCAGGGGAGCCTGCCCTGCGAGAGTTGCTTCTGTGATGGAGGGGCGCTCTCTCTGACTTCTTTCCCATTTTGAGTACCGAAAACACAAAGGGAAGAGGGGCAAGCTCTTTCAAAATGTGGAATGTTTATATAAGAATGTTCTAGAACACACGGTAAGAGGCTGGGTTGTAGGACTCTTGGGGTTCCTATTCATCTTTATAACATTCCTGGCCTCCCCCGCATCTCTCTGTCACTCACCTACCCCCTCTACCCTCTGCCCACCATGCTTGAAAGCACTCAGTTAATATTTGTGGAATTGAATTAAATAGATCAGCATAATCAAAGGCCTGGTAAAAAAATAACAACACATTTCAAAGAATCGTTTTTTTAGAAAGAAGCTTTAAAACAGAGACAATATCTCATTTGGCTTCTTATTAATTGCTAGCTAGGTCTAAGTTATATTCAGGGGACGTTTTTCACTTGCCTGTCAAATACAATGGTGTCATCCTCCGTCTTTGCAGACTGGCAGTCCTTCCGTTTGACATGCAGTGTTAGGCAGTGAGCAGAACACATCACCCCAAATTCCAAGCCCTCTTGAAATTTGAACTAAAAGACTATAAACTTGTGGCAAAAAGGTAATAGTGCTATCATCCAGAATTCATTTTCTAATATATTTTATACTATTTCTTGCTTCAAAATCATATTATTACCTTTGGTTATTTACACAGACGTAGCACAGAGGTTCACAATTGTCACGGGCCTTGGTTCCCACTGTGACCCTGTCTAAGGTGTCCAGACACACTGAGGGGCCTGAGGGAGGGTGTGATGTGTGTTCTGTAAAACTGACTTCCCTGTGGAACAATCGTGGATGGGGGAAAAGTGGGCAGAATATGACAATTCAAGAAAGGGAATACAGCTTGGCCACGAGGCCAGTCTGAGAAGATCCTGTGCACCGACCATTCATCCCTTCAGAAATATTACTGAGGACCTTACTGGTGGCAGGCTCTGTTCTAGGTGCTGGGGACACAGCAGGGGACAAAACAAAGTCCCAGCTTTCTTTGGGTTTACTGGCAGTCAGGAAAACCATAAGAAAAAAAATGTTCATCAAAGGATTATAAATAAGCTTAAATATAAGAGAGTGATGGTGTGGCTATGCTATTTTGGGAAGTCTGGTTAAGTCTCTTGAGGGTGACAATTAGGTGGGAACTGGAATAAATTACATATGGAACGTGGAAGATACTGAGGAATACCCTGGAGGTAGGTATGCTTCAGGAATGTCTTCTAATGAGTTCTTGAAATGCCCACTCAAGGGAAGGGTTGAAAGCTGACACCCTACTCCTGGAAACGTCTCCACCATTGCCCTCTACACATGCTGCTCACACTTCTGCCATCGATGCTCTGATGCACCAAGTTCTTTTCATGTCTGTCCTCTTGTTTTCTCCCGTAAGCATCTTGAGGACAATCTTTGTGTCTTCCATTTATTCATTTTTAATTGAAGTACAGCTGATTTATGATGTTGTGTTAGTTTCAGGTGTACAGAAAAGTGATTCAGTTATACATATACATATCTATTCTTTTTCAGATTCTTTTCCATTATAGGCTATTACAAGATATTGAATATAGTTCCCTGTGCTCTACAGCAGGTCCTTGTAGTTTATCTATTTTTTATGTAGTAGTGTATATATGTTAATCCCAAACTCCTAATTTATCCCTCCCTCCACTCTTTCCCCTTTGGTAACCACAGTTTGTTTTCTATGTCTGTGAGTCTATTTCCGGTTTGTAAATAAATTCATTTGTATCATAATTTCTATTTTTTAATTTTTAAAAAATTTTTAATGGAGGTGCTGGGGATTGAATTTAGGACCTCAGGCACACTAAGCATGCACTCTACCACTGAGCTCTACCCCAGTCTCCATAATTATTTTTTTAGATTCCGCATTTAAGTGATATCATATGATACTTATCTTTCTCTGTTTGATTGGCTTCACTTAATATGATCATCTCTAGGTCCATCTATGTGGTTGCAAATGGCATTGTTTCATTCTTTTTTATGGCTGAGTAATATGTGTCTTCCATTTTTCTGTTTGTTTTTGGTTTTTGCCTGTGGCTGGCAGTTCCTGGCATGGAGTAAGTATTTAATAAATGCAAGTTCAGTGAATTTATTTGTCTCATCACTACAGCTAGACAGAAAGGCAGATATGTTGTCCCATGTATTTGTGACTCCCCCAGGTGCCCGGCATCAAGAGGGACAGAGTCAGTGGTGGGTAAAGCTCTGCCAATGGGCAGTTTGTACGTGAAGGCCCACTGAAGTCTTTGCTCAGATCCCCGATGAGCTTTGACCTTTCCTCAAAGGGTAAAATGGAAAGTCGGGGGAACAGCCTAGGTTAGAGTCAGATTAAAACAACAGTCAGGTTCTTTAACATGTTTGTTGAATTTTTGATCAAAGTTGAGGTTTAGGGATAGATAAGTGGAGGGGTCGTACGGAGGTATGTGGAGAATTTGGGGTCGGGGGTTGATGTATTGGACACGGGATATTTGTGAAAAGGTCAAATAATGTTCTCAAGGATAAAAAATGTTTTCAATAAAAGGCAAGCACATTTTTACACAAGAAAATGATGACACAGTAATTGTGCTAGTTTGGCTTTTTGTTTTCTTGCTAATATTCCATCACCGAGTCACACAAGCGTGGTGAGGAGGGGACAATAAAAATAAGTTATCAATGCACTATTAACTCCGCATGCTCTTACCTATTAATAAGACATTGATGTCTCCTCTTATGCGTGTCCCATCGAGAAGCGTTTTCTCATTACCTCCAAGCAGCATACACAAAATGGCTTTTTTAATATACTCATGCCTGTGGATGCTTGGTGCTAAAGACTTGTTTAAATGGTCAGAGATACCCTATTTAAGAAACAGGAAACACTTGCATTGCACATTATCAACATTAGAACAGAATCTCATTATCCATTAGCTGGGATTTGTGCGATTTATACCTCACTTTAGATTGAGTTTTGCAGAATTTCATGATCTTTGCCACATCATCAGCTGAAAACGAAGGTGCTGTGTCCTTGTTCATCAGTTGATATTATTAGCTGGGATTATGGCCTTGTGTTTTCCAGGCGGCAGAAATCTTTTAAGGGATGCTGCTAATTAACTATTAAATAAATGCTTGGATGAAGTTATCTTCATAACAGATAAGCTACTTGGAAATTGCTTTCAATAAAATGGAATGAGTTAACTTTCTATTTTTGTTAACCTTTGCCTGTCTGCTCTAAATCTCAGACAGAACACTATACTGCGTACTTTTTTTTTTTTTTAGACTTGTGCTCTCTAAAAACTTTTGTGAAAAGGAACTAGTAAAGAGATCTTCTCTGAACTAGCCTGTAGGAGATGCTCAAAATAACTTCTGATGTTCTGTCTGCTTTGAGACGAATCTGCCATGAATCTGCATCTGGTTGTTCTCGTAGGAAGATAAGGAAACCTAATGGAGGCAAATGCTTCAAGCCATAAAAAGTAAATCACATTATAATTTAGTGGGAATTACACATTCATTAAATTGTAGACTTCTTCAATGAGAAAATAAAGGAAAAACTAAAAAGAGCTAGGAAAATTGGATGCCTTGGATTTTTTTAAACTCTGACAGATTATTTCCTTGGACTGAATACTAAATAAAGATGTCAATTGTAAGACAAAATGTAGGCTCCAGTTGTAAATATAAAAAAAGAGATTTCTTCAATGGTTAGATAAATACCAGTATCTCAAGACATTTAACTTTTGGCAACATTTATTGTCTTTTCGAAATATTCTCTACTTAAAGATGAGTTTGTTTGCAAAAGCACAATTGGAATGGTTACTCAGTTTCTACTCACCAGTCCAACAACATAAATATTTATGGAACCTGACCAGGGTGGGACAGACTGAGGGAGGGGTGGGGGGATCTCGGGGGACCAGGACTAAGATAAATAAGACGTGAGAGCTTATAATTCCGGGACAAAATGAGAAGCTTAGACCCCACATCACCTTCTGGAGGAGAATGGCCCTTGTGGTACCCAGCTGTGGGCACGCAGTTCCGACAGTGTTGAGGACGGGGCCAGGGAAGGCCTTCACGGGACAGAGACCAGGAGAACGAGCAAAAGGCTGCTGTAATATCAGAGAAGAAAGGAGAGGTTAAATCCACTAACCAACCCAGGAACTCACTCACCTATCAACAACCAACGGGTGTTACTGAACACGTGCTAGACCAGCATCGCTGTGCTGGGTCAGTGGAGGAGACACACAGAGGAGTAAGACCCAGCTCTTGACTCAGGAAAGGAAACTAAATCCCAGCCCTTTCCTTCTGGTTAAAAGGTTCCAACCTTGTTGGTTCATTAGCTCTTCATGGCCCGGGAGGTGTAATGGGATTGAGTGCTTAGGGCTGTGTGACTGCATAGGTTGCCTGTCCAGGAAACCGGCCTTGTACTTACTATCATATGGGGTGCGGACCCCATAGTTCTTATACCCTGGCAACAGCTTAACTCTTAGTGAATCACGTGGCCATGAAGAACGAAACTAGATGACCTCAAGGTGCTAGCCCTCACCAGCATTTCCAAAGCATGGTCTGAGGAATGTTGGAGAAATATCGGGTTAAATAGTCAAACAGGTTTTCATTGCAAATCTCTCAGAGCCTCTAACATGCTAATGTGCACTAGGCATCTCCAGAAGGTGCAGTATAATAAGCATTTCTCAAAAAAATTTTGAGGGGTTTGAGACAACTGAAAATACAGGCAAGAATAAGGATGTGATCCCAGAGAGTTACAGGAGGTCGTCCAGGGGTTCCAAGTCACAGTGACCTTCTGCCCTGTGAGCTCCCAGAGCACGTGTCCCAGCATCAGAGCACGGACCCTGGGTCAGAAGGCCTTGGATTTGAATCCAGAATGGGCCACAAGTAGGTGGCACTTTTATTATTGTATTATTCAATTATTTTACTTTAGTGGGGAGGTAATTAGGTTTATTTATTTTTAGAGGAGGTACTGGGGATTGAACTCAGGACCTTCAGCATACTAAGCGTGTGCTCTACCACTTGACCTATACCCTTCCCCATCTGCAGCCCTTTTAGACTCAGTTTCCTCAGGTATAAAAACAGGAATAATTCAGCGCTTTGTCTTTAATGCCACACCCATCATGCTTTCAAAAAATTCATAATCCGGTTTGGAGACAATAGAAATGAGCAATCATAGTCTAATGTAAGTAGATTTGCTCCAGTGTAAGAAGACTGACATTGTATCCAATGAATTCTAATCCATTTATATGAATGTTGACATGAAAGAAGGATGAATCGTGTTACAATAATGGTTGACAGCAGAGCCTTTTACGTTCTGCCCAGTATCACCCCTACCTGCTTAGTGAATGATGATAAGAAGTACTTGTTAAGGTTTTACAGTTTGCAAAATATTTCCATCCACATGTGTTTGTGTGCCCACTAACAATAAAAATTATATTTATTGTAATTAATGGTTGTACATGTGAAAAAAAAAAAACCAAAACGGGAATAGCAGTCATAGCTACCTCTTACGACTTCCCTGTAAGTTAAATGAGACGGTGGTGCAAATGACTTCCTGTATTCATTGAATGGAACAGAGTAAGTTCTCAATAAGTGACTTTATTATTGTGTGGACTATCTGTAAGCCATCAGCTTGTGTCTTATTCACCTAGAGCAGCGTTAGTACCCAGTCAGTGCAGAAAACTGAATGTCTGCTCCCTAAAGCACTTGCTGAATGAATGGATGGTTAGAAGGAATAGGTGTTATTCCCACACTACATTTTCCCTCGTTTTTAAAGGGGCTTAATTCTAGTTCAAAGAAAGAATTAAGTCTTTCTTTGAACCCAGTGGTCTGTTAAGAGCTTCATGTATATCGGTGCATTTAGTTTCCATAACCACACTCAGAGGCAGATGTCATTCTTCTTATTTTATAGGTAAGAGAATGATGTCACAGTCACACTGATAATAGAGAGCAGAATTGTGACCCAGATTCAGGACTGGCCGACTCCAAAGGTGTTAAATACTTGTCACTAGAAAAATAAACTCTCCCTCAGGATGTATCCTGAAGAAAAGGGTGGACGCCCGGGTGGGAGTCCAATCATACCTGTATGACTGAGTGGCATTTCCAAGCTCCCGCTGTGCGTCTGTGCAGCTGAGGGTTCAGCAATGCAGAGGTCTGTGGCTCCATATTGGGTCCATCTCCTCATGGGTTTAGACTGTGAGTCTTCGAGAGGATGTTTGTCTGCGGCAGAGGTGTGGGTGTGAGGGTATACACCTGCTGGATACCGGACTGTAAGTGAGCACCTCTGTCCCTCACATCAATGGAGCAGCTGCACACAGAACCTCTCCAGAAGGACAAGAAAAGACTGTATGTACATCTCAAGAGGAGCCTGATTGCAGGACCGGCTGTCAAATCAGAAGCCGTGTCCGGGAGCTCCAGGTCATGACAGGTAACAGGAAGTGACCCGGTGGCCATGACCATCTGGGTGTGGTGCCAGGGCTGAGAATCAGAGAATAACTGGGTGTTTGTCAACCTCAGAGGAAACGAGCCACCCTGTCTTCTAAACACCCTGGGAATCGGTCAGGGGCATGCCAGAGGGTGACGGGCCAGCTGATCAACATTTGATTGATACGAAAAGTACTTTCAGCCATGTCTTCAGCATTCAGGCAGCTAGTAAGGGAAAGGCAAATTTTTACTGCTTGAGAATGACAGGAGGCCGGTTCCGCAAATTACTTCAATTAACAAACCAGACAACTGCACACCAGCCACCCTTCCTCCTTCCATCTGCCTGAGGAATCCGTCCAGTCCCTCCACGGCGGTTCCCCTGGACGGCTCAGGCTGTGAGTTAGAACATGTTTATGAAAATCAGGTTAGAGAATGTTTTCAGGCATCAGAATGGGCTGGTAGAAAGGGAGCAAAAAGGGAGTTTGGGGAAATGTGAAATTTGGGCTAAGTCTGGGTGGAGATCCAAGAGGTAAGGGGAAGAGGTGGGAGAAGAAACCCAGACGGGGGGTGGAGGGCAGGGCAGGTGGGGCGCTTCATTTCAGGGACCACCGAGACCTGCAGCTGAGTTAGGACAGGAGACACCGGGTCTGCAGAGGGATAACCCGCAGCCTGGAAGCAGGGTGTTGGGATTGCTGGGGGCAAGCCGGCATCACCTGCTCATCTCTAGCAACAACTACTGATTTCTTTACCCTCTTCCTAACACTGACACTGAATGACAGGAGGGGACGGAGCCAATGGACAGAGATGGAAGCTCTAAAAATGACCAATATTGGCAATATGGTAAGGCAAAAAAAACCCCAAAAACAAACTAAAAAACAAACACACCTCTCACAGAGAAGCCAGCCTGGGTTAAATAATAACGTACCTAATGGCTAACCGAGTAAGGAAATGTGTGCTTCATTTTCCCATTCCATATTTCAAAATGTTCTTCTGCTGTTGTTATCTGTGAAAGGTAAGTTAGTTATTGGAACCTTCCAAATGAGCTATCAATTATTAACCAAAGCATGGATGTCAGTACGTTATGTTACTGTAATAAGTGGTTTTCCCACAGGTCGTCTGCCAGCACGAGTAACTTCCACATCTTTCCATCATCCAGGATGATGAATACAGGGAGACCTTACTACCTTCAAATGTGCCCCAGACACCTGGTGTACGCAGTGTGCACCACGCGTAACTCTTTTCATCGTATTTCAGTGATCAGTGAATCCCGTGGGAAAATGAGATTGTTCAGAGTGGAGCACAGGTCACACAAACACTGTCCCTCACCTTGCAAGATGGGGGCTATCCTGGTTTCCGGTTTTGCTTCAGTGATAATTTACATGGTTAGACTTTTCAACTTCAGACGGGACAAATAGGATGCATGTGTAGAACCAACGTAAGTCTGCCGTCGTCACGAAGACAGGGACTTAAAGTGAGGGCCCTTCTTGTGTAGGACGGGAGTAACATAAACAGAAACATGGAACCAGGATAATCAACCATTTTACAACGTGAAGGACAGTGTTCCGGTGACCACTCTCAGAATAACCCCATTTTCCCATGGGATCCACGAATCACTGAAATCTGATAACAACAGGTAAGTATGATTATATGAAAACTTTAATTGGTAATTGTACTATTTCAAGATGGCAACCTAAACTCTGAAACTGAAATTTCAACTGAAATTAAATTGAAATTACTGATAGTTTGCTGGATTCGGAAAGTCAGTCATCTCCTTAAAAGCTGGGTTGAAAAGAGACCCTTTTGTCAAAAACCGCTATACTGGAAGTAGTAAAAAGCACGGAGAACGAAGCATAAACACGGTTACTCCAGAGCTGAAGTTTGACATTCTCTTTGTCAGAATCCATCTTTTCTTTGTTTTCCCTTCCAGGATCAATTAGGGATATTCATGGTTTGATTGTTAAGGTGGAGAAGGATTGAGAGAAATGCACTTTTTCAATCCTTACTTGAAAGTCAACTTCATTTATTTTTTTAATGCTTTTTTGGGGGAAGGGGTGGAGGTAATTAAGTTCATTTAATTATTTTTTTAAAACAACTTTATTGTGGTATAATTTCTGTACAGTAAACCACATATTTCAGATGTACAATTTGATAAATTTTGATAGATATGATTCTTTTTTAATAGAGGTGCTGGAGGTTGACCCCAGGGCCTCGTGCATGCTAGGCATGCACTCTACCACTTGAGATACACCCTCCCGTGAAAGTCAACTGCAGTGTAATGATACTTGATAAATTTTGGTTTTGGCTGAGGATTTTTGTTACTCAAAACCAAACAATGGAATTAAAAAAAAAAAAAAGTACAACTTTCTATATGCAAGAGCTTCTGATTTGCACCAGTGACTTTCAAAATTCCAGAGACTCAGGACCCAGAAGGAGCAAGGTATCTGACAGGTCAATTTTGCAATTTGAGAATCTCTCTCCCCTCTTCTTAGTGGAAATATGGCTTGAAAAAACTGTACCATGCCCCACTTTTGAATTTCTTGTCTTTTTTGAGCCACTTCTATCTGTTTATCTAATTTTAGGATTCAAATGCCTTTGGATAGCTAATGAAAGTGGAAAAGTGATTAATGGAATATAGAGACCACCAACATGGCTGGATTTAAAATTTATCTCTACTAATCCTGGACTCATCAGCGAGTTGACGAGCAATCGGTGGACAGTTATTAGCTGGTTGGGAAAGCCCGACCCTCTGTGGCCATGTTTAGTACTACACCTACCTCTCCACGTACGTGCCGTAGTCTGTATTCTTCCTGGAGCCACCCTGTATATGGTGGGATGAATTCCGTGTAGGCTATGTGTGGATTTTTTGTTTTTAAACATTTTTTCATCTTACACCGTCTCAGTATCTCCACTGAGTCATCGCTCTTGATCAAAAAGCAGGAGACATGCGCAGAGTCTCCATTTTATAAGCAAGGGAGGTTTCTTTTGTTTTCCAGCTAACACTGACTAGGAATGTAAATTCAAGATCATCTATTTTTAGCCTCAGAAGAAAGAAAGAAAGTTGGAGGACCAGGGTAGGGTCTTCCATGTGCTAAAGAAAACCAGTAAGTGTCATTTTTAAAAGTTAAAAGTTGAGGAAATTGGGAGACAGTGTTGTAGTGGAATGAATACAAAAAGGGGGAAACATTTTGTTTCTAGCTTTGGTTCTGTCACAAACTGTAGGCAATCTGGGGGGGGGGTGTCATCATTTACCCTCCAAGGATTTCATTCTTATAAAGTTAGGGGATTGGACCAGATCATTTCCTCTGGCTCTAAACTTCCGTCATCAGCCCACGGATAGTATTTCCTATGTCCTGCACAATATCTCCTCAGCTGTGCTTCTGAGCACACAGAAACCGTTTATCTCTACCCATCACTGGCTCTGGTCCTGAGATCACTCTTAGCTGAGGTCACTCAACCGTATCTACCACTCCTCAATTGCCTGTGTCTCTTAGAGCCAATATCTGAGTCAACCTACAGAAACACACTGATCTTTTCTAGTTCACTTTATACCCATTAAAAAACCGAACTCACTGGCCTAATTAAACTGTTAGAAGAAAAATTTATTCATTGGCAATGGATGCAGACTCAGTCTGAGATCTCTATAAACAAGTTCATATCTTGATCTCTTTTAGTCTCCTTAGAGATTTTATGATGAATACAGATTTAATTTGTCATTCTTTTGACTTCTCTTTGCTTGTTATCCTGCAGGCTGCAGGGTCTTGATCTTGATGGCACAAAGGCTGATGGCCACCAGGAACCTGATGGCATTCGTAGGGTCACTCAGTAGCACCCCAAGTAGCATTACTTTTGAAGATATAACAGTGAAGACATAAGCCAGCCCTTCAACCCTCCCCCAAAGCCCTCAGTAAGATGGTTTGAAACAATTTCATGCTATTTTGAATACAATAAAAGCTCTCTTAACGAACCTCCACTTGCCAATGTCTCTGTAAAACTTACAGGTGGCTGCTGCAGTGTGCTGAACGCTTGCTTGTGGCTTGCTCTAGTGCCCCCGGCCACTTCTGCTCACTGTTACGCTAACTGTAATTACATCAATTAAACTATACATAAGCCAAAGAGATACAAATTTCTGTTATCTTTCTTTTCTCTATACAAACACGTGTAATTATTTAAAATTAAAAAAATTTAATTGTAGTTGATTTACATTGTTAGTTTCAGACGTACAACAAACTGATTCAGTTATATATATACCTTCAGATTCTTTCCCATCATAAGTTATTACAAGATATTGACTATAGTTCCCTGTGCTGTACAGTAGGTCCTTGTTGTTTATCTATTTTATATATAATAGTGTGTATCTCTTAATCCCAAGTTTGTAATTTATCCCTCCTCCCCTTAATATAATTTTTTAAAGCTCACCTATAGTCCATCTCTATTTGCCTCTCGTCCTAACTGCTGACCACACAGGCACTAGATTCTCTTTGAATGCCATCAGGTGACCTGGATGCCAGTTTCTTCCATTTGTGATAGCCATGGTCTTCACTCTCTTGTTAATATGGAGTGGCTTTGCAGTCTTCACAGTCCTTCAGACAAATTTTCTTCTTCATGAGGATGGGAAAGAAAAGGTCTAGAAAACTCTGCACTAGGTCCTGCTCACTGAGGAATGATTACAAGAAGAGCAATTTTTAACATTTTATTTATAGACATTTCAGAGCCATTTAAAGCAACAGTTTTATTTTTAGACGTAACATACCATGTTTATCTTGAGGTACACAGTGGGCCCATGGATAATGCTCTGGAAATAATGCAACTGTTAACTGGTAGTGAACCACCCCAGTTTTCCAAGCGAAGAGACCGTAAAGATGGTTACAAAATCCTTGGAAAAGAATATACCACCTTTATAGAAGTTGAGGAAAACTCCCAAATGTTTGATTACGTGAGTTCAATTTCTAGGCTTAGCTTAAACAATATTTTAAACGGAACTTCATATGAAAGCGGGAGAAGGGGTTTATAGCTGAGAGGTGATCCGAGCCCTATGACATGAGATTGTAAACGAAGGAAATTCGTCCTCTGATAAGCTCATTACAAAATTCATAGCCTAAAAATTCGACAGAGCAGCAAAATGACAGAAGATATTTGTTACCTAGTTTTAAAAGGAATCACGTTTACCCTTTGTTTCTGGCTTTCACAATGAGACACATTTTAAAACACCATGTTTTGAAGACGAAATGATGTGATTCAATGAGAAGTGGCCGTAAGAATTCCACCATGTTACAAGCCCACAGTATAACAGTCTTACTGTCCATCATTGGCATCCTGGGCATTTTACTTTTCTTAGCCCTAGCAGCTTGGTGCCTTCCTGCTGCTAGAAAAAGAGTGGGAATTGATATAATGGTCATAGTTTTTGAAGGTCTTGTGTGCCCAACAGCACACTTCACTTTTCTGGTGGACTGAAGTTGGAATTTTCTTTTAACTGTTCCCAAGGGTCTTGGGAGAACTGTCTCATTTTCCAGTTTATTATTCAAAACATTAATTTCACACTCTTTAGGCATGATGAGCAGCGATGCATTACACAAACTGTTTGGAAAAATGAAGGACCCTCAGTTGATCCACCCCCCCCCACCCCACCCCGCTGAACGTCTGGAGGAGCCGTGTGGACAATGTGTAGGTGGTTCTGGAATGTGAGCAGAGGGCGTTTACACACATGTTGGAAAACAGTTGGAATGGACAGTCATAATATTTCCCCGTAAGATTGTCGTTTCATTTCTACATGAGACAAGAATAAACACTGCAATTTAGTCGAATGGGCAGCTCGCTGCAACTTCATAAGCTTGAATGGTGTATGTGGGTTCAAAGCGTCTAAATGTAAATTTCACAGTTCATAAAGTTGAGCGGCTCAACTTAAAAGAGAGAACTTGCAGGCGTTCACGAGATTCTGAAAAGGAATTGATCTGAGTGTTTGAGTTCTCGCTCCCAATGTGAGTCAGGCCCACGTTTTACATTTCAGCTGCTTGGTTTGGTTTATTGCTGATTTTTTCTGATGGGGGTCATCATGGTTTTAGCCGTGAACTTAAGGACCCAGAAAAGTCCTGTTTGGACACTTTCCCCCAAGCACAGGGGTCAGTACAGACTGCAGGGAAGCTGCCAGATGGCCTGGTTGGTTAGAAAAGGTTCTGCCTGCGGGGATCTCTATCCACCACTTTTTGCTGCAAAATCACAGCTCTCAGAAGGGAAAGGCTGTTCCCTCTCTCCCCATTTGGTGTTTCTCGTCATGATTCTCTGACTACGCCTGCGCTATCGATCAGGGTGCAGTGTGACTTTAGACATGCCAGAAGATATTTATTACCAATTTAAAAAATTCCAATCAGTAAAAAGAACACTAGCCACTGGGCGTTAAAAGATATTTCCTGCTTCTGACACTTTCCAAGTTTTAATGGTCTATGGTGTTTCTTTTATCCCTTTAATAGAGGATACTATTTCTTCGTCTGTGGATTCCTGAAAGTCCACACTTAACTCTCCGACTTAACATCCAACTGCCCAGAAGATTTCACGTCTCTCTTACACATCCCCAGTCTCAACAACTGTGATTTAAAATATAAACATTATGGTTCCAAGAGGAACTGTCTTTTTTTCCAGCACTGGCAAGTTGTACCAGCTTAGTGCCCAGCGCAAAGAAGGTGCTCAGTAAATTCTGAGCACGTGAATGAAAGGCCATAGTCCTTGTCCTCAGGAGTCCCCACACTGCCACCAATATAAACCCAACATCCATACGCCAAGACAAAAAATAGAAACGACCTTGTGTCAAGTTCTTATGAAAGAAAAAGCGAAACGAAAAAAGATAAAAGTAATCAGCTGTTTATGTGGGGCAACCTTGATAGGAAACTCAAGCCAACCCTGTTCCTCTCTGGAATTTGAGAATTGTGTCCAAGGGCTAAGTATTCATAACCGGATTCAGCAAAGTTTCGCCAAAGAAACCTTGCAACTTTTCAACCATATCTGTTTTTATTTTAAAGGAAAGTTCTGAGAGGTTAACTTTACTAAGGGAGTTGCCCCTCACATAGAAGGATGCTTTCCTAGCATGCGAGTCATGGAGTCCAGTACCAGAAGCTTCTCCATAGATCTGTCAGTTACTTTTGAAGAGGTACCCGACTTGGACAAGTTTTATGGGGTACTCTGTTTATGGGGGCACTTCTAACCTAGAGTATAGTATTTACATTTTTGGAGATACGTTGGGGGAAAATGCCTTTAAAAAAAGAGATTTAAGATGGAAAATGAGAATAGGTATCAATTCACCTGAATTCTAAACAATGACCTGGATTAAAAATATCTTTAATGCTGAGAAATGAAGCCATACCGAACAGGTCTGCAAAACTAGACTGGTGGTTCTTGTCTTTACATTTGGGTATTTATTTTGGTGAGCAGGAAGGACAGATAATAACCTACGGGTCAGTCCTGCAAGTCATGCTGACACCTGGTTGGCTGTCTGTACATCCGGATTGTGGGGACAGACTCCACAGGGGGAGGCAAAGCTATGGGTGATACCCTGCTCAGAGAACTAAAACTTGTCTAAGATTTATATTCCTTTAAAAAGTCAAGAACAATGTTGATGCTATTATATTTTGGAATATTTAATCATGTTTGGCAAAAACTGTCAGACTGGGTCCTGGGATTCTTGGAATGAAGTATAGTATTCATGTATTTTCTTTGGAAGAGAGGGAGGAAAAGGTTTATGAACTAAACAAGTACTCTCATTGATACTTTAAAAGTTGCTCAACAGATGTAGCACAGCTAGTAACAGAAGAGGGTGCATCTGATTTCTGAGCTCTCCTGAAGCACCAAGCACGTTGTGAACACCTAACAGGCTCTGAGAACCGCTCTCCAGACCCCTCACCATCAGATACCAGGAGAATAAGACCCTTAAACCAGAGGAGAATTATCACTTGGCAGAAACTGTCATTTCCCCAGACATCGGCATGGGGATATTCTATGCAAAACTCAGCCTGTAATAGGTTTAAAATCAAATTTAATTCTTCACTACAGACTCTGTACTGATTTGTTCCAAGTTTGCCATGACAAAGTCTGAAAAACTGCGCTCCGAGGGACAGGGTTATGAGAATCTTTGGAATCATTCTGTCCACGCTTCCTAAAAGAGTCAGCTTAGTTAATTACCAGCCCCAAACCTCAATGGATATTTGAAAGTGAACAGATGTTACCTAAAATATCAGACCCATAATGATGTTTAAAACATATACGTTTGTATTGTGTATAGATATATACATACATGTATATATTCTGTTTTTTTCTCTGCTTAATAAAATTAGCAGCAGTTACAGGTAAATTATTGTGGTCATGATCTGTATTATTTCTAAGGATGTCACAGATCCTCTACCAGCACATGACTTTTGGAAGATGTCTTTTGATAAAAAGATCCCCACTGAGCACATAACATTGAAGTGTCATTTCATATCACTAACATTTTCAGGCACAAGAGTCAAACATTAGCATTTGAGCAATCCAAACAACAGAGCACAGGAGAGAGTTAATAATCTAAAGACGATTCTCCCAAAGGAGGGAATTGTTCAAAAGTGGTTGTTTTTTTGTTTTTTGTTTTTGTTTGTTTTAAAGATTCTGATGTCATTCAGCTTTGGCTATTTTGTAAATAAATATCACCTTCTCGCATAAACTTTCTTGGGTAAGAATTATTTCTCTGAACATGCCTTTTGTCTTTTAGCAGCTGTTGAGTGTTGAGTGACGTACAAGGCACACCTCTAAGTAAGTGTTCTGTACAGCATTTTTATTGATGTACAAAATAGCCTGTTCACCATTCAAAAACGTTAATCTGCATAGTAAGAGTTTTCTCTTATCCCTATTTACAGAGAAGGTTTTTAGTGCAAAAAACAGGAACCTGGGTCCCAGTCCGCCCCCTCTAGCGCGCACACTTTTCAGTTTTGTTCACTGCTAGCCGGGGTGATTTGGCTATATTTTGGGCCTCCAGCCGTTAATGAATTGCATGATTTTCTTCACCTGCAGTTTGCTCAGTTTGAAATCCTCCGAGAGGATTTCTTCCGTGAGCTGAACCAGCAGATTCCCATCAATCTTTTCGGTGACGAAGAAGGAAATGACGTCTTCGGACAAGCCGATGAAGCGCAGGGACTTGGCCACTTCCTCGATGGACAGTCCCGACAGGTCGGCGGGCGGCTGCCA
Organism: Camelus dromedarius; assembly: GCF_036321535.1. NCBI lineage: Eukaryota > Metazoa > Chordata > Mammalia > Artiodactyla > Camelidae > Camelus > Camelus dromedarius. The sequence continues at coordinate 9,073,740 of NC_087467.1, read as the reverse complement.
CGGGGAGCCGTCGCCGCAGGACCGCGGGGCCAGCTGGAGGTGCAGCGGGGAGGAGAAGGGGTAGGAGACGGAGAAGAGGTCCTGCAGGCCCCTTGGGACAAAGCAGGGGTCCTCAGAGAGGTCCGGGGACCCAGACTGGGGCTCTTCCTCAGCACCATCGATTTTCAGAGGCAAAGGACAAGGTTCGGAGGCGGCTCTCTCTTCCACCGGCTTCGGGGCCCTGGGGGGTAAGGCAGGGCAGGAGACGCTCTGCTTGGCCCGGCCGGCGGCGGCAGTCTTCTCGTCCGTGCTCCCCAGGGAGTAGCTGGCCGACTTGGGGCAGCCCGGGACGCTGCCGCTGCGCTCGGCGGCGGCGGTGGCGGCGGCGGCGGCGCGGGGCGGGCTGGCCCCCAGCTCGCAGCCGTCCCGCCCGAAGGGCGCTGGGCAGTTTCTCTTTGGTGTGCCTGGCGTCTTCTGCCGCGGGTAACTGTAACTCCTGCTGGGCTCCAGCAGGAAGTCGCTTCTGGTCTGGGTCTCCGATGCCCCCGAGTAATGGTTGGGCCACGACAGGCGCGACGAGAGCGCTTCCGCAGACGGACTTCCAAACGGGGACTTCGGGTCCCCGGAATCCGTCTTCACTCGGTGACACGGGTAGCAGGAAACGGGAGCACTTTCGGGGGGGCTCGTGTCACTTTTAGTAACGCTGCTCAAAAGCAAAACACAGAAAGGGAGATGAGTGAAAACATAAAATCTCAATAGGTAATTATAGTTATGAACATAGTGTTTAAACATGCTACAGCAGAGATGGCAAATAGGAACAACATAAATTTAACGAACAAGAACATCATTGTTAGTGGGTGCCTGGATCTTTAAGACAAGAAAAAAAATCTATTTTAGGAGGTAATTAGGTTTAACTTATTTACTTGACGAACGTACCGGGGATCGAGCCGAGAACCTCGATGCATGCTAAGCATGCACCCTGCCAGTTGAGCTATACCCTCTCTGCCTTTCCCTGAAAAGCAAATTCTTAAGCCCTGTTTGGGCTTATCACCAACAGGCGCAGGGGATGAGGAGTGATGTCTGCAGCCGGCAAGGGTGGAGTGACAGCAGTAAATGGTGTCTCGCTGCAGTGACGGGACTACATTACTGCCACTGATGACCCTATTACCAGCCAAGAGTCTGAGGCTGGAAGAAATGCTTTGAATACAATAATTATGCTTGCCTTGGTTTCTGTACAATTACGTAACATCAGCATAAAGATTTAACTGTCCAGGGAACACAAGGACACGTGAAGGAGAGCTACTTTGACCTGTCATGATCATACGCGGAGTAGTGAATTCAGCTCTGCGGCCACATCTTAAGAGCAACAGAGACCACGGAGTGTGCTCAGAGGTGGGTGACAGGGGGGACAGCTGGTGGAACTGAGGCTGTCCCTTTTGGAGAAGAGAAGACTTACATTCTAGCTGACCTCGCGTTTTCACAGTCTGGCCAAGAGAAGCGGGGTAGACCTATGTTTGCTTGTCTAGACATAAGAAATAGCTGAAAGTTACAAGGAGATAGATTTCAACTGGATGTAATGAAAGATTTCTAAAAACAGTTATTGGCGTGTGCCAACCGTGGAATGAGCTCACGGCAATGGAAGGACCCAGACAGAAGCAGAAGACTGCCTGACAGTGATGGTCAGGAAGGGATCCTGGCACTGGGTGGAAACTCAGTGTGAGAGCCCACAGGACCCCTGCAATTCCACTTCCTCCTTGAAGGTGCTATCTGCTTGTGTGACGCCAAAGTGGAGAGAACCAGATGCTAGCCTTGACTGCTGAATTCCTCAGATTCTGCATCTTCCTAGGTCACTGGTGCTTCCATCCTAGCTCAAAACCAACAGGGACACATCAAGCTCTTCCAGTAAAATTATTTTAAAAAAAAGGTTTTTTTTTGTTTTTTTTTAAAGAAAATTTCCTCTTCTACCACCCTGCCTACGTGACGGCTCCTGGACACTGTTCTCAAGAACTGGGGACCTGGCTGATAAGAGGAACCGTGGTGACCTGGGCTCTGGCGGTAGGACTTACATGTCGTGCAGCCCTGAAGAATAGTAGGACAAGGTGGGGCTGGGAGAGCGAGTCTGCTGCCGCGCCGGCTTGGCTGTGCGAGGAGGGACGGAGGGGCTGGTGGACAGAGGCTTTGCGCTTCGGGGCGGAACAGGTGGGGCGTTCAGGAGCCGGCATTCTTCCCTGACCTGGCGCAGAAAAGAACACTCGGGGTTAGCAACACACGGACACCGCACGGGGGCCAGCTCCCTCCTGGAGGGTCAAGTGGCTACTCCTACAGCGACACCAGCAGGGGTGGGGAGAGGGGAGAGAAGACCTGCGCAAACAAGGACGATAGGAAACACGAGGCTGCCAGAGATGAAACCCACCACGGATGTGCTGGGACAGAGCGATTTTCAAAGAAGATGTTTGTGCAATTGCCGCTGAAATGTACAAGTAATGTGACAGTACGGTGAGGAGTCAGTGACACGCTGAGGAGGCAGGAAACAAGGAAAATAAGGGCGTAAGCAATCATGGTCTTAATAAGAGGATTACATTCTCTGGGGGAGGTGTGTTTTTTCATTGTTCAAACTGAATTCGATTTGATGCAAACCTTAGGGAATGGTGGACCTTCTCTAGTGTAAACGCTCCTTCTGAAGTCAGGTTCAGGGCTTCTCACAGGTAAATGTGCACACGAATTCCCTGGGGATCTTGTTACAGGCAGGTTCTGACTCAGCAGACCCAGGGTGGAGCCTGAGATTCTGCAGTTCTAACAAGCTACTGGGTGGTGCGGATGCTGCCAGTCAACGACTGCAGTTTGAGAAACCAGGCGGCAGATGGTGCAATGAGGCAGCTCTCCAAATCCAAAAAAGTCCTTATGTGAGGCTGCCTCCACCTCTCTCATCCTTTATCTTCACACCGGGGAGGAGACAGGTGACCTGTGACGTCCTCAGTCTGCCATCACCCCAGCTTGTTTTCCATTCGTGGCAGGCGTTCAGAATAGGGTTCTTTTTAATGAAGCGGACATTTTAATGTAGTTCTCTGTGTCAGACAGCAGGGGGAAGTTTATACTTGGTTCAGCTAGCCTATCCTTAAATACATAAGGAAAAACAGAGCCAATTCTGACTTTGTCAAAAATACCCTCGCCCGCTTTTAGACTGTGTTCTCACCTATTTTTTCACCTTTGCCTTCAATACCTTTCTGTCTCAACGGCTGCACACCTGGCCTCTAACTGGCTTCCCAGGCCGGATTCACTTTCCAGAGACCAGATGTTAAAAGTCACGTGACCCTAGGTGACCCAGCAAACCCCACTTCTAAGCGAAATGGAAGCCATTGAAAGTCTCACCAACTGCATTTCTTCCTGGGGCTGGGGGCAATGCTCCCGCCCAGAGGACCCACCGCCCCGGTTACTGTGACGCGCTGGATCACAGTTTTTCATCTGGAGCAGCTCTTGAGGATAAAACAAAATATTCAGAGCAGCAGGTTTTCCTCTCCAACAGCTGCAGGCTTTCCCCCTTTTGAGCTTTTTAAAAGATGGTGGTGGCGGCGGAGTAGATGAGGTTTGGATGAAGAAGACAGGGCTTGTAAGTGGGCCAAAGGGGACTCCTGCCCTACTTTGGGGTCTTCTTTTCTTAAGAAGCTGAGAACCAACCAAGACACTGAAAAGTCCTGGCTGGGTCACTCCACTCCTTGGCTTTTGGGAGTATATAGTGGTTACCAAGTAAGTCACATATTGTGTCTTGTCAGGGAATTGTCAGAAGCCAACCGTGTTTCTTTGCTTTCTCAGGGACTGTATAGAATCCAGGATGGATGGGTGTAACTTTTATAGATGTGCTTGGTTCTGTTTATGCTCAGAGTAACAGGAATCATGGAAAACGTGAGAAGATGAGGAGTCTGTCAGTTAACTTTTCAACTTTAAAAATAAACAGTCACTTCTCAATATTGGATTAGAGTGGAGCACAAGGAAAACAGGGTTAGGAAAACAGGGTTAAGACTGGATTTGATTTAGGAATTTCTAAATTTCAGAACTAGTTATTAAATACGACATTTTACTAGGGACTGCTTACCCAGATGTCAGCTATAATAGGCTGAAATGTCGATTACAACATGCATTTCAGGTTAGGACCATTGGCTGACCCAGGTCTCGGAACACAGAAAAGCAGCCACTTGTAGTTGAATGTGACCTCTGGGAAGTCGTTTCTTCCTCTTCTTAATAACCCCAGGGACTCAAGGTCAACGACAGCTGGTTCTGCCTCCTCCTCCCATAGCTGGCCGGTCCTAAAGAGCTTCCCCAAAGGTTTCCCGTGTAAGAGAAGGTGAGTGAGGAAGAGCAGTAAAAAGCAGCATGTGTAGGTCACAGGGACCAGGGAGGTGAGCTCTGTGACTGGGAGTGTTTCCAGCAAACTCCAAATAGCGTTTGAAATATGGGAAGCATCTGAGGTGGCCACATGACTCCTGAAAGGAGATAAAGAACACAGGTGTGTGTGTCTGTATGTGTGTGAGCATGAGCGAGAGCTCTTAGGAGATGGGATGCGGTCACTGAGGAGATGCTAATATAAGGCCGGAGAAAGGTTTCCTTCCGTTGTGATGAGGGCAGTTTGGGTGGGACTTGAAGGGCAAAGAACTAGGCTTATTTGAAACCCCTTTTGGAGAAAAGGTAGTCAAGAGTAAAACAGAAACCGACTTCAAAGGGACCCTGCCCACGACAAGGATTCAGGTAAGCAAAGAGCCTGTGTTCCACGAGGCAGGTGCGTGAGGGCAGCCCTGGTGGTGAGCGCAGCCCATGGCCCCGCTGACTCCTCTCCGCGTGTTCCTGTCAACCGGCTGCCGCAGATGTGTGGCTGCTCAAATGCAGCCATAGTTCACTGCATTTTAGGGAGAAAATTACACATTTTGGGATTTGGAAGTTACCCATCATGAGGGTTTACTGGGCCACCTGACTTCCTGTCTCTTACACCCTTCTACTCATTCCACTTTTCTTTGCTTCCTGACCCGATTCATCCTGGGACATTTCTATCCCAGAGAAACGGAGCTGTGGCTTGAAAGAAACGTTATGTGACAATAAAAGGCAATTTACATACTGGATGGCCAATCGCCTTATTTCCAGTTTTCCCTCACATTCAGTTTCACTTTTTAAAGTTGCTATGTTTTCAGCACATTCCTTCTAAACGTCTCAGCATGCGGCTTTCATCACGTTACTCCCCACCCCCAGTGGCCCCTCTGACTACTGGCTGAAGTCCAGCCTCTCCTGCCTCCGGCTGAGGCCCGCTGCAGTCTTTCCAGTGACTTCCAGCTAGAGTTATTCCATTTTATTCCATCTTTCTAGTTCTTTCTCCCATCACTCCTCTATATGAACACACAGGTCCATCCGATGGGGGCAGATTCAGTGTCACCTGAACACATCTTGTGCTTTCTCGTGTCTTTCTTGGTTTTAGTTCTTACTGCCCGTTCCCCTCTTAACCGTCGGTTCCCAAAGCCCAGCCCTGAACGTTACAGGGTCGGGTTTGGGAGCATCAGAAGTAGCCACTGGTATACCTGCCACTGCTCTGAACTCTGCTAACACAAGGCAGAAATTCACTTACTCTCCATGTATATTCAAGTAGCCCGAAAGTAGAAATGCTAGGGACTGCCCTCATTGTTATCAGTGCCCTGGGGGTGGCAGAGCTCGGGGAGCTGTCCTCTCTGGCTCAAACAGGTCACACAGAATGCCGGGTGGAGGTTATCAGAGGTTAAACCAAAAAATACAATGAAAAGGCACTTTTATTTTTAAACACATGCCATAAGAATGCCTTTTATATTTTTATGTGGAAACTGTTAGGATAAGTTATTTGGGCTGCATGCGTCCTCATATTGGTGTCACTTGAGAAGAGCAAAGGGGCCAGCAGACCTGGTACCTACGACCACCGTCAAGTCTGCCGCTGCTGCACATGACGCAGCGTCAGAGTGAAAGAGATGATGGTAGTTCTGAACCGGGCACTGTCGTGGCTTCGCTGTCAGCACCCCGCCCCGGGTAACGGCTGTTCTAAACGAGGATGCCCTTCTCTTCCTCCCCAGTGCAGCCTTCAAGACTGAACTTCAACTGGCAGCGCAGGGAGGGCGGGGCTCCTGGACTATCAGGAATCAGCCTCCAGGGCTGGTGCTAAGTCAGGGGATGGCATCCAGTTCTGAGGTCGGTGTTACCACCCATCACAGACGATGGGCGACCCTGGGCTACTGGAAGGTAATTTCTGGTGATGAGTAGCTTGGGTTATGACAGGGTCAGTGACCACAGCACGGATTCAGAGGGCAGCAGGGCACGTGGACTCCCTTCCGAACCCAGCACCTGGCTTCACGAGCGGTTCTCTGGTCTAAAGCCTTCCTTTCCAGTGGGTTTACCTCCAGCACAACACTCTCATCCTTTCCCGTCACAAGCCTTCCTCTTTTCTAAAGAATTGCTCGATGACTCAGTCTTATCAAAGACAAGATTTGATGGCTACCCAGGAGTAAGACACCTCTCCTCAGTGTTCACACAGCTGACTGCTAACCCAGGCTAACAGGAAAGCCAGCTGGAGGTGAAGTGGTGAGTTCTTTTTTTAACGTTTTATTTATTTTTGCATTATTTTTTTTGGCGGGGGGTAATTAGGTTTTTAAATTTATTTTTAATGGAGGTACTGGGGATTGAACCCAGGACCTCATGCGTGCTAAGCATGTGCTCTACCACTTGAGCTATACCCTCCCCCCAAAGTGGGTGAGTTCTGCTCTTTCTGGAACTGTCACTTCAGTCTATGAGACATATTCTTAGGGAGGCGTACTCAAGTGACTGCCATCTGACACGCTGACTTAATTGAATAGTGGGAGTTTGAATTAGGCTGTAAAACGTCTCTGTCCTGGGGGCCAATGGCTGGGATCATCTATTTCCACTGCCCCTGAAAGTCTGAAGAACATGGCCTTCGCTTTCCCTTTTCCTACATACGACATGAATTCCCCTCGCTTCTGATTTGTTCAGTCAGATGCTGAGCGCCTATCGCGTGTTCATGGAGCTGGTGTTGTGTAGAAGAGGCGAGAAAGAGTAGCTCCTGGCATTAGCTGGGAGGGAAGGGGACAAACACGGGAGTGAGATGAAAGTCGGTCACGGAATAACAGAAGTTGGGGCGAGGGTCAGTGGGAGCAGCAAGAGTTTATTTGAAGTGGCAGGAGGAGAACAAATCCACAGGAAATTATACTGAGACAGTCTCCAGAGAGAAGGAATTATGAGTGGACAAACGGTACGTGGGCATGAAAAGTCCACCAGGATGACCCCTGGTCTGGGGGCTTAGAGGATGAGATAAATCCTGGTGCCGTTTATCAGATAGAAACTGAGAAGGAAGAACAGCGCTTGGGAGAGACCAAGGAGTCCAGTGTTGGAGAAAGTCTGGGCTTGATGTTCTGCTGACAGAGCCTGAAGTCATGGCGGCACTGAGATCCCCGATGAGAAGGGAAGAGCCCCGAAGGGGCGGGCAGAGGAGGAGGCCACGGAGGAGACAGACACGGGACCGCATCCACCACTCAGAGCCCAGAACAGGCTCCAGCAGTGTCAGAGAAGCGAGCGGTGGGGAGGATGGCTTAGGGGAGCGGCGAGGGAAGACGGCAGGGCGGCAGGGAGTCAGGGCAGGTCGGGAGATGTGAGCCAGCCAGCTGGTCCCCGCGGATCCCACCAAGGAAGCAGATTCCAGGGACCCAAAACCAGAGCAGGAGGTGAGGGTGGGTTAGCGAGGACACACCACTCTTTTCAAGAATACTGGTTGGACTATATACAAAAATACATTTGAAAAAAGTTTCTTCTCTGTAGCACAGGAAACTATGTTCCATATCTTGTAATAACCCTTAATGAAAAAGAACATGTGCTGTATACCAGAAATGGACACATTATAACTGACAGTACTTCAATTAAGGAAAAAAAAAAAAAGAATACTGGCTGGGAGGGAAGGGGGAGGCAGTGATTAGAAAGGGGCACTGGATTGAAGGAGGCATGGCTTTCTTCTTAACTGGGAAGAAATTTGAAAATGTGCCTGGATACGTACACGCAGGCATGTAACCTGGTGGTCAAGGGCACACTGACCCAGGGGTCTGGGCTCTCCTTTATTTTAAAAAAAGGAGAGAACACATTTTTCCCACTGCTCTCTGCCTTCGCCATGCCAGCACTGGGCATGGACAGCTAGCAAAGTGATCCCTGGTAGCTTATTCTCCCACAGCTAAAGCCAAGATGGACACGCCCCGCGGGAAGCTTCCTGTCTCAATGTGAAGGTGGTCAACAAAGTCAAAACCCAGCTCCCATCTGTGGTCAGAATCACACGCACCATAGAATGGGGCTATTTTCTTCATTTTCAGAATCCTTGCCAGAAAGCGTAACTTGATTTCCTGACCCCTGGAATAGGCATCTGAGCGTGTGTTCCCCACCACTCCTCCCAGCTGTGACTCTGTTTAGCTGGGAGGGAACTGAGCAGGGAGTGAAGGACCAATAATTTGTGGAAAATGGGAAACAAGGTCTGCCCCCTAAATAGCCACATGTTAAAGGTAACATATGAGAATTTAATCATAGGTACAAAGCTCATGATTGCACGGTTGAAAACAGGGTAAAATGTTGATGTTTGGAGGACAAAAATCCAAACATTACATACAACTGGAATATTTTATATATATATGAAACATTTTCTTTCTCCTGGGACATTATCTTTCTCGGACACTTCCTAGGAATTAAATGAATACAACAAATAAAAGACACACAGAGCACTTATGAAACAGCATAGTGTGGGAATGGGGGCCTTTTGGTATAATATTTCTTGGAAAGCCTTAGTTTCCTGGAACCCCCTACTTGTCTTCTGTGGAAGAAGTGACACTTTCACACCACTTCATTAACTGGACCAAAGAGACAGCTTAAGAAAAGTAAACGGAATACTTACTATGATATGTTCTTTGCTGAACTGTTTTTTTTGGGGGGGGAGGAGGAATCAATTTCATAGCAGTGATTACTCAACTTTTAAACACAAGGCAGTGGATCTGGAGATACTTGCCAATGAGGCCTTCCACTTCCTTGTCTACAGTCTAAAGTCTACCCTCTCATGCCTGTGGGTGAAGATCTCGGGTCTCAGATCACACTAAGGGATTCTGCCATCCTTGGGCAGACTCAGGATTATTTTGTTTCCCTGTTGATGACAATTCATAAAACATATATACAAGGTGAGCTTGATTGGAGATTGGACTCACCTTTACTATGAGTTTCCTTCTCTAAAAAAGCTGACTCCGAGATAGTGTCAGTGTTCCAAAGAAAGGAGTTTTGTAACCATGCTTTCCTGAACTTTGTAACTTTGCCTTCACTGCACGGCCTCTGCCCTGTATTTTACGTTTCTTCCCACACTCCCTCTCCTCAATAACAAAATCATTCCAGCCTAAAGAAATCTTATTTATAAAGAGGCTTTTATACAAAGAGGTCACAACCCTGTCACATACCCATCAGCGATATTTTCAGCCCAGTAGAAGTTAAAGTTTTCTAATGACAAGATGGCAATAAATGAAGGTCTATTTGATGAATTACACAAGGGCAGATGTGATTTACAGTCGGAGTCCTGATTCCCAGATGCGCACGTTCCTTTTTCCCATTGTCTGAGCTGATGATAAGGACCCAAGGCAGGCCTGGGGCTGACATGGCCTCCAACCTCCAGGCCTTGGGCGAGGGAGTCAAGGCGGAGGGCACAGGAGGCCGCTACTCGGAGGCAAGAAGGGCATGCAGTTCTGAAAAGAATACTTGTTTAGATTCCAGGGTGCTTCCGTGGACTCCGAAGGAAGAATATGCCATTGGGGCAGAGAATAAAGACCTTTTCTGAGCAAGGAGTATAATGCATGACAGATACATTTAAATAGTATATAACCTTCCTATTAAGGTCACTTTGTGCAAATGCTAACCCTAAGAGTGCAGATTTGGAGCCAGAGCAATCCCATAGAATTATTTCAATGACTCCATTAACATTCAAATCATTGAGACTTTCAGTGGACACAGGAGAAGACAATTTCTGGCCTAGATGGTTTCATTTAAAAACAAATAACCTACATGAAACTGAAGGCAATTAGTTTCCAAAATTACCAAAAACACAGTAATAATTCAGTTCTTATTTCAGTTAACAAATGGGAGACCTTGGGATGGCTTGCTTACAGACTACTCCTCAAAAGTGGTAATTAAAATGAATTAAATGTCAGATGCCTTAGGAGATCTCATTAATTAGTGGAATCCCGAGTGAGTCCTTTTGCAGAGCAATTATTTTGAAAAAGTAAATAATCACTTCCAGATTAATCTTTTTAGTACGTACACTGGACTATGAATATGTCAAGTTCATTTAGGAAAATCTCTCCCTTTAAGGCCTTCTCTAATATTAATATTCAATAGAAGGAGAAAGCCCAAAGACAAAATAAAATAAACATCCAGAGCAGAACAGTTCTTAGAGCCACTTCTCTTCATTTTTAAACAATATATTTTCATGGCTTTTTCTTAACCTGGGTAGTCTTGTGAGGGCCCCCCATTCTGTAGGGTGGCCACATGCAGGTGTGGCACCTGGCAGTGTCACGACCCAGCCTAGCCTTGCGTAACAGAATTAGCCAAGGCAACTTCTCAGCTTTAACAGTTCTGCAGCTTTCCCTAGGAATTTCAGTATTTGCAGGCTTCGAGCCACATATGGCTTTTTTATAGGTACCCTGTAGTTCTGCAAAACCCCCAACCTCCCAACGAAAGGATTACGTGTTACTGGGGTCCACAGGCTGCCAAGTATTAAGCTCCTTTTTTTTTTTTTTTTGGTTTATGATTACAAATTTGGCTCCACAGCGAGGTAACCATAACATATATAGCATACATGCATATACAGCAAATATAACATAAGCTTGCTTATCAAGTAGATATTTTTGAAGTCACATGAAGAGAATGTTTTGTTATTTTGAAACCCAGTTAGGTTTCTGGGATATCTAGAGACCTAGCAAAGGAAACTATCACATGGACTTTGGGAATGTGGGGGTGACTGGCCCCTGCCTGGGTGCCAGGGGTCTCTGCTGGCCTGGCTGTGCAGGCAAGTGTCCTTGTCCCCATAAGCTTTCGTGACTCTTTGGAGAGGCCTGGTGCCTTAGTTAATAAGGAAGGACAGAGGAAATATTTTCCAAAAAATTATTTTCTATCTGACCCTAAAAAAAGAATCCATCCCATATTAAGTTACTGCTACTATTTATTGAATGCTTCCCGAGTGCCAGGGAAAGGTGCCAAGTACTTTGTACAAGACAATAATGCAGTGAAGACGCTGTTATTCATTCCCCTGGGAACTGATTCAGGAGGTTAAATATTTTGCCCGAGGTAGGAAGGTACCAAGTGGCAGAGTGACGATGCAAATCCACGCGTGGTTCTTAGACGCGATGCTTTGTGCTTCGAGTTGTCTACCACATAGTGTGGCGAAGTGCCTCTCTCTGCTTCCAGTTACATTCCATGGAGAGGGGGAAGGCAGGCTCCCAGGATGCTCAGTGTTTCCTTCCATTTTCCCATCAGCTGTTCAGTCTGTCTGAGGCAGATTCAGACACCTGCCTGACTGCTGTACAGCTCAGTCCGTCTTTTCAAGCACCTCCTGAACTAGGTCCAGCCTGGAATCTGGCATTAAATTCACCCTTTACATCTTATTGTTCTCAAACGTCCACAACAGCAACATAAAGTCCTCCATTACAGGCACTTTATCCACGGTGGACTTCTAGCTAATCCATCTGATAGCTCAGCCCTCACACCCTGCTTCTCCTATGCCCAAGGGGGCGTCCCAGTCCATCCCGAAGGCTAACAAATTCTCCGTCCCTACTGTGCTGACACTTGCTTAAACCAGTGGTTTACAACCTAGAGCTCCGTTTATGATTTTCTTTTCACAAATCTCAGGAATTGCTAATGTTAACATCCAACCTTTTTTTTTTTTTTTTTGCTGTTACTGAAGACAGGGGACATTAATTAATCCCTGGGTTCTGGGATCCTCAGGTTTGATACTATTGTACCAATAGCTTTAGAAGAGTTGTGATCCTGTGGTTTTGATACTGACTTTGTAATTCAGCGCACAGCCCAGAGTAGTCTGGGAGTCAAACATTCTACTTACAGAATTTCATGCAGTACCAAGCCTTCTCATCATTGCTCTCCAGAATGGCATCTTCCAAAGAGGGGGAAAAATACTCAAAAAGGCAGCTCTTGAAGACTGTCACTTGTAGAGTGTATCTGGGTAAATATTTTACACATTACCGGCCAACTGGCAGACAATTACAATTATGGAATGAGGCCCACAATGTTACGAAACAGAGGATATGTTTGGAATAAACATATGGACCAAAAAGGATAACCCACTTAAGAGAAACCGTCAGGTTATTCTGATTTGAGGGCACTCTGCAGTTTTACAGAATGAAAATGTCACCGCTTAGCGAGCTAGGTGGCTCCCCAGCTTGGGCTCCTCTGCAGTGAGTTTTTAAAGGATACAAGTGGCTGCATCCTTTCCGTGCCCGGAAAAAGGAGCCGTTCCCTCCTCCCTGGGACATTCCAGTTAGGGAGGGGATGGCCTCTTAAACTCGGGAAAGGTGAGTGGCAGGGTTTTGTATTTAAAAAAAAAAAATTAAATGTTCTTTACCAAGATCTGGACTAAGTATAATTCTAAATAGCCACATTAGGGACAGAGCACAATAACAGGGCTAAACTGATACTCCTCCACTGAGAATTTTCTGTTCAGCGCCAAAGCCTGGTTTTCCATTTTAGGATGCGGGGAGGATGGTAGACAGGCATACTGGGATGCCGCTGGGGCTGCAGCCCACTGCTGGGAACCCTACAAATGCGATCGTGGATGGAGACAGATTTAGTCTCACTTCCTACGGAAAGAAACAAAGATCGTCACAATCTGCTGGGGAAGAGCACAGATGTTGGCTCTGACTTAGAACCCTGGATCAGGGAGAGAAGAAAAGAATGAGGAGAAAATGGGACAGGCTGACAGACACAGCAGTGATGTCACTGTCCCTCTAGAATTTAACACGACTGGGCCATGGACTGTGGCAAAGCAGAGTTCATTCTCTGATTACCAGCTCTCCTTCCCTGGCTATGAAAGACGTGGTTTTTTTCACGTCTCCAGCATCTTCTGTTCCTGAAGACCTGGTAGGAGTTGTCACCTTCCCAGGTAACATCTCACTTGGAAGTGGCCTTGCTTGAAAACTTACTTCTGTCTTTAATTATGAGGCAGACTAGCTGTGAGACACGCGGCCCATCTCTCTCCCAGGTCCCGCCCACTGTCACTGTCCGAAGCAGTTCTGTTTAGTTCTGTGGGAGCACTTGAATTTATGCCCCATTAAAGTTCCCTTTTGAAAATTACGAGCTGAAGCCACATCTAACAATCATGACGTTCTCTGCATCCCACGCACAGGCTAAAAACGGAAAATTCATTTCGTGGTCGTAGAACCAATAAAAAAATATGACTTCATTTGAAATGCCTAATTCTTAAAAAAAGGAAATTAAGTAATTTCAGGTGTTTATACAACGTCCTTATGACTACAGCATTCTATAAACACTGAACACGCTCCGAGAAGGTTCTCTTACGTCATAAGAAATTACAGCTTCGACAGGAGGCCAAAACCTTTTCTGCCGCTGTGAGATTTGCTTTTAGTTTCAAATTTAACTCTAACATTTTTCTTTTAGTACCAAGGTCAAGACAGGGCCTCTTAATATTTATGTTCTTACTCATCTTTCATTAGCCACAGTGCAAAGAAGTGTTGCCAGTTTCCTACCTCAAGACGGGGTGACATAAATGACTCCGGGTGTGACCACCTGGGATGAGTCAATGAGTCCCCACTGTGTGCCAGTGCGACCAACGTTCTCTAGGAAAAGCTCATGTGGTCATATTCTTACTGAAGATAAGTACCCCAAGCTTCAAGCAGTATCAAACGCATAGCTGAGTTGAGACATTTCCTAAAACTGCCTACAGTACTTACTAAGAGTGTCCCCTTACCTTTTACTATTTTTGGGAGGAGGGAGGGAACACCATCTGACATGAATAGAAGAACCAAGGACTCTGACTCCACCAAGACTTCCCCCCAAAATTCCACGACCCCTACTAGGTACGGGGCTCTCTGGGCTTGTGTCTTAAGGTCCTGGAAGAATCTGGAAAAAGCAGGGAAAAGTCCAGACCTGCAACTTCTGGGGAGTTTTTGTGTCGTGGGACAGACACTGGAGGTAGGTCTCCTCTCAGGAAAGCTTTGCAGCAGTGAGGGCTCTGCACGGACAGCTACCCACGATTGTCCTTCACGGAGGGCTGCCCGGCTGTCCATGACCTGGTTCCAGCCTGGAGGCCACCACTGCCCTTCACTCTCCTTAGTCAGCCCTGTTCCACTTGCCCAGCAGGACTCTGGGCTCTTCCTCATCAGCCCCAGCCTTTGCTCACGCCCTTCTGTCTGCAATGCCCTTCTTTCTCTCCGCTCTTCCCGTCCGTGTATATTCCCTCAGCTCATCTGAAAATATCCTCTCCATGAAGGCTTCCCTCATTCATCGCCCAGCTAGAGGTTTCCTTCCCCTCTGACTCCCCCTTCTCCGCCACATGACCTCTGTAGCCCTCCCACATTTTAACCTGTACAGTTGTCCTCTCTTTTTATCTGTTCCCTTCTCTATAAAACAAAAAGGTACTAAGGTCCAGAGTCCAGGGGTTATTGATGGTGACTTTTCTAGCATCTAGCCCAGTAATTCCGTGGTTTTGAAACAAGGCTCTGCACAGCCCCAGGGTTCCAGACAGGCCACCCGGTGGGGGCACAGGGCCATGGGGAGACCCCTTCCCTCCAATCTGTGCTTTAGTCAGGTGGGTTTGGATGGTAATTCTTCTATTTATTGGGGTTTGTGTAATTTTATTTTTAAGGATTCTGCTGGAGGTAGAAGAAAAAAAGAGAATCACACCCTATGCCTTGAACGCTTTCTCCCTTCAGATATAAAGAAACCAGTGATCAAAACTGAGCTGCGAAGGTTCTGAGTGCCTGTCAATCAAAGGACATGGTCAAAACAGAGGGCCCTTTCTGTCCTGTAGGATCACTTTACATTAAAATTTGATAGATGCTCCCCCGAGCTCTGAATGAATTATATTTAAGGAGGTAAATGGAACCACGCTAGCACCTAGTTCTGCTCTGTGGTGTGTGTGCGTGTGGCGTGCACTTGGGCACACCCACAATGCTCTGATCTCCGTGTAACTTCAAGGGTACAGGAGAGAGTTACAAATGATGCTCATGTCTCTTGCACCCCCCTCCCACCAAATAAATCTACTCCTCAGTCATTCCCCATCCGTGTAAGTGGCACTAACATCCACTCTGCTGCTCAGGCTGCAAATCTAAGGGTTCCTCCTGATTTCTCTCTTTCCTTCACTACCCACATCCAATTTATCAGTAAATACTGTTGGTTCCACCTCTAAAACATGTTCCGAAGTGGCTCATTTCCCCCCCGCCATCTGCAGCGACCAGCTGCTATGGTTCACAGCATCCTGGTTTCATACCTCCATCACCGTGTTCATACCTCTTCTCAGCTCCGCCTTCTGCACTCTCCCCCTATTATCCATTCTCTAGGCAGCATGTTCAAACCTCTTCTAGTAAGAACCCTCCAAAAGTTTCCTATCAAACGTACAGGAAAACTACTATTTATGTATCACTGCAAATTAAACACATTTGTTCATCCTGAGAATCGTCTGTTGGGGAGCTTTTCTTTTTTTTAAGAAAGAAAAGAAATTAGCAGGTGACTGGGCAGAAAGACCAGAAGGACCAGCACATCACTCAAAAACAGAAAGGACTTACGGCTTCAGATTTGGGAGGCACTGGAGGTGGAGGTAGGGCAATCTCTGAAGACTTCATTGCTGCTCCCAGAGTTCCGGGGACAGGCAGGGGAGAAGTTGCGCACTTGGCCCGGGCAGAACCTCTAAACTGATCACACCTGCTCTTCTCGCTCAGGGAGCGCGTGAGAGGCTGATGGCTGGGCTTGCCTTCCTCCAACCACAGCTCTTCATAAGGGAGCTCCGACTTCCCCGGGAGGCCCACTGATTCTTCACTAGCTTCTGGGAAAAGGTAGTCGCTCCCGCTGTCACCCGAGTCCTGATAGGGCAGGATGTCATGAGGGAAGGGGGCCCACTCTCCCCCCAGGTCCCTGCAGCCGTGGAGGTTCACCTCGCTGTTGCCATGGAGATTGTTGCCATACACACAGACCGAGAGCCGGTGGAAGGACTGGGTGAGCTCGTCGCGAGCGTAGCTGAGGGAGTTGGGCACGTGGTTGTGGCCAGTGCACCGGCCCTTCTTGGGACTCTTACAGTCCTCGTTCCAGTCCGTTTTCACGTCGCGGACCGCCCGTGAATACTCATCGATGTCGAACTGTTCTTGGCAGATACCCAGCCAGTGATGGACCAGGGTTTCGGGCCATACTTCCCCCTTCACCAGGTGTTCCGGGAGGCTAAACTTGGGGACGGTCAAGTGCAGAGGGAAGTGCATGGGGAGGATCTTGTTGTTCCGCAGCACACAGCAGACCACCACGGTCTTGGTCTGGATGTTCACAAACTTGTAGCGGTGCCCCTCGCGGATGAAGTGGAGGTCGTACGGGTTCCTCGGTGGAGGGCTGGGCACCGTCACATTCACGGGAAGCCTGGTTTTCTCCACAATGTTGCGGATGGTGTGCTCGCCCTCCTGCATCTGAAGTTCCAGGGGGCTCCGCGTGCTGAACCGGCCCTTGCACTGGAATGGGAGGCTGACGCTCTCGTTGGTCCGGTGGTTCATGCAGATGAGGCACGGCATTTTGCCTTTTCCCAGCTTGCTGATGGAATTGAGCTTCCCAATCTTTTTGAAGATGGTGTTGAGTCGTGACTTCTCCTTGAAAGTCTTTGCATACAGGATTTCTGCCTGGCCCATTAGTGTGAGTTCATCCCCTGTACATAGGGTGATGTTGTAAACTTCGGTGTCTTCATTGCATTCGCCTGAAGCAACCTACCACAGAACAGATCAAATTTTAGGGTGGTTTTCTTTTGTTTATTCACACAAAGAAAAATGCTGTTTTATTTTAATACCAAATTTAGACACTCCATTTCTTTTATAATATTTATGTGGTTAACGATAACCAGATGATGTTAGCTTAGACTTTTAAAAACACATGTTTTTTTCCTGAAGAAAAAGGTGCTCTGTATTCATTAGTAACACTTTAGGAAATACAGAAGAAAAACACAAAAATAAAATAATATCCATGAGCCTGACTCAGAGATAGAAACGCTTAATGATTTGATAAACATCCTTCCAATTTCTTTTCCTATGTAGTCTACCATATGGGTAATTATTTGGGGACATTAATATTATCACTGCATCTTTTTCAGTTATAAAAATACTTTCATGAATACCATTGTAGAAAATTCTTTAACTATTAAAACTCTACTTCTTTTTTTAACGTAATTTTATTACATTTCCAATTTTTTCTAAAACTGGAACTGGGACAAAGGGCTTAAAAATGTCTTATTTCTCCCCCTTCTTTTATTTTATTATACAAACTACTCACATTCATTGGAAGAAATAGCAGAAAATACAGATATTAAAACAAAACAAAACAAATTCTATACAATCTGACCACTGAAGATAACCTCTGTTAACAATTTTATATCAATAGAAAAAAAAGTCTATCAATCTATCTCAGAGCTATATATAAACACACCGAATTTTATTGCTGAATTTTTCACTATAACGTATCCATTTTCCTGTGTATACACTCCATCAATTGTAATACTGACCTAACGTATTCCATTCTATATGGATATGCCTTAATTTATTTGACCAGTTCCTTATTGTCAGACAGATGGGATTTCCCAATTTTTAGCAATTATAATAGTACTGCAACAAACTTTTCTGCACTTCAGTTATTTCCTTAGGATAAAGACTGAGAAGTGGAACTGCATGGACAAAGCTATGTGTATTTGAAAGGTCTAATATTTATTGCCCATGGTACTTCATCAATATTACACTTACTCATATTTCTATCTGTGGTTGTGGAACTCAGTTTGTTGCTATTCTGTTATGTCCAGTAATCTTACTGTAATAATTCTTTCCAGTTGATTTTCTTTGGCTTCCTAGGTGATCGTATCTTATGCAATTGAAAAATTTACTTTCATTTTTTTCAGTTTTCACCCTTTCTCTCCCACAACAGAGCGGTGGTGGTGAGAGTGTTTGTTTCACATTTTATTGTGAATATCACCTGTGTTTTAATATCAACTATGAGAAATTTGTTGGCTTGAAATGGGATTTTTAAAATCATATTAGTCTTTCCAATTCTAGTTTTCTAAAAGTTTCCACGAAGAGATTAATTTTTTATTTTTACCAAATGGTTTCTGTATCCAATAAGATAGTTATGTGTTAATTTTAAATTGAGGTACAGATTTTATATTATAATAGTAGGTTCCCAAATATTAAAAAAAACCTTACATGCCTGAAATAATCTCTACCTGATCATGGCGCACTTAGAACTATATGGCATGTTTCTCCTTGACAGTATTTATCTATGATCTATGTATCTTAGCCACAGGTGAGAGTAATGTACAGTTTTATTATTATGTTATCTTTACCTGGTTTTAGTATCAGGCTTACATTAAGCTTGAGATGAACTTTTTCTTTTTATGTTAATAAAAAAGCATCTTGGGTAAAGTGACTAACAATGTTCAGATGGCTTACTGGGTAGTCACCATCATATGTATTTACAGAACTAGGTGGTAACAATCCTTGTAAATAATTTCTTACCTCTTCTGGGTCATCTCTATATAATTTTAATCTTTGGAAAAAGGAATTCGTCAATCAAAATCAGTGCTATAAAAAACAAACAGTTCTCTCGTCTCTGTAGTGAAGGGAATTTGTCTGAAGGAGGCGTTATCAGTACATAAACGGCAGCACAATATTTAAGGGCAGTTCAGGGCTCCTAAGGTTTAAAATCCATTTTAGGTGACTCAGGTAAGTATTGTTACTATATTTTTTTTCAACAAGACCTCAACTTAACTGTGTTTAGTTTCAGTCTCAGCATTCACCTGGACTTCTACATCGGAATAAGTTTGGGAATTTAAATTCAGTAATAAATAATAAATAAATACAATTTAACTTTTTAATTTAGAATAATTTCAGATTTGTAGAAGAGTTGTGAAGGTAGTGGAAAGAGTACCTGTAATGCCCTTCACTCAGCTTCTCCTGTTAACATCTTACAAAACCGTGGCACATGGTCAAAGCTAAGAAATGAACATGGTACAATCTACTAACCACATGACAAGCTTTATTTGGATTTCACTAGTTTTTTCCACGAATGTCTTTTTTCTGTTCTGGGACCAAACCAGGATATCACACTGCAACCAGTTCTCTGTTCTGTGAGTTTCTTGACCTCTCTTTGTTTTTCATGACCTTCACAGTTTTGGAGAATATAGAGCAGGGCTTTTTTAAGCTAATACATAATTTATACAGGACAATACTTCGCACATAGGATAGCTGTCTTTCTTTTCCTACGGGACCAGTACTTTCAAGGTTTCAGTTATTTTATTCTCCTGACTTTGGTCACCAAAGGTCCTCAGAAAAGATTTATTGGCTATTAATTTTAACTTTTGGTTTAACCCTAAGGCTTTTACTTGCAGTGAGTATCTAGTTAAGCTTATAACAATATAGATCAGAGGTCAGCAAACTATTGCCTACAGTCCGTGCTGGCCCCGCCTCTGACTTTGTAAATAAAGTTTTATTAGGACACTGCTATGCCCATTCCTTTCCGCATGGTCTCTGGCTGCCTTCACTCTCCGATGGTAACGTGCAGAGGGACTGTATGGCCGGCAAACTCTAAACTATTTACTCTTTGTCCCTTTACGAAAAAGGTTTGCTGACACCGGGTAGAGACGAATGAAAAGGACCATGGCCTTTGGAAATTAACTGGCACAATACTACGAATGGTACAATACTAATAACTAAACTACGAGCTGAGTCTCAATCTTGTTTACTGTTAGGTGACCTCAGACGAAGTGTTCTGCCTTTTTGAGACTCAGTTTCCTCATCGATAAAATGAGAACACCATCAGCTACTTCTCAAGCTTAACCGACGTATGCAAACAACTTCCCACAGTGGTAAGCTCTCAACAAATGGAGACCATTATTGTTATTATTACCTTTATTAACAATGATTCTTGAAAGTTTAATTCTTGTAATTCTGTTTCATATTCCCTTTCACATCTCTGCATTTTCATGTTGTTTTCTATTTTCATGCACTACTGTTTTCAAGCCCAAACCACTACCTCTAGGCATCGCCCTTCCTTCTGTACTGAGGAACTGCTCAAGTTTTTATTGAAGATGTTATCCCAGAATAAAACTTAATGTCAGAATAGGGCCTGAAATATCAATACAGTTATATTCCAAAGGAAGGGAACATACTGAAATGATTCAAAATATACTGTTCTAGGATAAACTGGTCTCCAAAATGCTCAGATGCATTGCTCTACTTCCTTTTTACTGGAACTTGGTAAAAAAAAAAAAACAAAAACAAACTTGGCAGTTCATCTGTTTGGACCAAGATGGAGACAGGGATGTTGAGAGAAAGGGTTCTCATGAGATTTGAGAAACACACACAAGTTCACTCATACAACAAGCTGTTTCCAGTGAACATAGAGGGAGCCAACAGTGCTTCTCAAACATGAAGGAAAAACAAGAAGAAATGGCTCTTTCCAACTCTTTTACATCAGTACTCACTATACTTTTCCTTATTTACCTTTAGAAACACACACCTTCCAGAATGAAGAAATTACAGGTCTGGTGAGGAACGCACATCAAATGAACTGAAAGAAGGTGTCCACACAGTTTGTGGGACATGAGTCAGATGGTGCAGGCACAGATTCAACAGATCAGAACTATCCTCACTAAGTGTCACTCTCTGGGTGCAGTCCACAGTTTTGTCTACATTTTCGTGCATGTCTGTACTTCTAAAGGAAGTTACTCCCACTCCCATACATCAAAATGCATAACATATGTGAGTACAATCTGTGATTCCACGATTCCAACTCTGATGTCATCATTCACGCTAGCAATTAGCTCTGCATAGATTATGAGACGAACGTACTGACCCGTCTTGTGGTCATTGTCAGTGACAGATAAAGAATTTCATAAATAAGCGTTCTTCCTTTGGCAGTTGAACTAAACAGTCTTCTGGTTTCTACAGATGTGATTTATTTGCATAATTTCTTTCCTTTAAGATTTTTTTTTTAATAGCAGAAGAAACAATGCGTTCTAAGTGCCTGAGTATGCGTGCCTGGTTAACATTTCCAGTTTCAATGTTTCCTGAGAGGAAGTCATTCAAAGCGTGTTATCTAAACAACTTTAATAGGTCTAATCCAGGAAACTATCAGGGTTTTGCTATTCATAATACCGTTCAGAATTAATACCCCACGATCAAGCAACATTTAAAAACACTGATGTAAAATTTACACACACACACACACACACACACACACACACACTTCTCTCTCTCCTCTTCTGTCTTTCTGTCTCTGGCAACAGGCAACCCATTTTCTAAGAACAGTTGTTCTAAAGATCAAACATGTAACAGAGATTAAAATTTCAACTCTTGGGGGAAAAAAAGCAGGATTGATCTGATTGATATTTGATTAATTAGACAATATTTGATTGTTAGATCACTTCCCCCCAAACGTCAATTTTTCTCTTTCCTTTAGGAAAATGGCAGAAAATGAGAAAGGAAGGCCTTGAAGAGTTAAGATAAATGTCAATCCTGAGTGTTTTATTTTTTTTAAACAGGAAATAGGGCAAGGATGACAACGGCCATGATTTAATTTGTGATGGCGCAGCAGAGGGCTTGCCAACTGGTAGTTTTTCAGAGGAGGTCTCGAAACCTCAGACGACAAAAAAAGCACTGGGCTGTCTTCAAACACTGAAATAATTGGCCTCGCCACTGTATCCAATTTTATCATTCTGATTGAATTGTGAAAATAAATGACATCTGACTCATGGTAAGGAAGAGATGCCATTTTTAAAAAACTGGAATATACAAATAAAAATTGGCTGCCTCTAAAATCATTCACTTTTCATTTTTAAAATTCATTCTTACCTCTTGACAAAATTCAGGTTGTATAATAATCAATGATTTCTGATCCTTCTGGAACTTAGCCAAGAATAAGGCAGTGAGCTAAAGGCCTCCGAGCCACCAAGAAGATGTGAAGTTAGGGCTTATGGAGAAGGCTTTGAGGACCTTAACTCAAAACGACCCACCTTGGTTAGCAGTTTCCAGCCCACAGCGGAATAGAAGTGGAAATTAAAACTGGAAATACAGACTGGTAAGGAAGGTATTCTAACAAACTTAAAGGCAACAAGTGAGCAGTTTAAATGGGAGTGTAAAACACCTAATTCTCAGGTCCGCAGCATCCCTCTCTATAAAGTTAAGAGTCATACACGTCTCAGGAGATGAGGTTAACTTTAAATTTTGTGCAAGTACTTCTCTTTCAGATGGCAGAAAGAAAGAAATCTATTTTAGGAAACCGAAAGGAAATTATAGTCATTTTGGACAGAATTTTTGTTACAATTCACAGCTATCCCCAAAGCTGGCTACCTAGAGTTACTCATACCCTAAAGGCTCCAGAGGAGGTAAAAAATGTCATGGCAAATGATCTTTATCCAGTCTGCAGAATCACAGGGAAAAAACCCACCTCTCTGACACCCTTGTAAACTTGCCACAGGAGGCGGATTCCTTTTCTCAATTGTCAAGACAGAAAGTAGGGATGGTATTTTCAATGAGGAATGATGTGACCATCGTGTCTGAACTACACTCCTCAAACAAAACAACCCCAAAACTCTGCAAGAACTCTAATGTTTCAGTCTCACTATGTTGTGCTACTTCACAGGACGACCACAGGATGGCTGCGGAACAAAGTCAGGTCATAAGCTGTTTTTGCGTTTTAGAAGACAAACAGGATCAGAAAGACAACAGGGAGTAAAATAATTACGACAAGAGTTAGAAGCAAGAGCAGCCCAAACTCTCTCCATTAATGCATTTTCAAGGCCTTGTCCGTAGTGTGTCCTGTTAAAATGAGGCAAGAAAGAAATCTAAGTCATAGGCGTAATATGGTAACTATTTTAGGTTGTGGAAATAAAATACAGTCTAACTGGCTGGCAGAGGGGGAAGATCTTTATTTCTTCAGCACTTTTTCAGATGGCCACTTGAAAAGGGGGAACTAAGGCGTTAAGGTAAAAGGCACACAGATGGCCTCAAATCTGTGACTCGGAGGGAGAAACTGGCTGGTTCTTAGTAAGTTGGAAGCTTTGGAAAAAATCCAGAGTTCCAGCATCCAGTTGCACAAATCATATTAAACTTCAGAACCCCTGCTTATTTATTCAATGATGCATTTTAGCCACTTCGTTGTATTTTTACCACTTCTTCAAGCAATAATGCAAGAACTCATCTTGTTTCTGTTAATACTTGAAAAAATTCTGCGTTAATATGTTACAGTAGCATTTTCGAAGGGGCTCGTTTTTACACATGCTATCTAATTAGAAATGGCACCGGTGCTGATGGAAAACATCAAGTTAACTTGTAGGATTTTATTTTTTAAATATTGGCATCATACTCTGGAATGAAAAAAGATCTAAAAATCAGCACATATAATACTCATAAAAGCTGCCAAATCCTGTGTGTCAGACCCTAAGCGTTTCAGAAATAAAACAGACAGAAGGATCTACGTAGGCAGTGATTACTGAGCACGTTTATTTAGATTTTTAAAAAAGAAAATGATTTTACTGTGCAAGCCATGGTGTCAGTGTGAAAGGATCTTCTGATCGCAATGGGAGCCTTATCTCAGATCCACAAACAAAATGAGACAGAGTAAGGGGATGACTGGATTGAATTAGGTGACCTGGCTTTGCAGCCAAGTTGTTTTGTGGTTCTGTATGAATCCATGAAGTCGGCTAACATCTGTTTCTTAGTTTTCCTATTTGTTAAAAGAAGAAGTAGGGCGAGGCAATGCGTAAAGGGCCTTTCCAGATCTAAAATCTGATGATTAGCAGAATTCAAAGTCTGTAACTTTCCTAGTCCTGCTAGATTATTTATAATGTTTTATCATTTTTATTCTTGGTCATGCTTCTCAGTATTGAGAAGCTTAGCATCACCCCAGATCTCTGAATCTTATGATTCTCTACCTTATGAAAAAAAAAAAGACCCTGAAATCCTTCCCCCTACACTAGGCAGCTCTGTGGCAAGACGCTGCCAAAAACAGGTACCAAACCCAGTCATCTGGAGCTGATGTGCAGGTGACAGGACCGTCACCTGAGCTCCGCCCCAGCCCACAGGGTAATGGCTCTTAAGAGGTCTGTGCGGGATGAAGCCGTGATTACACTCCACATTTGACTGAAATCTCACAGTTTCTGAGTGGGGCACTTTCCCCAGTGAAGACAATGCAAACTTATCATTTTGCCTGTGGGGCAATCTAAGCTGGAAGAGCTGAAAGCTTGGACCTCACTAACTGAAATGAAAATAGCACTGTTATAGTGTCCAGATTAGCGCATCTGGTCTCCCCGAGACTCCAGAGCAGTGATTTTAATGTGGAAAGGGTTCCGGGCAACAGCACTGAGGTCAGGATGCCTCTTCCCCATTAAGGAGAGCTGCAAGTCACCCAGCGCCAAGTAGAAGGCTGCCTTTCCCCCAACCTCTTTCCACAAATGTCACAGGAAAGGCAGAACTTACATTAAGACTTAATTTGTTTGTCATCATTTTGATGGCGGAAAATATATGCGTGGGAAAATTTCTCATCATGACTGGGCTGGGTTTAAAAGGCTGGAAGACATTTAAAATAATTCACTAGGTACTGGTATAGTAAGTTTCCAAAAAAGTATTTGAGGTGAAAGGGTGTTTTGAAACAACAACAACATATGCAGTGTACCATTAATACTCAGTCACAGAGTACAAAGTACTAAAAAAAGAGTAAGTGAAATAATCTGTGCTAGGAAAAAAAAATTTTTTTTTAAAGAGTAAGTGAAATAATCTGTGTTGGGAATTTTCTTTTGGTTGGATTTTATGTTTTGAATCAGAGGTTTGGCAAACTTTTTCTTACAAGGCCAGAAAGTAATCATTTCAGGCTTGCGGGCCATATGGTCTCTGTTCCAATCACTGGACTCTGCGCTGTGTCTTGGAAGCAGCCCCAGACAACACTAAGTGGAGGGGGTGGTTGTGTTCCAATAAAACTTTATTTGCAAAATAGGTGCCCTGTCCCAAGACCGTAGTTAGCCAGTCCCTGTACTAGATGTTTGCAAAGCACGTGAGTGCATTACTTCATTTAACTCTCATGACAAACGTATGTGGTATGTGGTCTCATCTCCCATTTTGCCCATTTTGCAGGTGAAGACACCTGGGTGTAGGGGTCATGTGACATGACCATGGCCATAGTTGATGCCTGGAGCTGACGTCTGACCTCAGCTCCTAATCCAAAGCCTGAGCTACAGTACGCAGTCCGAGGTGCCCCTTAGACCCTGGCTGCTTGTTTAAAGAAAGACGGAATACTGAAAATCATTGGTGCAGCTTTTTTTTTTTTTTTTTTTAAAGGGTAGAGGAATGAGCCTTCAGTTGGAATGACCAACTCAGAACTAAGAGATCTTCTGACTTTGAAAGTAAACATGAGAATAGATAGTTGTTGAGAAAACTTAAAGAGATAATTAAGGAAATGCCTATAACAGTTAAAAAGCAAGTAAACAAAACAAAGTTCTCACCATGGAAACCAAGAAGGGGATGCTATTATAGAGGGAAAAAGTGGTGAAAGAGGCAGGTGACCGCTGTTCTAAAAACATCACATGCCATCAGCTTAGGAGGGACTGGAGGAAATGTACACAGATGATCAGTGAGAGGTTACCTGCCCATGCATTCTTCCATTTTCTTCTTCTTTTTTTTTTCCTTTTTTTTTTTTTTCATTTTCTTGATGAGTAAAACTTTGTTATACTTTTGGAAAATAACAAAATGAGAGTTCTTGTTCCTTCAGTACTTCTGTTTTACTCCATTCTCTTATCATGCTTCATTGCATTCTGCACTTGTAAATATATATGACTATATGTACACACTTGTGTATTTTGACTATCATGATACCAGTCGGATGCCCGTTCTTAAATGTAAGTCATTGCTTTAGTTGTCTGGCCTCTAGGTCTGATTTATGCTGTATGTGAAGTGGAGGCAGAGGATGAAGTTTTCCGACGAGGTTTGAATTCTCCTAGCTTTTAAAAAATTGCTTCCTGGATAATAACTATATTTATAATACTTCACATCACATGACATTTAAAAATATTTATAGCAGCTATATTTGTGAATAGGTTGTACTGTTTTTCATTGTTTCTATCCCTCTCCAGGGGACATAATACCCAAACATAGCACTTTCTTGTCCCTGATTAGCTCTCGAATTAAGCTCTGCATAGACTGCACACTGCAATCAATTTTTAAAGAAGACCATGGCATCCAACATTTAAAAAAAAAAATCCAGGCAGTATCCAGACATCTTTCCCCAAAATCTCCTTAGTTTATTTATATACGTGGGTGTTTATTCACTAAGCACTTGGACCTTCGTGTTATTACTTTACGTAAATTTCTTGACGTCTCTTTATTGATTCTTCTTTTAATAAAGTGAATGATGTCAATGATTAGTGCAGCTGGATGTGATGGTAACTTAAAACTTTATGACTAATAGACTAGAGGTATTAAATATTTATGTATGTAAAGCACAGAACTCAACCCAAATCCGACCAGCTCTCTGGATGCTACAAGCTTCTACACTTACCTGTGCCTTTGAAGCCCTCCCTTTTTTTGCTTTTTAAAAAATGTGGTAAAATATATATAACGTAAAATTTACCATCTTAACCATTTTTAAGTATACAAGTCAGTAGTGTTGAGTGCATTCACACTGTTGTGTTAAACTTTTAAATGGCACCTCTGTTATTGACATTTTAATCAATATAGCCAACCATAGTATTCTGTGAGAAAAAAACTATCAAGATGTATTGGTTTCAATATTATTCTTTCATTCATTGCTGATTTAATACAAACTCATAAAAAAAAAGCTCCTAGAGGCATCTTTAAAAAAATCTTTTATGTAAACAATATGCCACCAAAGACTGAATGTTAGATTTTAATACTTCAGGAAATTAAAAAAATAACAAAAAAATTTTTTATGCTTGAATCCTCGTCATTTACCAGCACATGAAATGTTTTCAGGAGACTTTTAGCGTATTAACTTTTCCTTTTTAAACAACTTTTTTTTTTCATTTAGTTAATTTTAAATGTTAAGCTTTAAGGAGAGATTTAAATCATATCAAGACACTAATGAAACAGGATTTGATTAATTTATGGCCAACGAATCTTAAAAAGTTTACAAATGAGTACGTTTTCACAAGTCTTCAAGGTGAATGAATATGCGTGATCCTCAAGTCTCACAGACTGGACCGCCAAAGGAGTTAAAAATTATAAATATTTCTGAACACAAGCATAATTTGGTTAATAAAGAATTTTACAAAATACAAACTCTCACTCATTTTAATAATAAAACTAAAGGAAGTAGACTATGGCAGCTGTGTTTTAGAGCTGGAGGAAAGAATGACTTAGCTTAGCCAGCTAAATGGGCAGATCCCTTCTGCAGTAAGGACATGTCTTGGGCATGTTCCCCCTCCCTGAGAGTGCACTGGAGACACCCACCCACGAAGACACTGTCACATTCTTGGGCCCAGATGCTGTGCAGCCTGTTTTTCACATAGAGTCCTAGAAACCAGTGTCTGCCCCCTAAATCTTGAAATATTCCAAGAACAGAGACTCAATTGGACTTCCTCCTGAAATGAGGTTTAAACAGAAAATCCTTTCAATGTAAACACTTTCTCAAATGTGTCAGCGTAATGGTTGATACGGCTGAAGAAAACGCAATGGGTTCCTGGGCAACAAGGTTGGACCCGGTTGGTGGCACTGCTTCTTTCGTTAGTCCCTCTTAAACAGCAAGGCTAGTCAAGGAGCCTGCTCACTGTATAGGAGGGGACGGAACTGTCCCTTTAAGAAGGCAAAACCAGCGCAGCCCAGAAAATTCAGCTTTTCTGTGATGAACAAGGATCAATAAGTCGATACATCCATGTCCCTATGTACACTGATACGGACTAGAACAAAGACTAGAATGAATATATGCTGATGTCAGGGCATGCACGTATTTGGTATTAGATTCACCATATGTCTTTTTTCCTACAATTAGAGCATCTAGCCTCACAGAGGATTTAGCCAAAACACTGTTATATATTAGGGAATAAAATCCAAATTTGAAAAAAGAAAAAAAAAACACCTTTTGATCTGCCTTATCAGTTATTCTAGCAAAAGCTAATGCTAACTAAGTAAGCTGGAGGGTAGGGGGTCAGCTCGGCTACAGCACAGTTCTTACAGTACTTCTGGCCACTGACACCAACCTTTTAGGAAGATGGAACCTCCTAATTGGCACAGATGAGTCCTCACTGTGTACACAATGACCTGAAAGCTAAATCATTTTAGTGAGGATAAATATTTGTTTCTTTCAGAGCTACCTTCACATTGAATGTTATTTCCTCCATGACGTACACGCGTTCAGGAAATGCTTTAGCCACCTCCTCCACGCTGTTGAAATATTGCACTGGCTCCTTTATATCTCGGTCTTGTTCCAGTAGCTTGAATTGCCCTAAAATACACGATAAACGGAAGAGATGTGAGATGTTTACACTGGACAGCTGTCACCATGGCGACAGCATCCCCCTTCCTTACTCCCACTCTGCTTTGTCAAAGGCTTCTGAGCGTTATCATTAAAAAAAAAAAAAAAAGTCACCATGGCAAAAGGTTTTCTTGAACTAGGATATATATATTTAAGAATCAGCTTAAAAATGAAAGCAGATTTTTTTTCCTCTTTTTTCGCTTACATTCAGACTTTGTCACCAGAGGCTCAATATCGAATTGAATGGATGCTTACTCACGACATGATCTGGACGTGAAAACTTAATCTGTTATAAATAAGCATTTATAACATTTTGTTTTTAACGGTAAGTCAAGCTGTCATTTAGTTGTAATAATGCCCTCACATATTATATTCTAAAAACCAAGGTCGAGTGACCTGGGGGAGTTGATTTTTTAAAAATTAGTGTTTAAAAAATTTGCAAACATAACAGAATGTAGCGGACCCTCAGCTGTCACAGGTACCCTTGGTTTCAAGAATACCCGGGCGAGGCTGATGGCTCGGGAGCTGCTCTAATTCGCGATGTTGCCGCGACCCACGCGTGGCGCCTGAGCAGAGGAGGCTGACCAGGGGACGAGCTCCCTTCCAACGAGTGAGCCACGCAGCATCTGGAGCAGCACGCGGCTTCCTTCTTGCCTTTTTATTGCTGTGCATGAAATGCATGAGCGTAGACCATACTCTCGCGGTATCCATAATATGGGGGATTTCCGAAGAACAAATTCCTAAAGATGTCAAGGATCTATTAAGCTGCTTGAATATTTGTGATACCGCTGCTGCATTCTAGAGCAGTTGTTTTCAGTTTGGAATAAAAGACCCTGAACAGCCAAGTCCACGACACACTGTTTCTGGGTGGTCACTTTCTGAATGCTGTTTACAATACAACACTAGAGGAAGCTGAAAAGGAACGAAAAGCTATGATGAGGCAGATCTCTGCACGCGTCCATGGGGATCAGGCAGTCATAGGGAAACTTTCATACTTTCATTTATGCTCTCAACATATATATATATTCGCATCTATTAGGTAGAGGCATTATTCCAGATGCTGGAGATGAATCAATAAATAGACCAGTTAAAAATCTCTGGCCTTCAGCAGGAGACAAATGATAAGAACAATAAACGAGTAGAGTATACGTTAGAAGGTGAGAAGTGCTATTAAAAATAGAGCGCGGGTGTTGGGGAGGGCGGGGCAGCCGGAGGAGGCGTGGCTGAGGTGACATTGACAGGGCTGGGCCGTGAGCTCTCACAATTCTAAACACAGGCAGCAGTCTACACAGAGACCCTCAGGAGGAGGGGTTGGTGCGTATTTGGCACCAGTGTGGCTGGAGTGGGCTGAGTAAAAGCTAAGAAGAAAGAGAAAGAAAGTTTAAAGAAATAATGGGGGCTTTGCACTGTTTACAGCTTTGAAGAACTGGTGGCTCTTCGCCTGAGTGGGCTGGGGGGCCCTCAGGGGGTGTGGGTGGAGAAGAGGTGATCTAACCAATGTCACAGAAGAATCACTCTGGTTGCCATGTGGAGAACACACTAAAGGTGCAAGGCACAGAGGCATAGACACCAGTTAGGAGGCCCCTGCAACAATCCAAGTAAGAGACAGCAGGGCTGTGGAAGTCGTGAGGAAATGTCCAGACTCTGGCCTGAGCAAATGAAGGAGAGGAGCTGCCATGAAGTGAGATGGGCAGGTCTGGAGGGACTGGATCTGGAGGTAAGACTGGGAGCTGGGTCTGGACAGGTGAAGTCTGAGACGTCCATTAGACATACAAATGGAAATACCCTGAAAGCTCTCAGATGGACATATGAGTGTGGAGACGAGGAGGACGGGCTGGCCAGAAATAATAAATCTGGCAGTCATCAGCACACGGATGATATTTAAAGCCACGATACTTGAACGATGATGACCACAGGCTTCAATGTAGACTGAGAAGAGGTCTCAGATTTGAGTCCTGGGAGCCTGAGGACTGGCCAGGGGAGTAAGAGGGAAACCCAGAAGTGGTACATTCTAGAAGCCTGGTGATTCAAGTGCCTCAAGGAGAAGAAGTGGGAGTGATGTCAGTCGCTCCCTCCAGGACTGTGAATGAGACCCGAGAACCTCTGGATTAAGCAGCTTGTATTTCATTGGGGACTTTGATACAAGCCGTGGAATAGATGGGCCAAAGCCTGACTGAACTGGCTTTAAAAGAGCCTGAGAAAGGAGAACTGGGAATATAAAGTGGGGCCCCTTCACAGGGCTGCTGGCCTATGAAGGGATTTTCTTTTGTCGTTTGGTTCACATTCTGGGGATAAATTTTCTAGAGTGAGATTATTAAATCAAAGGGTACCACACAATTCTTTATGTTTACCATGCATCGCTATATAGTTCCCCGAAATACCTAAATCAATTTATACATCAATTTATACAATTTATACCAAGAGGCTAAGTTGGAACACAATCTTGCCATCACTGAGTATTTTTAAAATTCAATGCGTGTTAAATAGTATCTCTTTCCTGTATTAATTGGCATCTTTTTGAAGATCAGTGAAGTTAAACATTTGAAATTTTCTTGCGCAAATGTCTGTATAATTATATAATAAATATATTTGACATAGTCAACATTTCTTTTCAGTTCTATAGACATATTGAAGAGCCTGGATATTGGATATTTATACTTAGAAGTCCCATTAGCACCAAATTCAACACGTCTAAATTCAGGGAAGCACAATCCTTGCAGGCAATAGGTACTTAATAAGTGTTTACTGAATACAAGAAAATTACTTGAGTCCTGGGATTGGCAAACAATGAAGCAACACAGAAGTAATTGCAGGTTTTCAAAGATGTAAATAAAATGTGAACTCCATTACTGTATACAAAGTTTGTTTCTGAACAATAGATGAATGTTTTCACTCAACAGAGAAAGAAAGCAATGGTGAGCCTAACAATCATTCAAATATGAATAATGTTCAGAACTTCAAGAAATAGTTTTCAGGAACCAAGCCACCCAAAGAACAGATTAGATAAGCAGTTGAAATTATCTTCCAGGTCTTTCAGCATTGGGATGTAACATACAAGGGAACAAAAGCAGTCAACGTTGAGAGTTCAAATGTATAGGTCCATTTGGTCGGAATACCCAGAACCATCTGACAGAGACATCAGATATTTGCCAACATGTCCAACTACCTGTAATTGCGATTTATGTTTTCTCATTTGTTAGAAGATTTGGAACCTGAACCAATTCAAGCTATCATCAAACCAAGTACAGTTTAGGAAAGCCTATAGAGTCTCTTTCCATGAGTATGAAATAGTTTATTTTAAATTTTTGATCAATATTTGAGAAAAATTTTCCCAAGACAGGGGGAATCTGTATGTATGCCAAGCACTCATTAAGTGGTCTGTAGATGTTCAATCTCCGAGCTAACAGATTACCTGAAAGCTACACACCCAGGAAGGCCAAGGATGTGCCACCAAGTCCTAACATTTCCATATTAAATGAGACATTACCCTATCGAACAGTGCTGCCTCACAGAAATACCATGCAAACCACATATGCAATTCTATGTTTTCTAATAGCCACATTAAAAGAATAAAAAGAGGTGAAATTAATTTTAATAATACGTTTTGTCTAAACCAATACATCTGAATTAGAAGAATCATTAATTAATTTTTTTCTTACATCAAGTCTTTTAAATCCCACGTGTTTTACACTTTCGGCATGCCTTCCTTCACCCTAGCCTCATGACAAGGGCTCAAAAGCCCGTGTGGCTAGTGGTTGCTGTGTTCCTGCGGGTCCAGAACATCTCTGTGTTCCCTTAAAACTGGCTGCAGATACTGTTACTGTCCTTAAAAAAGATCATGCAAAAGAGACAAAATAGGATGTCTCCTCTCATGAAATAAGAGCTTTAGAACTCTTATATGTTCTTTTTCTTGCCCTGTGTGTCATGATCACTGATATTTTGGTTCAAATAATAGAGCCTGGGTTTCCTGATATAAACCACATCTATTCCCTTCACTCCATTTTTCTTCTCTCTCAATTTGGGCGCTTGTTCTTAAAGCATTCTCTAGTTATTTTTCTCTTGTGTCTGTGATCTTTTACTATTAGCAGCCTCAAATATATTTTGGCATAGGGACCAAATGAATAATCACATTTGGTATAGCCCTTGTGTCTGTAGTAAAGCTGAATAAATTCGAACCTTCTAGTCTCACCCATGTTTGTCATCTCATGGACAGGGAGACTTCAGAATCACACATGCATGGGAGCACTTACAAGAAACCATTCTGAGAAGAATTAACACACCCAGATGAAAGAATAAGAACTAAATTAGCAGCTCTAAAATAAAAAGGACACAAAAGAACTTATCTACAAAACAGAAACCGACTCACAGATGCACAGAACAAACTTATGGTTACCAGAGGGTGAAGGGGGTGGGAAGGGATAAGTTGGGAACTGGAAATTTGCACCTCTTGGGGAGTGATGGAAATGTTAGCTATCTTGATTGCGGAGATGATTTCATTGGTGTACACATCTGTCAAAATTCATCAAACTGTACATCTGAAATATGTGTAGTTTACTGTACAGGAACCAGACCACAATAAAGGCGTTAAACAACACACACACACACACACACACACACACACACACACACACACACACACAAGCAGCAGCTAAATATGACCAATGTTTTCATGTCTGAACATGCTGTACATCAGAAAAATTGATGCCTTTCAATTCATTCTTTCAACGGTTTATTGAATATCCAATCCAGTCCGTTAACTTCTCTCTCCTCTTTTCCATATAGTTTCTTCACATTGTCCTGGAAGATTTTAGTTTATGTGTTTCTTTGTGAACATACGTTATTATTTTAAACATTTTCCTGTCATATGTTTAATGGTCTAAAACCAAATAATTATTTTACATTTCTTACACCCCACAAATACCTTTAAAATCTAAATATATCAAATGTCTTAATGCAATGTTTTAAATACTGGGTCACAGTACATATGCAACTTCCTATTAAAGGGGTTGGCAAACTGGTTCTGTAAATATTTTTGGTTTCATGGGCTAAGTGGTCTCTGTTAACAATCATTCAGCTCCGGCAGTGGGGTTCAGAGGCAGCTACAGACAATACGTAAACGAATTACAGCTGCTGTGTTCCAATCAAACTTGACACAAACAGGCAGCAGGTCAGATCTGGCCCGAGGGCCACAGTTTGCTGACCTCTGTGCTGAGGGAAGAAGAGGAAAGCACAGACCAGGGTACTGGCGAGAAGACAAGACGTGAGAAATGAGAATGACCAGTCTTCTTGTTTCTATTCCAACACTCCTAAATAGTTGCACTGACATCCTTTGTAAGGTGGTAGAAACCACAGCCTCAGGTGACCCCATGTTCATCTGAGAACGGCAGCTTTCCCTTTAAATGTAAGTCTGAAACCAAGACGTGTAAGCTGCAGACGGGGATTGTATTAGGAAAATAACACGCAAGAAAAGCAGACACGCCCACATCCTCTCACTGGATTTCATGAGGCCAAATTTCTATGAATTTTTACTTAGCCTCTATTCTTTTGTAAAAGAACACGACACTCTGGGATGAGTCAACTTGCAGGGCTCTGGGAACGATGCTGAGCTATTGTGTTGCTCTGTTCTCTGTGGCTGCCGTCGCCTGGAAGTCGCAATTTGTCAGAGTCAAATCTTGGAGCCAACTTAAAGAGTTAAGAGCCAGTGACCCGCCCAAATGTGAAATCAATTTACATAACACATATTCCCACCACCCCCACAGGGAGGAACTAATTTTTTAACAGACCGTTTCATGAATAACAGAGTCTTTGTGCCACCAAATAAAAACATTTGGAGATTGCCGAAACATCTGTTCTGGGATGTTACTGTCAAAACCCTGTTCCCAGAGAGGGAGGAAACTGCATTGTCTTTCAACAGTTTTGATAATTTCATACAACATCTCCATTGTGAGGGCTGTTTTGTCTGCAGGACCCTGAAACTCCCAGGAACGAATCCAGCACCATGATCATCATCGATCACAGCTGAACGTAAACTGAGGGCAATATGTGAAAACAGAGTCTGGTGCTATAACTGCACTGCTTTCACGATGTGCTTCTACGTTCCATAATCAACATGTTGGCAAGGAATAGCTGTCTTCCATTAAATACCCATTTTTCGGTGTGTGTCCCTCAAGAGAACCACGGTGATGTACCTCGGTAGAGAAGATGCCTTACGCACAGCTGAGAGGCCCGAGGTCCTAGCTGAGGGGACTAGGTTTCCAGCACCGAGAAGATGCTCAAGGGTCTACAGGAACACACACTCTCCTTTAGAGGGAAAATCTCACTTGTCAGAAATGGAAAATAAGAACAAATTTTGCCAATTAAGAAGAGAAAGCAATGCTGAGAAGTGTAGAGATAACAAAGCAAGTCAGAGACGGTCAAGTTCAAGTCTGTCCCGTTTGTGACTGGCTGGGAAGCTGCGGTCAAAGGTCGGTGGGAAGTAAGTTCTGCGTTCCTGGTGAAGACGTGGTCTCCCCGCGATCCCTACCTCCCTGTCCCCATCGCGGCTGCTGGGGTAAATCTCCTTCCAAGGCTCTGGTTTCACTGCTCTCCTTCCCTTCCGCACCATGGCCGACTTTGTGTGGAAATAAAATAAAATAAAATGAAACAAAACGAGAGCCCAGGCCTCTTGTATCCACCTGCGGGCCCATAACTCAAATGAACAACGGCATTTCACTGGCGCTTCCCTCTCCCGGGAGTGGGAAAACGTCATAGAAACCGGCACAAAATTATAACATAAGAAAGCAAGCAACAAAAACGTCAGCAGAATGTCAAAGCAACTCCGAAATGGCTAAAATGAACAAAAATGGTTCAGAGTCCCAGAATGTTAAAAGTGCCATGGCCGTGACTGTGTTACTCCGCCTAGTACCCAGCGTCCTGTCACCCAGGACACCAAGCAGGCGCTTATGAAGGAAGGAATTCTTACTTTTCGTCTCTTGAACCTTTTAGAGACAGCCCGCCAACGTTAAGTTAGATGGTTTCAAGTCAGTTGTGCAAACGAAATATGTTCTAAATGGTTCTAATAACTGGACCTTAAAATCACTTGGGCCATTTTTCTGAATGGGAAGAAATGAGGATTCTCAAGTGACAGAAACAACAAACCAGTTGCCATTTTTTCAAGAAGTAAATAAACCTGGGCAGGAATCTACACCCAACACTCAAGATCTAACTTTACAGATGCTCTTGCATTTGCAACTTTATGGATGCATGCCAGCTGGAATTTCTACAGGATTGAAATGTGAAAGTCGGAAGGCCAGGTAAAAGATACGCATTTTGTTATTTTGAACTGCACCAGCCAATATATTGAGTTTTAAAAAAGCATATGGAAATGTTCACTTCCACCAGCCATGTATGGAAACTCATTTACCTGAACCTTTCACCGATGCGGTTGGTGTTGGTGAACCACTTAGCTTCCCTTTTCTTGAGTGATGTGAAGAGTTTTAAAGATTCACTTAAATATTAAATAGTACCACAGAGTATAGGGTAAAAATTAAGTCTCCTTTCCAATCTTATCCTTAGCTCTTCTCCCAGACACAGCACTGTAATTCTCTTGAACATCCACTAGAGATAGTATCCGATACAGTCCGTCTGCACACATAATGCCGCTCTTTTCAAAACAGTAGGATTCCACACAGTTCTTTTATCACTCCATAAAAACCAGACTCATTCTTTGTAAGAGATACACAGTATTCCACCTTGTGCAAACTAATTTAACCAGTCCCCTACTGCCGGGCATCCGGATTTATCCCAATCTTGTGCAGACACATTGATGCTGAAGTTCATATCCTTGTACCGAAGGCTTGGCGTGCTTAATGCAAGTACGTTGGCGGGAAAATGCCTACACGTGGAATTGCTGGGCCAGAGGGTAAGTGCATTTTCACCTTTGATAGATATTGTCAAGCTCACCTTCATAGAGCGTGTGATACCCCCATGACCAGTGTATTTCCTCATATCTCTCCCTAACACCTGATTGCCAAATTCTTTCCTATCATCAATGCCAATCTGATCGGTGAAAAATAGTACCTCATTGAGATTTTAATTGTATTTTTATTATAAAGGTAGATATAATTATTTTATGATAATTAATTTATAGTTCACATTCTGTTCAGTTTATTACCAATTTTTGAAATGTCTATTCATCTTAAGCATAATTGAAAAATAAAAACATAAATGTGAAATACAACACAGCATTTCTTATTCTACAATCTGATTCCTGACATCACTTCTAGTGAGTTCCTAAATTATGATTTTTTTTTTTTTTTTTTTTTTTTTTGGTGGAGGGGAGTGGAATTGGGACAAAAAGACAGGGAAAGAACAAATCTCAGCACAAAGGCTCCAAACATGTAACTGACAGATAGGAATTAAAGCCAAAGAACAGAAAGAAATCATCAACCAAAAAATAATGAATTTCATCACAAACCATCTGTGGATATTTCTATTTATTTCTCAATCTCCACAAAACAAGTGGTCAGACCCTTGCTTTCAATTCTGAAACTCCATCCTTGAACTTAACTAGACCTGGATTCAAAACTGTTTCATGCTGGGACACATGCTGTAATCAGCCAAGCCATCTCACACCATGCAAATGATTTCCCTATTTGTTGAAAAATGGGAAAATTGTATTTCTCATTGCATCCAGTTGCTTCTTCAGAACTATCAGAAATTTTATGAGGCACAATCATCATAAACGAGAAGGAACCTAAAAAGGTCTCGGATTTGAACATGCTTGCTAACATGTAACGATGGGAAGGAGCGGGCCAGCTTCATCTTTCTTCTCCTGTACTCATTTCTCCCTAAGTCTTTCCCTCTCTTTCCTAGAGATTTCTTTGCCCTCAGCACTCACGGCTACTACTCTGGTTTCGACCCTTATCATTTCACAATGGTATTACCGCTTCGGATTTTAAGGCTATCTCCATCTCTGCCCTTCTACCATCACTTTACTTGTCTTGAAATACAACCTGAATGGCT
Source organism: Camelus dromedarius (assembly GCF_036321535.1). Lineage (NCBI taxonomy): Eukaryota > Metazoa > Chordata > Mammalia > Artiodactyla > Camelidae > Camelus > Camelus dromedarius. The sequence continues at coordinate 9,035,997 of NC_087467.1, read as the reverse complement.
TTCATTTCACTTAAGAACCTAAGTGTCCAATACACACGTGTAGAAGAAATGAATAAAAAAATGAACGTATAATAGCTCTTTAATTTCTAACCACCAAGCCCAGGCTCCTCTGCCTTAGCTTTCAGGTCCCTCTGTAATCTGGCTCCATTCAGCTTCTGTAAACACTCCCCCACCACCTGTGTAATCAGTACTCCTTCTCTTTCCTTCACCTGTGCTCATGCTCTTTTCTCAGTGTGTGCAAAACTCTGAATCCTTCTAGTGCCCGTGTAAGTTCTTTGCACGACTGTCTTCCTTCTCCTGCTTTCTCGGCTCTCCTGGGGGCCCTCCTCTATCCCCTTGGTTTCAAGGGCTAGCTATGAGCTGATGGCACACCAGCCTTCCCTCCAGCCATCTCTCCTGAATTCCACATTGGTCTACCCAACACCCGGAGCGTATCTCCAACAGTTTTCCCACAAAGATTTCAAAATCAACTCATGCAAAACTGAACCCATCCTTTCCTTTTTGAATCAAGCAGCCACCCAAGTTCAGAACCCTGGGTGGCCACCCCGACTCCTCCCTTTCCCTAATCTCTCACATCCAACTGGTGTCGAGTCAACTCCATTCCCTTTCCCGTCTCCACCACCACTGCATATTCCAACCACATCATCTCTCTCCCTGGCCAGTTTTACCAGTTGATCGCTTTGCCCCTTGACTTCCATTCCAGGAAACTATTCTTTCCATCACTGCTTAAAATTAAACTCTAATCATATTTTAAATGGGGATAATTTGCAGAGGATTTATTTACAACAGGACTCCCGACGATGGTGTGGGTGGGCTGCTGGGGAAGCGCGGTGAGAGACTAGGGATAGTAGCGGAGAAGAGGTCACCACCGGAGGCCTGTGGGGCCAAGGGGAGGGACTAGTTGCTGGAAGGTGAAGGTTATGTAAATAAGGTCGTCTTGAGAAGGGAAGATGTAGCCATTCCCTGGTGATCCTTCAAGGGAGGAAGCTGGAGAATGTAAAGACCTTGACCAGCTTCCTCCCTCGACCTGCCCGTGTCCTGCTGGGGCTGTCTATCCACTGGCTGAACTTTGCTGGGACTCAAAGGGCATGAGAGTCTGCTGATTTAGCCCTACCAGGCAGCTTCTGGGGTGGAGCAGGGTGGAGGCAGTGGAGAACAGATTGGGGGTGCATGCCCTTTCACCCTCTGATTAAAGGACTTAGGTGGCCCTCCACCCCCTATAAAATTTAACGTTATAGAGAATACACAGGCCCTCCAAGATCTGACCTCCACTTTCCTCTCACCACGCTAAAACCCATCTAGATCCAGCCACAGTGAATGGTACCTCTTCTTATACCAAACTCAAGATCTGGAATACCGTTCCTCTCTTCCCAGGTTTGGCCAAGCTATTCACCCCAAACCAATTCACTCATCACCTACTCTGTAAAAAAATCTTATCTTAGGTGTATAACTGATCACACTCTTTAGTGATCTCATTGTCTATTTACAGATTTTTATCCAAGCATGTATATTTTATCGTTCTTATTTGTAAACTAAACAGTAAACTCTCTTAAAAAAAAGAGCTGAGGATACGTCAATCATCTTTTTATTCCCAGTGCCCAAGACTGTGCAAGACACATAGGAGGTACTTAATAACTAACAGCTGAATGAGGGAATGAATTTAAGTATCAGCTCAAGTCCAGTGTCATCCATGAAGCTCTCCCTCACAACCTCCGCCCATGCTGATCTTTGTTCGCGTTTATTACCAGAGTTTAATGTGTAACTAGTCCCTACTTATTTCACTTGTTTTTGTATTTTTCTCTTAGTTAGACCACAAGCATCCTGACAGCAGGAATCATGTCGTCTTCTTCTCTGACAGCTCAGTTTGAGTCCCTACCAGAGACTTAATAAATGCCTGATTTCAAGAATAGGCGTGTAGAGCAGGAGAAATATATATATATATAATATTTTTTTCCCAGAGTCTCAAAATGAAATATTTACATGGCCAGGAATGTTACGAACTGGAAAACTGATAAAAAGGTGAACCTCACAGCTCCAACACATGCTGATTTCCAAAGGCAGGAAATCAGGCTTTTTATGTAAACACATCCAGTTATTAATGGTCTTTAATGGTTCCCTCAAATGAAAATCTCATGTAACCCAGAGACTACCTTGGGTTTCTGAGAGAAAGGAGGGAGTAGCTGTGGTCTGAGCAAGGGCTTGGAACAGTACTGACTGATGAGATGCTATGTGAGTTGGGTAAATACCAGTCAGGAAACGGTCCAGAAATTTAGGTGGGAAGTTTAGTGCTTCCTACTCCCTTAAACTGAAACGATGACTTTGAGCGGGAGGCCTCTGTTTACAGCTTTTAGCATAAGCCTTATGGGCAAGCTCACTTAAGACCCATACAGTTGACAGCCTTCTACCTGCACATACCTGGAGCTGCTCATACTTCTGGCCGGCCACATATATTCAGCCTAAACATGGTAATGGATACCCGTAGGTCTTGCCTGACTCTGAAGGCCAAAGTATGTTAAATGCCAGCGCTGACGAAGAATCAGAAGACAGCATCACATACCAAATGACTGGCTTCTTAAGAAAGAGGCTCGACAGTATGCGGAAAGACAAAAGAGAAAAGAGGCATCTTGGCCTCTGGACCGGAGCCATCTCAGGGTGACTCCACAGCCAGCCTGCTTTCACTCCAAAGGCCTTCACACACACACACACACTCTCTCGCTCAGCCAGCCACGGTGCTGGGCGGGGACGACTGGTGACTTTACCTAAGAGGAAACTGAAGCTGTCAGAGATTAGGGAACACGCCTTTTGTCACAGCAAGTCAACAGCAAGTCCAGCATTGTCACTCAGGTGTTCTCATCCCCAAGCACACCTTTATTATGCTGCCTCCCCAAACCGCCAACACCTCCCTCCTCAGGAAGAGGTCCACAGGGTGAGGGGCTCACCGTGCCTTGTATGTTCCTGAAAAAAGTTCTCAAAGTCAGGAGGAAGAAGCATTATTTACTATTTATATATGCCATGAACTCTTCTTTGATGGGGTTTGGAGGGCTACTCAGATGGTTTCATTTAATCCCCCAAGTGACCCCGGCAATGGATGATGTGATAAACTTCACTTCAGGATAACTTAGGGTGACTGATGCAGGGAAAGTGCATGGTGTCACTGATAATTCACCCATTCAGTGGAAACAGAACCCAGTTCCTCCCTTTAATCTCTGGCACTGGAACTAGTTGCCAGGATGAAGCAGCTGCCTCCTTTCAGGATCAAAACCCCACATTATTAAAAAAAAAAAAATTAAGGTTGTAGTAAGTAAAAAGCAATTTTATTTGAGGTAAGATCCTTTTAGAGAAATAGAAAATGACCTAGCTATCTAAATAAAAACTTAAGAAGGACAAAACTAAAACTTTGATTTTTATTTGGAGAACTTAAAAGTCATATAGGATAAAAAATGAAGAGGAAAACAAAGGTTCATAGAACGTGGGAAGCAGGGAAGAGAGAATGAGGGGAAAAGGAGATATGGAAACAGATTGAAAAAAGAAAATGAGACACAGAAATTGATGCAAGGAAAAAAAAAACACTACCCACAGATAAACACAATTTCAACCCAGACAAAGGAAAGGAAGGCCACCCCAATGCAGACAGACAACATATGGACGAACACAACACAAAACTTTAAAGCTGTGTTGTTACTTTACAACTACAGGCAAAAATGAAGGTCATTCTGCAGAGGTTCAAAGTTGAGGTCTAGGAGTTTTCAACACTATGGTTCTTACGATACATGCTTCTCTTCCATGCCTGATGGAAGTATTTAAAAAGGAAAAAGAGAGCCAAACTGCATGTCCAAAGTGTGGGGAGGGCCAGGAGATCACTCAAGGATTCTAACATTCCATCATTATTCCTCTATTGAAACATGACCCCATTCTTGGATTCTCATTTGCTCCCTTTTCCACCGTCCAACAGTAAACTCCCACACACCAGTGGGACCACGGAGGACAGACCATAATACAAGCAGCTGCTCAAGCTGTGGTTTTCATTAGGAAAAAAAAAAAGGCGGGGGCCTTGATTATAAGGGATTGAGTTTTGAACCTTCAGGCCAAAACTGAAGTGATTAAAACGCCATGTACAGAAACACGAATGGTTTTTTAAAAGTCTGATGTAGGGGGGAGGGAACAGTGCAGTGGCAGAGCGAATGCTTAGCACGCATGAGTTCCTGAGTTCAAACCCCAGTACCTCCATTTAAATAAATAAATAAACCGAACTACCTAAATAAACCCACCTTGGCTTTAGCGCATGGACCCGAAGATGGAAAAGCTAACAAAGACATAAAATAAAAACACAGCATGTAGGTCCTAAAACTGCATTTCTTTAAAAGGTTAGGGGTACATTTTCACCAAATTTTTTAGCTACCCAAAGCAAGGCAATCAAGCCGTACAAAGACGTAGAGGAAACGTGAATGCGTATTCCTAAGTGAAAGAAGCCAATCTGAAAAGGCTCCGTACTGTATGACATTCTGGAAAAAAGCAAAACTACGGAGACAGGAAAAAGGTCAGTGGATTTCAGGGATTAGTGGATAGGGAGTGATGAACAAGCACAGCACAGAGGATTTTGAGGGCAGTGAAAAGATTGTGTATGAGTCTATGATGTGTCAACATCGGTCCATCAGTTTTCACAAAGGTACCACTCTGGTGGGGAATGTTCATGATGGGTGAGGCTGTGTACGTGTCGGGGCAGGGGGTATATGGGAAATCTTTGTACCTTCCCCTTAATTTTGCTGTGGAATTAAAACTACTCTAAAAAATAAAAATAGTATGGGTGTATGTATACATACATACATACATACACACGTACCAGCAGGGCAACCCCTCCCTTAAAGGCTTGCATTTGATACAAGAGCAGAGCTAAGGCGTGACACCCCCCGGAGCCAGGCACGCTCTGTTCTCATGGCTCAGCCCAAGGGTTGTGACCCGCTGATTTGACACGTACTCATTGGTTATCATTTTGCTTCTATGTCTTCACGCGATGGTTAAGCGCATGAACTTCTGGAGCTGAAATCCTGGCTCTCCCTCTGACTGTGCAACTTTGCTCAAGTCATACCTTCTACACCTCCATCTGTCTCCCAATTCCACAATACAAGGGCAATAACCCCAGCATCAGCTCCTGGGCTGATTAAACATACATAAAGGGCTTAACGTGATGAGTGGCACAGGATAAGGGCTCAGTGAACTTCAGAGGGGAGTCAGACGTGACGAAGATACACTTGTCAGAGTGAAAAGGCGTGTAATCATGATGTTCTTCTGAGTGTGTTCCTGGTTAGGAGAAAAGTGTTAACTCCTTGTATTAACCCTGGCAAAACTCCTGCAGAGGAGGACCCACTATAAAGCATTATTTGATGAAGCTTTAAAAAGGGGCACAATTGGTAGTCGGGTAGATGGCAAGCAGAGGGGAGAAAGAAATACAGAAGATGGGGGGGGGGTCTGTGTGGAGCACTGCTGAGCAGGTAGAGACCCGGTTCTGGGAAACACAGAGGATGGGAGTTAGCAAATGGTATCTATCGTTTCTAAGACAGGCTGCCTACTGAACCTTCTCCTCAATAAAGAGCAATTCCAATTAAAATGTCTCAAGCTTAGAATACAATCACTCTAATATATTTGTGACCACAGTGACTGCAGATGAGAGACCCACGCTTATTAGAATGTAGTCAAAACCGCAGTAAAAAACGGAAACTAAAAGGGAAAAAGCCCTGCATGACCCAGAGCCCCTCATTCTTGTTAAATCTTTTTCTTTTCATTAAAAAAATAAGGAGAAGCGATCGCCAGGCTGTTGCCCTGAGACCTGGGGCTCCATTTTTGTGCAAGTGTTTCACGAAGGGCACGCTTTCAAACGGTAAATACACGCTTCGGTCCGACCCTCCAGAACCAGCGGAAGGTTTTCCCCGCCACCCCCTCACGAGAAAGAACTACTCTTCCTCCTCGCGTTTGCTTTGGTCTCTGGGGACAAAATGCCCCTGCCCTGGCTCCCTGCCTCCAATGCTTCATTTTCATCCAAAGGCCTCCACTTTTATCCACCGCAGATGGAGCTTACGGAGCCTTCTCCAGTGACTTTCAGGTTTGTGCCTGTTCCATGTTAAACAAGCCGTGGTGCGAGTGCAGGGCTGCGCTCAGGAAAATATTCCGTCCAACGAGGGCAGTTATGTACACAGGGCTTCTTCTGGCAGGAATGTCTGATGGGATAAACAAGGCTGGAGAGAAAAAGGACTCTTACAGAGGGGAGTGACTTTGTCAGAGCATAGAGATACATTTCAGATAAAAATACTCTTGTTTCTAATGTCAGATCGGGCTTTGAATGAACCTAAATCCCTGGGGAAAGTTTAAAAAGAACAATAAGGAGTCAGCAACTGTGATTTCTGAAACTGAACTAAAAGGACATTCGATTTTTTTTCCTTTTTCTGATTTTAGAATTTTATTAAAAATAAAATCCCCAAACCTTTAAAGTGCCAGGGATGTTAGAAGGCTATTATAAGAATTTATAACATTTAAGAACCTATATAGATGCTGAATGGAAATGATGGCTAAAAATCTATCAATGAAATAAGACATGCAATCACCAGAAAATTGGTAGATTATACCCTTCTTGATACAGAGGCTTAGCACTGTCTTCATTAATATTTGACCCCTAGAAGAGGGATAAAAACCATATTTAGCCTTGTAAACAAGACTATTTATAGAAAATTCACTGTACTAAGGTGGTGATATCTCACAACGAAGAAAACAGGTTATCAGTGAAAACAAACAGGAATTGGAATACTTGAAACAGACACCTACTCCACAGGATTGTTGCAAGGATTAAATTAAACCGTGTGTGTACAAGAATACTCAGCAAAGAGCAGCGTGCACTCGATTAATAATAAGATGATCAACAGTGTTTTTCTTATTGTCAGTGAGACAGGAAGGAAGTGGGCAGGGCACAGCCATTCAAGACACAGCAGTTAACACCAAGACGGTGGAAGATTCAACTCCCAGTAGACCTTGGGATCCAAGATGGCGGGAGATTTGACTCCCAGTAGACCTTGAGTTTCATTATATGCCCACTGCAGTATATTAACATGGTAAATGGCACTCCCACAGGTGCCACGACAGTTCCAAGACTAACCATAAAAGGTCAAATAGTGGGTAGTGGCCCAATTCCTGGGAATACCTGTTCCTTCTCCAAAAGTAATTGGAATAATCCTTCTACTTGTTAGTATATGAAGCTACCGACCTCATAAAAGCTAACAACCCCCACACCTCGTGGCCTTTCTCTTGCCTTCTGGAGCAGCCTGCACTCTGTCTATGGAGTATGTATCTCTCTGAATCAATCTACCTTTACTCAACGGTGGCTTACTCTTGAATTCTTTCCTGCACGAAGCCAAGGACCCACACTTGGCGGGGCATGTCCCAGGGGCTCAATCGAGACCTGGGACACAGCCATCCTCTTGCCCCACATTTTTTCCTGTATCATCAGGATTCAATAAATATTAAGAATAAGGGCTGAGTTTCTTTTCCCTCTCCCTATTTCAACTATTAGCCAAACTAATACAACAGTTCAAAGAATATGATTTATTTACTTCCTACTCTGAGGCAGTGTGCAAAGTGCTAAGGATATTTAAGGCACTCAAGATTTCAGGGGAGAAAAATACTTAGAAGTCTCTATGTTTCTTTGTCTTTTACTTACGTACACTTGAATTTTTCCAATGCCTAGCCAATTTTTAAGACATGGCTAATTTAGGTAGGGTTGCATGTTTCTTTTTCATGCTCTGTAAATAATTCATAAATCTAAAATGACTAGATGGTTGATAAACCTAATCACTATAGGATATAGTGGGATGGGACCTGAATTTATACTGGCTGATATGGTCAACTCCCTGTAAGTAGAACAAATAATGTCAACAAATAGCTTCTTCCAGCAATTACACTCTTATTTCCACCTGGAGTCCAGCTGAAACTTTCCAAGGCCAGAATTAAGGGTGTGTTGACATTGTTTTCCTGAGTGTTATTCTTTCTAGTCACTGAGAAGCAGCTTACTCTCCTAGCCTTCTGAGTCATTTCGATTTACGCAAACATTTTTGAGGAATGAGTGAAATTCGAGAGGATTAGGGAAATGGAAGACATCTTTACATTACATGACACAGACACTGGAAATGGTATTTATCAACGATTGGTGTTGGTAGAACTGGCTCACTGTACAGAGAAACACTAAAAATGAATCCTTATCTGACACCGCCTGTAGACAAGGAAGGACTTCAGAAGCAGGAACCATAGGGCCAAATAAAGATTACACCAAAACTAAGGATTTCTGTTCAACAAAAGATATTGTGGGAAAAGTTGACAGAGAAGTGACAGAACAGATGATGGTGCAAAGCCTAAAACTGAAAAGAGATTTAAATCTGAATTATTTGAGGAAATCCTGCAAATCACTAAAAGAGACACCACCGCCCACACAACTATGGGCCAAGAAGATGAACAATTTACTAAGTGAGCTACTCTAAAGACTAGTAAGCACGCGGCAGGAAGCTGAGGAGTCACATAAATGCAAGTTGAGAGCTATTACTTCACACTTATTAGACAAAAATGATCAGTTCCTAACGTGGGCAAGGAATCCTGTTGGACTGTGGTGGGAGTCAGGCTGGGGCAGCCATTTTCGAGGGTGATCTGGCCCTAGATAGTCAAATGAGTTCTACATATTTCTAAGGCCCAGTAATTCCACCCCTGGGCACTTGTCCTCCAAAAGTGTTCAAATAAGAGCGTAAGGAGGATGCATGAGGATCCTCACAGCAACATGATTCCTGCTGCCCGTCCTTGGGAGAGCATCCAAACACATCGTAAAACAAGAATGGACTTTAAAAACATAGCGGATCTTTAAAACACAGTGCTTTGAGATCTGCAGATACTAACTACCATTTATAAAACAGACAGACAACAAATTTCTTCTGTAGAGCCCAAGGAACTATATTCAATAACTTGTAATAACCTATAATGTAAAAGAATATGAAACTTTTATGTATATGTATGTATATATGTATGTGTATGTATATGTATGTATGTATATGTATGACTGCAACATTATGCTGCACACCAGAAACTGACACAACATTGTAAACTGACTAAACTTCAATAAATAAATAAATAAAAAACACAGTGCTGTGTGGGAAGGAAAAAAGAAACAAGAGATTTAAAACAGTACAACGTATGTAAATCTAAAATATTTGCACACAAACCACTGCACTTCTGTAAAAAACATATTCGAAGGAAAAGGGACAATAAATCCATTTAAATGGTTGCATAGCGGAGGATGGGAGGGTAAAGGACTATCAGGATGAACCAGGATAAAATAAACTCTTCCCCCACACTTTTATTTTTAGAGAGAAAACTCTACCCCTAGTGGTTTTTTTTTTTTTTTTTAACACTTGTTTAATGTACCAGGAAGGAAAGGATAAAGGACAGAGCTAAGGAGGAAAGAAGGGAAGGAAAAAAAGAAGAAAAGAAGGCAAAAGTGTGAATGTCTCACAGGTCAAGCATTGGGTTTGATCAATACATTAAAATATTCTTTCTTGAAACAACAGCTGCCTTCCAGCCCGCTCTTCAAAATTCCATACAGGTCCCCACAGAGGTACATTCTGACGTAACCAGATCCCAGCCTTTGAGGTGAATGGGAAATACCTTCCAACCTAATCGAGCACTTTCGCTCACAAAAAAATTGTGCCTCCTTCTTTCCTTCTCATCAAACTGATGTCATACTAGGTCTCCACCCCTCCACCCTCGTCAATTCTATTACCATTCATTTTGGGGGTAGCAAAATTCTAATCATCTCAAGAACATTTCTCTCCCACACTGAACCCATAAAGAATGGTGTTGGGGTAACAGCCCTCCCTGTGTTATGCTCTCCATACAATAAGAACTTCTCAACTGGTTTCAGAGACTGTGAACAATTTACCACTGTTCTATGCGGACCACGGATTCCTAAGCCGACCAAGTTGAAATCCCTAGTCATATGGAAATTGGTGAAAACTGATAATGGCTTTCAGGGACGTATCCAAGTGTATATTAAACTTAACACTGTGTAAAAAGATGAATGTGGGCAAAATAGTGGATTTACGATCTCACTGTGGAAGTAAAATATTAATACGTGGAATATCAAACAAGAAAATAAGGCAACACAGCATTTAATTCTAAAGGAGGGCAGGAGGTAGATGAGTGGGTGGGGTTGAGGACTGAGACTGTTTCTAATGAGTTTCCAGGTGATGTTGCTTCTGCTCACATGGAGGCTGAGAACCCCGTAACAACTCTGAACAGAATGGGTATTAACTATTAGAGGAGAGAGTGATCACAAAGGTACTGTTGGGGTAGAGGAGAAACTGGGGCGCCGGGGAGACCCTGAGCGTGGGCTGGGCTTTGGGTGACTAGAGGATGTGGAGGTGGGAGAGGGAGGCGAAGAACCATGGAGATGCTGAGAACACCTGAGCACGGAGCCGTGGATGGAAATGACAAGCAACAGTGAGAGCCCCATGGGCTTGGTGACAGGTGGGAAGACAGGTGGGTGGACTCGACCTACTGCCAGGCTGTGAGCCGAGGACGGACCGGAACAAACTGCTGCCCTGGATGGACATCCCTCCAGCCCACGGGGCGTGCACCTTGCCCGGTGTCCACCCTGCACTGCGACTCCTCACGCATAGAGCCGGGAGACAGCACAGCCAAGGGCCCTGGCAGACGAGGGCTTCGGGCTGCCCGCCACACGTTCGTAGCACTTCATCACAATTCCAATTAAGTGAGAATTATACAAGGAGCTGTATAAAGTGCGTTTCTCCCAGTCACATGTGAGAGCTGGGGCTGTGTTTTTAGCCTGCTGCCCTGCGCTCCTCTGCAGTACAGACAGACACAACGAATGAATGCGTGCCGGACGGCAGACCCAAGCTGTCCCTGGTCAGGGCACAGTGAACTCCTCCCGGCTCCCAGTCTCTCTGTTTCTCCTTTAGACTCAGGGCCAAAGCCTACACTAGCCAAGTATCTCTCACTCCTCCCCCAGACAGAGCCAAGGTTTCACGGTGCAGGGAAGGCATTCCAGAACCAAGTATTGCAACTCCAAAAAGTGGGGAGCAAATTAGAAGGAAAGGCACGCGAGTCTCCAGCCACAAAATCCCCAAGGGAGCTGCCCTCACAAGGCAACCTGGATTGACAATCGTTCCCTCTTCCTAAAGTGCAGGGTCGGTCCTAGGGTGGCCAGAGAGGAGGAGGGGAAAGGTCCCACCTCTGGGCTGAGCATGGTCCCTCCCACTGATTGGGCAGTAGGCTTTGAGGACCACATGGAATACGCCTAGAAAAAGAGTCCAGTGTGGTGCTTGGCACTGAGTGCTTCATACATGGAAACCACCTTCTCTGAGCCCTTATCGCTCGTCCCTCATACGTGTCTCTGGAAGTCTGCCTGAGCCCTTCCCTGGGAACAGTGGCACAAACAAGAAAAAGTCCAACCAATGTGGTGGTTTGGGACAAGGACCGAAGTGACTATGACAAAAACAGACACCACACGGTTTAGGGGGAAATTTTTTTTTCTTTCATTAAGTGGAAGCTGAGATATTAATAAAATAAAGTGGAAGTGTATTCAGCGTGCTGAGGAAGTTTGGGATGAGAGAGGTCAAGAGTAAAGAGTCACCTGTGGGAGGGGACAGTGGAAGCTGTGAAGATTGGGTTTTCTATGGAGACAGAGAGACGGAGCTGCGGGGGGGGGGGGGAGAAACAGGCACTGAGTCTTCAGGCTCACACAGCAGGGATGAGCCAAAGAAGACAAAGAAGGAGTGGAGAAGCCAGGAGAGAGGACCGTCACGGAGAGCTGGACGAAGAGTTTCAAGGACGGTTCCTGCTGGTGTTAGAGTCAAGGAGCAGAAATGGAAAAGACCAGGGCTCTGACCATTGCGAGTCATTATGACTTCAAGAGCTGGGTTCCGGGGGGTGCAGGCTGAGAGACCCAAGGCCCTACAGGCATTGCTGGGATCCACTTTTCCAAGTCAGAACTTCAAGAGTTCCTGAGTAATTCACGTTACATCTCCAGCTAGGTATACTAGTTCCAAAAAAGTGGGAACCTAGCCTGCTCTTCATTCAGAGGAGCCCCAAATCCTGCATGTCTGTGTGACTTTCCGTGGCCAGGCAGCTGGCTCATGGCAATAGAGCCTATCCTTGGCATCATTAGCTGCTCCAAATACTCCTCCTGGGATGACAATGACACCTCATCTGGTGTTAGTTTCCTTTTTTTTTTTTAATTTTGGAAATTATTTCTACGTACTCATCACCAGTGTAAATAATGGGGGTGGGGAGCAACTGTGACTAGTCTGCAGAAAAGACTCCGATCTCTGTAGGCTGGAGTATGATCTGTAGAGAGAAGGGGGAAGTCTATTTCTGTTCCCCCTAAGCCTGAGAGCCACAACCACACAGGCCGGCCCCTGCAGGGCTCGGAGGACAACTCAGGGCAGGATTCATCAGGGATGCTGAGGACCATATTGTACACCCAGCAGTTAGGAACACTGTGAAATGACAGTCAGAAAGAAGCAGGTGTCTGGAGAGAGAGAAAGAGCAAAGCCCCACACAAGCTGTAACCGAGCCAAACGCTTCAGCTCCCAGCCTAATTCAGCCACTTTCCCATCAGAAAAATCTGTAAGAGGAGAGAGAGCTTTATAGATGGCTTAGACCAGACCCCCAGGGGTGCAAATCTCCAAGGCAGTTCTGCTGAATGATGAGAAAGCCCAGTGGTATATTTAGACTCACTGGGAACAGCTTTGAGACAGATGACACCCTGAGATGTCAGAATTGTTATTTTTGTAGAAATCAAACCTGCTGCCGAGTTTTTATTTACCCAAACCTCTCACCTTAAAGGAAAATTACATAGAAAAGTGAAAATACCCCAAAACAGTGACATGTTGGGGGGAGGATGGCAAAGTGAAAGCGGGATGGTACTGACACTTTTCTAGCCCAGGTAACACAGAAGAGAGCTCTACGTGGCAGCAGACAATTTCCTCTGAGTGGGGTTCCACTTGGGAAGAGGGAGACGGGAAAAGATGGAGCTGTTTTGGAGGACACAGGCTGTCCTAACATGACATAACTTATTGCTTATATTTTTGCTGTGTTTTTTTTGGGGGGGGGGGGGCTATTATCAATGTAACTTTGACAGGAACTAAGGCTATCTCAGTCTTGTCTCCCTTCTCCTTTATAACATCTCTCTTGAGCTAAACAGGGAAATATAACTCCTGTTAGATCATCTTCTCTGCCTTTCAAAAAAAGATAATTGAATTATTTTATTATCTTTAAAGAAAATTTTTATTGAAGTGTAGTTGATACTTCCCTGCCTTTTCTCAGTGAAAAATCCTATAATTCTTTCTATTTCCCTCCTCCTGGCAGATATGGGAAACAGTTTGGGGTAGGAGATGGGTGAGAGCCATCGGGAGAGTTGACAGAAATACCAGGGACACCTGTACCAGCCAGGGGTGGCTGATATCACTCTATCTCTGCCAGCGAATGCCCACCCCACCAGGGGAGCTTTTAGGATCGCTCTCTGCGCCCACTCCTTCCTTCCTCCTCAAATATAGCCACCCATCCCCTCCGCCTGCTGCTAATTTTCAAATCGGCATAATGATTAATGACCCAGGCGAGAACTTAATTTCCTGTCCAGGAGTACAAGGCTGATTTCCAATAAAAGAACTCACTCAAGACAACTATTTCCTCTCCACAGCTTCTAATCTCTTATTCAGTTGTGGGCATTCTTCCCTCTCAGTGTGAAAGCAGAATCAATTTTTGAAACTCCATTTGGTAAATATTCCAAAGAATCACAGAATGTTAACGCTGGCAGGGACCGTAAAGGCCATGTAATTTGACCTCCTCTTTTCTCACAGTTCAAGCAGGACTTGAGACGAAGGCTCCAACCAACATCCTCTCTGTGCTCGTGGTCAGGCAGCAAGGAAAGAGGGAATTACCATCCTTAAAGCACACAGCTTGGTCCTCACTGGTCTCATCATGGAGTTTCCTTTAATGAAACAGTCTATTTTGAACTGGGGACTAATCACCATGGGAGAATATTTCTGTAATTATGGGCTCAGGCAAAACAAAACAAATGTCAGTGAAACCCTCCCAGTACAGCAACACAATTACCATGTTCAGTTACCTCTGGACTCCTTAAAGACCCACTGCGGATGTAGTGAGTTGTCCTGATTTGGACTACACGTCTCCATCACTTGTCTTTATTTCTCAGAGACAGATAATGCCACTGCCTTCTGTGAAATTAATTCTGAAATGCACAGGTTCCTCAGCCAGATGCTAAGGGCTGCATCCTCCGGTACCTTCTTTAGATGCATGATTTCCCACAGACGACTGTGGTTACAATTCAGGAAGTGCTTCCTAGGCTGACGCCTAAATTATCTGAGGTTCACAAGTGAGGGTGTACAAATGGACAGGAACGGGTTGGGCTGATGGTGGGTTAGAGATAGCAGAGTGACCACGGTGGCAACAGAGCGTGTTGGAAGCTGTGAACGTGAACACGGGACAACGAGCAATGGACGTGAAGTGAGAAGACCCCAGCTCTCCTTATTAGTTGTGTATCCTTCCCCAAGCATTTTATTCTTTTTGAAGCTAAGTTTCCCTTTCTGTAAACTAGCAATAATTAATTGCTGCTGGAATGCTGTAAAAATCATATTAAATAGTATGCCATCCAAGCACCAATCACACGGCACCTAGCAAATGCTGGTGCTCTAGAAACACTGGTTGAATTTAAGTATCTTAATCCCCTCACATTATACTTTCTTCTTAGTTGAAACACCTTGATGGCCATAAAACATGCAAACACAGGGATTTATAGCATTTCATCATTCAAGTTAGCATATAGCAACCATAAGATGGATCAAACAAGGCACATTTGGCTCCGACCTATTCCTCACTCAAATCCTCTGATGAGCTAAAAATCAAATACAGGTTCATAAATGGCCATAGAACTTCATGACATCAATCTGAACACTGTAAAGAGGCAAAGCTTGAAGACTAGAAAAAATATCGGCTTCAGATCAGAAGAGCCCTACATGACTGGCAGCAAGACCTTGGAGAGATTATTTAACTTCCCTGAAATGTACCTTCCTCATCTATAAAGTGAGAACCCTACCAGCGACTTCACAGGTTGTTATGAGGATTAAGTAACATTAGTAGAAGTATGTAACACAGCCAGCTAGAATCAGTTCCCCGACTCAAAATAGATGACTGAAAATGATAATTGCTGAAAATGCGCAAACCAGGGGTCTCTAGGTGAATGCTCTTCCTCTGTTTCCACTTATTTTATAAAACCACTGTTCTACCTACTGCAGAGATTTATCAAGAAAATCCGATGAGATAATCTAGGGAGAAGTTCAAAACTACTGGGCATGAAATACTGCCTCTATATTCAAGGCAAAAACATATATTATATTTTAGTACTGTCTCTGGGAAATCAATCCCTGGAAAACATATGCTTTATTTTTAATGGCCTGTTTTCTAGCTGCAAAAAGTTCCAAAAGGTGCCAGAACTGGGACTCACACAGCCCTATGCAATGTTGTTGTGCAAGACCAAATGGAGCTTTGGCTATGAACGCAACCAAGGCAGATGATGTTAACAATGAAATTTTTTTTTTTTGAAAAGTTACTATATATATATATATGTGTGGCTAATGAATACACATTTTGCACTACATCAGCATCTGGTAGACAAGCTTGAAAGTGGTAACGCAGGAGAATTCTGTAGTCTGTGTGCTACTAGTCAGCTTACCCACGTAGGAGTGAGATCACCGCCTGAGGTTCATTGCTTCTCATCTATGTTAGTCACGGGGAAGAAGGACAAGCTTTGCTCTCATGACCTTTGAGATCTAGCTGATCTAAGGCAGAAAGTCACATTTTCAAAACTCAAGTCTTCACCACTAATCCGATAATGAGTAGGGATACGAGCCTTCAAAATGGCCAAGAGCTAGACAGCCAGAGAATACCTCCAAGGGTTAGAGAATGTCTTCACAGGACGTTATTTTCTACTGAAAACTCAGTTTGTGCCCCAACCTTTCCCAGCTGAAAATTAGTGGGTGGTTTGCTCAATCATCACCCAGAGAGAACTCAGCCAGCCTACCACTCTCAAGTTGGATGGTACTTCTAGCCTCACTGAGTTTCTTGGAGACAGTATTTTGAATTTCCTTGGTTGAATTGCAAAACACATTAGCTAACTAACCAAACACACTGGAAGGAGGCGTAACATACGCACCAAACCTGGCAGATGTGATGACTGCGAAAACACTCTTAAATGCTACGGGGCAGCAGGGAGGGCGACCCAGAGAGCGAAGGAGGTGGTTTCTTTAGAGTTTTAACACTTATTTGCCCACAGATATAGTCACCCATAAGGCAGAACTAGAAAGGAATGGACTGCAAACCTAAATTCCTCCAACTTGAAATAGCCACAGTCTCAGAGGCATCATGTAAAGCATATAATCTGGTAACATGTTTTACTTCTCCTGTCCTGAATTCAGGTAGGAGTTCTATATGTATTTATTCTCATATTCATTCATATTCTCTCTCTCTCCTCTTCCCTTTTCCTTTAGAAATAAGGTTTTTTTGGAACAAGGGGAAGTGAGAGAGGGAAAGGCTCAATTTAAAATGAAAAGACCCAGGTCCAACCCAGCCACATAACAGCATCAATTTGGCATGAAATCTAATACTGGAGCTTCAGTTTCCTCATCTGTAGAGTAGGAAAAAAAAAAAACCACATGAAATGCTGGTTTCTGGGTGTGAGTGCATGCACTTAGCTTTCGAAAGGCAACATGAACTGCAAAACAAAACAAGGAAACCAGGATGCTTAAATACCTCTAAAGCAATAGCAAAGCTCTTAAACTTATGTAAATAATAAAAGCCTCTGGTTCCTTAAGGCTCTCAAAATTTCGGATGTTTTGGGCACTTTAAATACAAGCGCTAGATGATCAGGCTGCCTTTCACAGACCTGCAGCACTTCAGAGCTCTCCTGGAGCAGGCTAAGGCAGAGAGAAGGGCAGTTTGCTGGGTATGATGGTTAATTGTGTGTGTGTGTGTCTACTTGGTTCCCAGATGTTTGGTCAAATATTATTCTAGATATTTCTGTGAAGGTATGTTTTGGGGTGGGCTCAACATTTAAATTAATAGATTTTGAATAAGCAGATTGCCTTCATAATGTGGGTGGGCTTCATCCAATCAGTTGAAGGTCTTGAGAAATTAGACTGAGGTTCCCTGAGGAAAAGGGAATTCTGCCAATGGACTGCCTTTGGGATCAAACTGCAACTCTTCCTGGGTCTCTAACCCACAGATTTTGGACATGTCAACCTCCACAACTGCGTAAGCCAATTCCTTAAAATTAATCAATCAACCAGTCTCCCTCTATTTTACACACACACACATCCTGTTGGTTCTTTTTCTCTGGAGAAGCCTAATATACTGGGTTTCACTCTTCTTGATTTTCTCTAACACTAAACCATGAAAATTTTGTTGTATATCTTCCTTTGGTTCCACACCGGTTGCTGATGTGAGTGCTGGCCCTGCAGCCCCTGATGAATGGCTGAAGAGGCACACCTCCTATGATGCCTGCATCCCTACTATGTGAAAACACGGTCCCAGTGCTGCAGGGAGATCTCAGAGGGCAGAAATCACACTTGCGTATATATGAGCTTCTCTGTAGCCCTCTAAGAAGAACTTCTAAAATAGAAAAATTCTTGATGAGTTATCTTTTGGGGCAAAGGAAATTTATAAAATATCTAGAGCCCAAGTCAGTATATTCTAAGCTACACAGCTGTGTAATTTGGGCAAAACAGGCAGAAAAACTGGCATCTCTGGATTGAAATTTCTTTACAAAAGACAATGGGCTTGGGCTGAACTTATGGGAAAGTTTGCTGTCTGGACCACCCATCCACACCTTCAGCATCCACACCCACATTTCCGAAATCTCTCTTTCTGTGTCTCTGTGTCTGTCGAGTTCAGTCCGCTTTAAGCCTCCACTGGACAATTCCTCAAGGATGCTTCACAGGCATTTAACATACACAAATCTCGTTTCATTGTAGTACTTTCTAAATCTGATCTTTACCGTCTGTTTCTTAACTTCCTGAATGAAAATTGCAGTCCATAAACTAATACAAAGCAGGAACCTGGAAATTCTCTTCATCACCCCAACATGGCTCCACCTCCACCTCATCACACAGTATTAGTCCTTCCATCCCAGTATTTCTCAAAGCTGCTTCCTCTGCTTCATGTCTGCTGCCTAAATTCTGAACAATTTTCATCTCGGCATCGAACTACAGTCTGGCTCTGTATTCTCCTCACCCATCCACCACACTGGTGTTGGAGTGACCGCTCTAAAATGCAACCTAATCCTATAATCATGGCCCTGGCTAAAATCCTTCACCAGCTCCTCCAAGACATCTGGATACAACTCAAAATCCTTGGCAGAAATGACAGTATCCTTCCAACTGCAGCAGCTCCCTGTCCCTCCAGTGTCACTTCTGCTGGGTCCCCATGGAGCCGAGGGTCTCTCCACACTGATCTGATTGGTCTTGTGGTGCATCCTTTTCCTCCTCAGTTTGGCAAACTGCTGTGCTAGGCTCTGGGGATAGAATGGTGAAGAATGCAGACAATCTTAGCCTCTTAGAGTTCCAGGGATGGGGAGTCAGTTACTAAACAATCACTCAAAGAAATAGGTAATTACAGCTTGGATAAATGCTGTTAAAAAAAAAAGTTCTATGACATCAGGGGGATCTGGTCCTGTTGAAGGGGCCAACGAAAGGGCTTCCTGAGATGTCACTCTGACCTGAGACCTGCAAGGTGCGCACAGGTCAGGCTGCAGGAAATGAGAAGACTGGGGTGACTGGGGCATTCTTTCTCTTTTTTATAGCTGAGTAATATTCCATTGTGTGTCTGTAGAATGGGGATGTGGCAAGACAGGGCAAGGTAGAGGGGAGAAGCAACTTGTTAGGAGCCGCCTCCTGCAATCCTGGGGCATATATATTGCTGCATATTGCAGGCTTTCCTTCTTTTTAAAGGCTGAATAATATTTCTTTATATTGTATTTATATATATATGACCACATTATCTTTATCCATTCATCTTCTGATGAACATTTACATATCTTGCCTATTGTGAATATTGCAATGAACACTGGCATGCTAGTATCTCTTCAAAATCCTGACCTCAGTTCTTTTGGATAAAAACCCAGAAGTGAGATTGCTGGATCATATGGTAGTTCTACTTTTAATTTTCTGAGGAATCTCCATACTGTTTTCCATAGTGGCTCTACCATTTTGCGTTCCCACCAATAGTATGTACAAGATTCCAATTTCCCTGCATCCTCACCCAAACTTGCTGTCTATTATTTTCTTGATAAGAGCAACTCTAGCAGGTATGAGGTGATTTCTTACTGTGGTTTGGGTTTGTCTTTCTCTAATGGTGAGTGATATTGGGTCATATTCACATTCATATACCTCTTGGACACTTGTTATTTCTTCTTTGGAGAAATGCCTATTCAAGTCTTTAGCCCATTTTTAAATCAGGTTTTTTGCTATTGAGTTGTAGGAGTTTCTTGTCCTTCATATATTTTGGAAATTAACCCCATATCTGATATATGGTTTGCAAATCTTTCTCCACATTCCAAACACTGCCTTTTCACTCTGTTGATGGTTTCCTTTGTTGTGATGAAGCTTTTAAATTTGAAGCAATCTAACTTATCTATTTTTGCCTTTGTTGCCTGTCTTTTTAGTGTCATATCCATGAAATCATTGCCAAGACCAATGTCCAGAAGATTTTCCTCCATTTTTTTTTTTTAGGAGTTTCATAGTTTCAGGTCTATGTGAGTCTTTAATCCACTTTGAGTTGAGTTTTACATATAGTATAAGGTCCAATTTCATTTATTTGCATGTAGATATCTAGTTTTCCCAGTACCATCTGTTGAAGAAACTATCCTTTTTCCATTGTGTATTCTTGGCACTCCTGTCCAAGGTCAACTGATTGTATATGTGTGGGTTTATTTCTAGGCTCTCTATGCCTGTCTTCATGTCAGTACTATACTGTTTTAATTATTGCAGCCTTGTAATGTATTTTCAAATTAGGAGCTGTCATCCCTCCAGCTTTCTTCTTCCTTCTCAAGCCCGATTTGGCTTTTGCACAGTCCTTTGTGGTTCCATATGAATTTCAGAATTTTTTTACAAGCATACTTTAAAACACGCTAGTTAAAAGAAAACCAAACCAAACCTGTCCTTCACATAATCAATCTCATATGTTCCAGATTATTGTATATTTAAGTGTAACATATTTTCATTTGCTTAACAAGCTTTACATCATCGTCATATGAAACAGCGGTTGCCATCTTTAGTGCTGTCTAGATCCCTCTTGGCAGTTAGAATGCACAGCCAAGTGTCAGCAAGCCGCCCACTCCCTGGCAGCCTGCTGAGGGCAGCCGCCCAGGACATTCACAGGCACCTCCCGCTCAGAGCTCTTCTGCCCAGTGCCTGAATACACAGGGCTGGTGCCTGGTTCCCTTCCATCCCAAGCATTGGGGCGGGGCCAGGGCAGGTGGTTCTCCAATCCCCTCTTGGTCACACTGACAGTCTTTGTATCATCTTGTGTTCTGTTTCTGCCAAGGCTCAGATCTCCAGGCATCTGTGTGCATCCTGCTTTGGTCTTCTCACATCCTACCCTGGAGGAAGTTTTGGAAATGCCCAGCTTGGTAACTGGTATTAATATCACCCCTGCATTGTACTCACACAGCTGTGCTGCCTCCCCCATCCCACCTCCAGACCCCACCTGTCAGCCTGTTTCTTTTGGATTTTGATCTCTTTTTGGACGCAGATATCCAACTGGACTTAGACTGAACAGGCTACATTCTGGTTGAAACGTGATCCTGTAACTGCTGGCTTTTTCATAGAAATTATCAATAATTACGTCTAATCATGCCAAACGGGGAAAAAAGTAACCACTCACTATGCTGACTAAACAGCAATTTACTATATCTAGAGATGCCTAATTAAGTGAATAATTTTTGGAAATTGAATTCTATGGGTAAAAAATTAAGCTTAAGGATTTCTGATATCAAAAACATTTTCAAAATAAAACATTACCAGATGATCAAACACAAGGATATACGTAGACACAAATTTGTAATAACAAACAAAGTGACAAGTCAGAGAGCTCGTTAATAGTCTACAATAAAACAGTCTATAGCCTATAAGCAAACCAGACAAGTAACATGTATGAGCAAATCAAATACATGGACAGTGTACAGTTAACTCTCGATTATCCAGGCACAGATTAATTGCAAAGTCATGGTATTTGTGAAAAGGTTAAAATGACTACAAATAAGTGAAATAAATATGAGCTAGAAGACCACTGTCAGGGATCCAGCATTACACCCGTAACATGGGCCGTCTTCTCCAGCAATCACATTTCATCGAATTTAATTGCTGAAATCTAACACAGCAATAAAATTTGCCAAAATTTTTAACTGATCATTTGAAATATTGTTCAATGATCAACTAGTAGAACACAATTATTATATGAAAAAAGATAAAGGACAAACTGATTCCATTTTAATCGATACTGAGTTCTTCAAGTAGACTGAAAAACGGGAAAACCTTCAGGACGTCTTCTCACTACAACCTTGATAAGGCAAGGCTAGTTCAGAGAAATTGGCAATGAGCACAGGAAATGGCGGTTTCTGGTTAAATTTGCTTCAACAAGCAAATGTTTATTTGACTCTAAGGGTGAAAAGTAACCGATGAATTTCTGCTGGGATTCACATGGCCAACTTGATGAAAATGACACTGGGGGCAACTTGATCTGAGTCTCAGAATCAGATGATGGTACCAGTGACACAGGTGGTCAGAGGAAGGGTCCGGAGAGCCAAAAGCAGATGACAAGGGGAGCAGCAGTTAATTATCTCATGTCTGAACACTGATGCGCTTTCTACTAAGATTATATTGTCTACTTTATGGTACCCTCTGGGCTGGTTTCATTTTAACTCTGATTCGGGTTAAAGTCTGGGAGTCCCCACATAAACGGCGATGTTTATCAAAAGTTGAAACCTGTATCAATATCAACATATTGCATAGATTAAACATAACAGAGAAAGAAGCGAAGTCAAGGGAGTATAGGATTTTAAATGTAGCAATTAGATAGGGGTCCCCTCATGGAAAATAAATTCATTGACTTTCATTGGCTTAGATCTACCAAAACAAACTCCTAAACTGGACCATCCTTTTATGAGAATTTTTAAAAGTATTCTGCACATGTTTCAACAGGATAAAGCAAATCCTCTTATAAAATGATAGATAGATATTGTTAGAGGTAACGTACTATATGAAAATGTTTGCAAGCCCTGGTTGATGGTTTTTTTGCTTCAGACCACATGTAAAAATAAATTCCAATACACCCAAAGGGTTTGGGCACTCTCCTTTGGTGTAAGGAGAACAAATGGTTTATAGTTCTGCTTTTTTTTTTTTTTTTTTTAGTGCATTAATGTTAAAGGAATCAGAAAAAAGATTGACTTACTACTCCTGGTGTGTTTCAGATGTTGAAAAGTGAAGAGATGTGGAATCATTCAAGAACTTTTACTAAGGTTCCCCAAACACAAACTTAACATTAGAAGAATGTTTATAAAGCAGCGTTGAACTGCAGCGGAGAAGAAGCCTTCCAGAAGGCAGTAGGTCTGGAAAGAGCTTCCTGCAAAAGGGAAGGAGGTCATCACCAGGTTTAAGGAGAAGGGAGGAGACCGGGTGTCAGCACCATCTCGCTTCAGCTCAGTCTTGGTCTCAGCTTTGTTCACACCACAGTTCTGTTTGGAAAGAGAATCTGCAGAAGTCTGCATGTAAACCGGCCCTATGAGAGCCAGGTTTGAGTCCTTTAATTTATGGAACTCTGCTTACATTGTGTCCCCAAATTTCTAGCAGTGTGTGTACAACAACAACAACAAAAAAGTGACTTGAAGACCGTTAGAAAGAAAATCGTTGAGAGAACAAAAGATTAAAGTTTAGTAGCAAGAACATTAAAAACAACCAACCAAGGAACACAGTGCCGTCTGGCCTGTGGAAAGCATTGCTCTGTAGCCAACGAATTGGCCTCTTGTCCTTGCAGAATGAGATCCCCTCCGGACCCCAGTTGGCTGCTTGTGGACAAAAGAAACAAAAGGGAGCTCGTATTGGAAACAAGGAGACGAGAGAAATATGAAATGGAACGAAATGTAGAAAAACAATCTTTTCAAAGGTGAACTGAGGCAGCTGTACCATCAGGATAACAGAGGATGAGTTAGGGTCCATTTGAGGATACTTCTAGAAGAAAGGGACTGTTTTTTAGGAAATGCCATAGGAGGCACGAAATAAACAACGACTTTAACTAAAATCACAGAAAGGCCAAACCAATGTCAGTTAAAAATATTTATGTATTGTGTGCAATGGAAAAAACGAGGGACAAGTTGTACAACAGGGTTTATAAGACAGTTTCTGTCCATAGAGACAAGAATAATCTCTAAAAAGGCACAACAGACACTGTGGCTAGTAGACCCTTATCTTGGGGGTCCTTTCATGCCAGGTAACTGTCTCCTTAGTCTGAAGACCTCTGTTGTATTCCATTATATAAACATGCTTTGAGCAATTCACTAGCTGTCATCTGTCACTGCCATGAATTAATGTCCGGGAAGGTAAGATCAGGAAGTCTGACCTGGCTGGACTTTAGCTTCCTTTCTAGCTCTGCAGATTCACTCTTGACATTCCAGAGAACGTGACGAGGAGTTCTAACACAGGAAGGAAACATTGGTTGAGGCCTCCTTGCTCATTTGAAAACTACTTTTGGAATCTGCAATTATTTCTTAAAATAGAGATTTAAAAATCTCTGTATTCAAACTAGATTTGAATTTGCCTAGTTTACACTGGCTTTGAAACTTTTGTAAAAAGCCACAAGGAAATGCTCTAGAAATTATCGAAAGGATACATTACACCCCTCGATGAGAAAGAAAGGCAGAGAGGGCCAGGGTTTGGCCTCGTGTATCTGTCTCAAGAAGTTCCATTATTTTGAATGAGTCAAAACTGGGTGGTTACAGGAAAACCACCTACACCTCACATTATCATCAAAGAAATGAAAAGTAGGCAGCAGGCAACATCAGCCCAGAAAGCCAACCAGAGCTCAATTTAAGCACTAATATTAAGGAAAATCCCCTTTTCCACTTTGTAAACATGTAATTTACCAACTCAAATAAGAGGATATAAAAAGAATCAAATATATTTATAATATAAATAGCTATCAACTGGTATTTTATATTTTAGGCCAATTAGGTCACTAATAAACACTAACTGTAAGATGCCAACGTAAACACCATCTGTCCGGGGTTTGCAAAGAATCGTGTCTGGGGACAGATATGTTTCACAGAATTGATCATATTTAGTCCACTTCCTAGCGTGTAAACTGTCCAGAATCATTTAGTCATCTAGGCCTTTCCTGTAAAATTTTAGTTCTTTCAGGATCATTTCAAAACTAAAATTCTAGATATTGCTTTGGATTACATGAGCTAACGAGATCAAATGTAGCACATATAAAACAGAATACATTTTGTTTTAAACCTTTGTTCTCTGAGAGTTCGTAAAACTGTTGTTCACAAAAAACAAATGAAAACAAAAACAAAAACAAACAAACATTTGAAATGTTGGGAAGACTAAACTCTTTAGAGTCCTCATAACTTGTCCATAAAGTTTACCAGGACAGGGTATATATAAAGATCAACGAATGAATGCAGCCATTCCTCTAAATAACGTTTAAAATTTTTCAGGTTTTTCTAATGTTTATGTCTTAGAGGCCAAAAATCTCTTATCAAATAATTACAAATAAGCAGCTACACTATAATGATTTCCAATCAGCTGGCCACGACCTAAGAAGTATTGCAAACTATCTAAGAATTCTGTACACTGAAAAATGCCTTCATAGGTCTTTCTTACTGCAGGTGGAGACCACTGATACCTGTGAACATTTCAAAATCCATAAACATATTAAAATACATAGTAAATTATAAATACAGATGTAAATAGTTGCTGAATGAGGGAGTACTAAATGAATGAAATTTAAATTTACTCAACTAGCAAATCTTACGGTTTCACCACCTGATAAACTGTGTCATCCTGTATTTCCTTAATCAGCAAATACAAAAATGGACTGTGTGGGCTTGTAAACTGTCCTGCTGTTAAAAACGGATCCTTGATTTTGAAAAGGTAGTGTAAAGTACTGAAAACAAGGCATGCTTTTAAAAATCCAGCCCTAAAACTTCAATGAGCTCTAAAAGGACATTTGCTCGAGCCCAGGGAATGTGGAACACAGCCTGAGAAATGTGAACATTCTTGGTAAACTGACATCATCAGGACAGCTCTGGCAGGGCTCCAAGTGTCTGAAGCAGAACCAAGGCTTGTTTATGAAGTGGGAGAAAGAAAACTTGGGCTCTCTGATTTACACCTTGGCAACAAGTAGAGGCAGTTAAAAGAAAGGGAATGCTTTTTATATGTACAGTAACTGGCAAGTTTCGGAAAAGGAGAAAAGAAAGCTATTTGAAAAGTTTAAAACTGCCCCCCCCAACGCCTCTGCTTTTCAGAATGAGTCATTCAGTCTCTCTCCTCTCTAAATATATATATATATATACACACACATGAAGACTTTTAAAAAGCCTATTTATGAAAGTAATATAACCACTTAACAGCTTGGAAAGTAAGAATAAAATAACCCACAAGAGTTCAAACTCAATAGAACTACACTGATTAGGATTTTGGGCTAATATTGGTACATTTTTGTCCCAATTGCTTTAAAAATAGAGCCAGGGTCTTTAAGATACTAAACATGGACCCAATGACATTTAAATTCGGTATAAGGAAGGATAAGTATTTCTACTCAAACTTGTGGATGTCAATATTGCTGACTCTACATGAAGCCCCACTGTTACTGCTTCAAACTAAAGATAAGACAGACCTCTTCTAAGAAATCTGAAGAGTTTTTAAATGAGGTTTTAAAAACTCTTGTAGGTTGTGAATCATGTTTTAAAGTTTGTCCTTTATTTAGCAAACTATAAATTGAAGAGTTTTCATTTCTACTTTATACAATAAAAAGATAACGTGAGTTTTAAAAACACCAAAGTTCATACTGTAGTGATGACCTTCTGGTTTCAAAATACACATGAAACCCCACTGCTCAAGGTTTTGTATTTCTGTTCCACATTAAGTTTTATGGCCTATCAGGAATGTAAAGCATGATGTTTCAATAAAATTGCAATTTATTAGATAAGTTCCTACTTTTTGATTAATGTACTTTGCTTTTGAATGATATCCCTATTTCTAACTAGAAAGAGAGCAAACATTAGCAGAATTGTTTGCAAGAAAGTTGACACAAGCATTTTTCTAGAAACCTGTATCTTATTAATTTCTTAGTCCTTTGGTTAAACTTTTGGTACTTCTGTCTTCTCAACTTTAAATTTTCTGGCACACTATTGGATTTCCTTACATCGTTAAAAAAAAAAAGTTTAAAGTAATCAATGATACTGTCTTAATGTAAGTAGGAAGTAATTTGAATTCAGTTACGTTAAACTAGAAAGGAGGATGCAGGCACCATATGAAATGCATTTGAGTGCCTTAGTCATATGTCCCTTTTAATCACAATTACATATTCACTTTCTTGGCTCTCCAGTGGTTTTAAAAGGTTATCTTTATATTTATTACTCATTAATCTGACTCAAATTTATCAGTAGAGAAGACTTATGTAAAACTATTGATGCCAGCAGAAGAACAACAATTACACTTCTTGGCCCTAATTTAACTCGGATATAAATAGTACATTAATAAAAGTTCGGACATTTTCCATGAAAAGCTTTACAGTAGGGAGTGAAGGGCCTGCATAACACAAGTTTCACACAATTCAATCAAGTTCATGAATATATGCTTCATTTAGCTGAGTTTAGCCAAGAGAAGTGTGGAGATAATTAGCTCAAGGATGACCTTAAATAGTCAATGTCCTGGAAACCCGGTTAATAAATATTCTAGGTAATATCTTGAAAAGTGAAAATGTAAGTATTTCTTTTTTCCAGGCCTCTTTCTAAAACAGAAAACATCGCTAACCCAACAAAACCTCAAACGTTGCTCAGTGTGACTGGATACCACAGTTCAAGTCTAACCAGCTACCCTATAGTAAAATTCTCAGTACATTCTTTGAAAAGATGGATTAAAATATTAGTTTCCATGCCATAAAGAAATGCCTGTGAAAGGGAATCTTTTCTTCAGGGTAGGTACACAGCTGTTGATATGTAGATTTACGGAATTATATGTGTCTGAAATAGATGTTTCTCTGTGCAAACACGTTTTGTCTGAAATGCCCAAATTTAAATGGAAAAATAATAAATTAAAATGATTAGAAAATGCTTTTAGAGCTAAACATTCTGAATGTTTAAAGTCAAACCAAGCACCCTCTTTTCCCTCTCAATCCCCACCCCAAACAGAGCCCTTCTGAGCAGCTGCAGGATACACCCTTATCAGAAAACAGGCAGACTCCAATTTACAAATGTATGGTCTTCCAAAAGTTCACTTACTAGTCAGTTCTTCAAAAATTCAACATTTTCCCAGAGAAACAAGATTAAAGTTGGGGATGAAGTTGCCAGATCAGCACAGAAAATCTCATTTAAAACATAACAATACTAAGACAAGGCCAAGAGTTCTATAGAACACTGGGAAAATGCTTGCCAGGCCAAGCCCATCTAGGGTGGCAGGAACCCCATCTTCTTGTGCTGGCCTAAGAGTGGGGAATCCTATCTTTCTCACTGCGGGCGCAGAACACTTCCACTGTTGGAGGGTTTTTGGAGTATCCTCTGTAAGGCAGGTCTGGGATGCAGCCTCTAAGAGGTCACAGCTTCAGATGAGGAGCAGACCCATGGGTTTGGGGAAGACAAGCTGAATGGGGCCATGGGGGGAGGTGGCTGGGGTAGGGAGCTGAGATGGGGTAGAAATTGAAAGAGAAAGAGAAGGGAGGCAGGTTCTAGGGGTAGGTTAGTGAGGATTGGTATGAGCCAGAGTCAACCTTCCTCCTTTCTGCACATCAACTTTCTCTTTCCCCAGGACCAGATCTGTGAGCATCTGTGATTATGAGGGAAGGCAAGAATCTCCATGGAAAATAGGTTTAGAAGAATAAGAATGGAGGACAAAGAATTCTAGGCTGACCTGGGGTCTGTAGAAGAAGAAACCCCAGCTGTGGCCATGGGATAGAGGAGTTCCCTTCTAGAACTGCTGCTAATATGTACGAGGTACAAACTGAGAACACAAAGGGACTTAGAATATAAATAACAAAAGAGTTCAATTAATTTTTTTATTAATAAGAGACCAACTCGCAGTGAATCTTTCAATGATACATTTCCATATGCCATCTAGGTCACCTGTTGCTTCTGACAGAGCACTGAGTTTTTAGAAGAGCCTGATGTTAATATGGAAAGAAAAGTTATATTGATTTTTCATTTAGAATGAAAACTTATGGGCACATCTTTTTTCACTGACTTTTATTCCATTTACATTAAATTAATATTTTCAAATGTCCTCACATAAACGTACAAACAAATTCTAATCAGGGGCTAATGAAATCGAAAGCATTTTGTCCAATAAATATTCGTTGTGTGTCAGATATTTTCTCAGTGTAAGGGATGTGGGGTCAGAAGTCCTAAAATGTTACTTTTATTTCTTAGTGACAGTTTTGCCACATAAAAGAAGTATCTCCTCAATTACTAGCTGGCCTGTGAGCACCACTATTTATTTACATAATAGCTTTTTTGTTAAAAGTATGGCCAACTTTTTTGACCTTGGCCCAACTATAAGGGCTAAGAGAATTTGTCACACTTTGGTAAGTTCTCAAGTAACTGTCACAGCTTACTGAATTTCTTCCTTTGATTATACAAGGATCTTCTTTACCTATAGGCTTTAACTTTTGAGTTACATTAGGTAAATGTACATTAGAAACAACCTAAGATTTGATAGTAGGTTAAGGATAAGAGAAAGATGAGTCATGGAAAGAGAAATGATCTTTTAATCACTTTGACTACAGTGAAATCACACCACCTTGGCAAGTGGATGCTAAGGTGCTTTTTGATCATGAAACGATTCTACGCTGTTCTGTGAGTGTGTGGAAATACTGGTCAATGGAATCTGGATCTTTCTGATTAAGAACCATTAGAGAGCTGGGAAGAAATTAATATAGGGAAGAAGAGGAGGTAGTGGAACCTGTGAACAAAAGAAACAGAGGGAATAAGGGGGAAGGAAAAGAAAGATCATAAAATCTGTTGTTACTATATTGACTACTTAGAAACGAATCATTACAAATAATGTTCTACAGAGGTCTATGCTGAGAAACTGGTGAATATTAGGGAAGCCAAAGAAACCATAGATAACATTCAGGAGGTATAAATAATCTTGTGTAATCTAAAGTCACAAATGCACTAGCATTATCAGATTGCAGAAAAAAGGAGAGAATAATTTAGTACCAGACTTTGTGCCTTTTCCACTCCATGGTTAAGTTTTGTGTCCCCTATATTGAAATCCCTATTAGTGGTGAAAAGGCTGTTTAACAATATAAGCAAAGCAGCATTAGCAAAGGATTCTGTGAAAGAGTTTCATAGATTTTGTGTGCACTTCTAAACATGAACAGCTTTGTCTAAAAGTATGAAAAAATCATTAGAACATATAGATGGGCCAAGTTTGAGACAACTGGATTATATAATACACTCTACTTCAGTGCCTAAAGAGTGCCTGGTACCCAGCACATCAGGTCTACTTGTTACATGACTGAATGAACATTAAGATAAAGAAGAGATAGCTATGGCTGTAAGAATTTAGTTTTCATCTGGGAGAGTCCGAAGTTAACTCTAAAAGCTTATCTCCACATAAAAACTTGCTTCTTTTCTATCTACAATGCAAGTTTAAAACTTTAATAACACATTGTAGCTAAGAGAGAAACAAGCTATAATTCTCTCTAAACCTCCCCAAAAGCAGGATTGACATTTTGATCATCCCAGAACCGGCTAGAAGAGACCACAGAGATAGCAAAGGCCAACTCCCTCAATTCACTGGTTAAACTTGGCCCAGAGAGGTTAAATGATTTGCTTGAGGTCACAGAGCAGAGCAGCCATTAGAATTCTAGTCCTGTGACCTCCCTCCAGTGTTTTACTCTTTACCATGTATAAATAAATGTTTTGTGAGAAAGCAGAAGTTATGGGCAAGATAAGTGAAGAGGGAGTGACAGAAGAAGCTACTGTGTTTGCCTGATGATAAATTTACCACCGAGATCATTGTGTCACTGGGGTCTGTTCCAGAAAAGTCCACACTAAAGTGTGTTTATAGGCCATTAACAGAATGAAAATTTGGAGTCAGAGATAGAAGAAAAAATTTTTAAGAGACAACAGATCCCAGATCATTATCCATATTGAAGACCTCATGTGTAATGATGACATAGTCTAAGGTTTTGTTACAAATCTGTATCTAATTCCTTTAAAAAAAAAGACTCTCAAAACAAGAAGTTTATGGGGAAGAACAAAATAATGCCACTTAGCATTGTATCTTTGGATAAATAAGTAAAATTTTCTTATTTTGCATCTTTGGAATAGATACGGTTTAGATATAGCTCTTTTATCTGGATTTCCGTTTATGATAATTATTTATCAATTTTACTTTAAGAAATCAAGAACAGAAAGGAAAGTGGTCAAGATTACTGGCTTTCCAGTCATGTTTCAGAGCTTTACAACTCAATGTTTCAGTCACTAATAAAAATAGAAGGAAAAGGGGGAAGGTATAGCTAATTGGTAGAGTGTGTGCTTGGCATGCATGAGGTCCTGGGTTCAATCCCCAGTGTCTTTGCTTAATAAATAAATAAACAAACCTGATTACCTGCTCCCCCAAAGAAAAGCCAAACAAGATTAGAAGGAAAAAATTCATCAAACATATAAACACATCAGAAATTTCTTATTTCATTTTTATCTTTTTAAATAATGACAACTAAAAACTACTGGTTTCATCCTGATATTTATAAACATAGGGGAATGAAAGGCTTTTTCCCTACTATCTTGACACCCTTAAGTTTGATTTAAATTCACAGACAGAACAGAGAAGAATGTGTTAGCAGGTAAAGAAATAGTCTGTACAAGAAATGGAGGTTTTTCAAGCAAACAGAAGTAATCAAAAAATTATAAGCCTACCAAACTGAGTATGATTTAAGTTCACACAATTGTTGGAAGAAAGAACACTCCGCAGAGTGAACAGGAAAATTCCATACACACTTATTAGGACAGAAGGCTTATTTTAGAAAATGAACGTATCTTTAAGTGCTCTTTATTGCTACAAGCAACAGTCTTACAACCACATTTTGTCAGGTCATCATTACCCCAAAGCAGACCTTGCCATTCTAGAGAAGCACTTTTCTTTCATTCAGGATTTCTAAGGAAACGGCTTTCGTCTTAGGCGACTAAACATCTGGCTTCTTGGTTTGTTTTAAGAAGTGAAAACGGGAAAAGAATGAATCACCACAGGGCAGGTCAGGTTAGCAATTCTTTCCTATTTAAAAAAAAAAAAAAGTAACAGTTTCCAAAAACTTTTCCTTGAGAAAATGACTAATTCAAAATGCACCGATTATTATAGATCAGGGATTTTCAAACACGTCTAACGACCATTCACATTCATCTCCCACGTTTGCTTTCTAAACTCTTACAAGCGGTTTCACTTTATGACTCTGCAAAGTAAAAGCGACCAGGAGGAAAAAAGAGTGAAATTATTCAAGTTCTACCGCTAGGCTGTTTGAGTTTTCCCATCGCAAAGCTAGTAACAAAAATGGAATCTTGGGGAGGTCCTCTCTTTGATTCTTGGGACATACTCTTCTTTTCATTTCTTTCCTACTTAACGGCCAGATAGTTTAGTTATGATTTATTACTCTGCTTTTCTGCTCACTAATACTTATTTATATTTCTCAAATACATAATAATGACAACAAAGATGATGACTACTATTACCACCACCACCAAATATTGAAAACTTCCTAGACAGCAGATACTGTACAAGTGCCTTACGTACATCTTTCAATCTCCACTATGGTATACGGTCTCACCGAACCAGTTTTACAAGTAAGAAACTGAGGCTCGCTGAATTAAGCCATTTGGCCCAGGCCATATGACTGGCAAAGAGCAAAACCAGAATTTGAACCTAGGTTTATCTGACTGAGCCAAAACTCTCCAGTAAGGTGTGAAAACTATCTCCAAAGAGAACCATCATTCTGACCATAATTGAAGAGCCAAGACTTACGGTTTCGCTCTTTAAACCTTTCCCCACATATTAATGGCTTCCATTATATGTCTGGTTTTAAAATGAAAACCTTAATGGAGTTTTGGGTCCTGGCTGTGTGGTCCCTCCCTGTCTTGGCAGTTCAGTGCCGTGCTGCCTTACTCCTTCCATTCTGAGCTCTAGGGACACGGACCCTCTGTGGGTTCCTTTCACGCAAAGAGCTTGTTCTTGCCTCAAGGACTTTGCACACTCTGTTCCCTGTGCTGGCCATACTCTTTTCCCATAATGCATTGCTCAGGTTTCAGCTCACAAGTCATTTCCTCAGAAATGTTTTTCCTGAACTCAAATTAGCTCTTCCTTTTCAACTCTGAAGACACCTTGACCTCTTCATTTATAGCCTTTATCTCAACGTGGAGCTGATTAGTGCCTTCCTCCCTGGGCTGTGGGCTCCCCGATGACATTGTCTGATTGTCTCTTGTTCAACCCCGCATCTTCAGTGTCTAGCATGGTCTCAGGCACATGACCTGAACGGGTACCTAGAAGAGCCACTGAAGACGGGGGGGAGGGCCTGCCTCTGATGGTTTCATCAGCTCCACCTGGCACTCTAAGGCATGCTGGACGTAATGGTACCTGCACGGGAGCGTCCACCCTGTACAAAACTGCTTTATCTACAATGGAAAGAAAGGAGAGGAAGAAAGAAAGGAGGAGAGAGGAGAAGGGAGAGAGGGAGAAAGAAAAAATTTCATCTAAGTCACAAGTCATGCCTATTTCCTTATACTAAACAGTGATCTCTAGAATATTGCAATTTCAAATAATTTTATTGAATAAATAAGACATAACTATAACTAACAAACTTTAAATAAACACGGCAGAAGGCATATATCCAAATTAGCAATGCACTTCAGATACATCACTCTGAGGGCTGCACAGAGACTACTGTGACTGTTACTGTTCTAGACATTTCTAAGGCTCCTCTTTGGTAACTGCCTTTAAAATGAATTTACTAACCAAACAGGAAAATCGGCCTCCTCACTTTATGGTGACAAGCCACTGTCTCTCAGTTGGCACTGTCTGTCCCCTCCTCTGTGTAAACATGATGCACTCAGTTTAGCCCCCACCGCTGAGCATGAGGATGCGCATGGGCCAGAAGCGTACAGATCTACAGATTCAATGGGTTCAGTCAGTCTGTGGAGGAAGGGGGCAGAAGAGACCCTTCCAGAGGGCATCAGAAATGCGTGCTTTCCCCAGACTGGCCCCACAGTAACACAGGTGGGAGGCACCAACTGCCATGTGGTGACCGGCCAGGAAACAAGAACTGCCTGCAGGGGGCGCTGCTCACCACAGGAAGTCAACTGAGGCCTCAGAATTGGCCCTGAAGGGCCCGATTTTAGTCCCTCCCCAAATGGTGCCACGGACCCAAATGGTGCCACGAACTTAGCCTCTCACCTCTCTGTTGTGCAGCCCTGATATCCTTTCCTAGGAAAACCATCTTGCTCAGTATACAGCTCAGGATTAAAAGTAACCAGGGCCCGGGGCAGGGAGGCACAAAGAGGCAGAGCACAGAGGATTCTTAGGATGACATTAGAACGATGGATACACATCATTACAAAGTCGTCAAACCCCCAGAATATACAACACTGCTATGGAATGAATATCTGTGTCTTCCCGCCGCCCCTCTCCCCCAATTCACATGTTCAAAACCCAGTCCTCAATGTGATGATATCAGGAGACAGGGTTTTTGGGAGGTGGTCAGGTCTTAAGGGTGGAGCCCTAATGAGTGGGATTAGTGCCCACATAAAAGACACCAGAGCTCCCTCCCCTTCCACACAGCGAGGACACAGGCCTGTGCCTTGATCTTGGACTTCCCAGCCTCCAAAACTGGGAGAAGGAAATTTCTGTTGCTTATAAGCCATCCAGTCTGTGGTAGTCTGCTGTATCAGCCAGAAGACACTGAAGCCAACACCAAGAGTGAGCTCTGCTGTAAACTAGGGACTTGGGTGATAAGGATGGGTCTGCGCAGGTTCCTCAGTTGTAACAAATGGACCACTCTGGTGGGGGGTGTTGATAGCAGGGGAGGCCATGCATGGGTTGGGGCAGGAAGTCTATGGGAAGTCGTGGTACCTTTCCCTCAATTGTGCTGTGAACCTAAAGCTGGTCTAAAAAAATAAAGTCTATTAAAAATAAAAAAAACAAAAACAAAACCCGAAATACAATCTTTCGGTGTCAGATGTCTTCTTTAAAAGGGCAAAGAACTAATAAAAGACACTAGAACAGTTTTCTAGGGGTTCATGAAACACACAACTTCCAAACTCTGCTGGGAGGAATGTGCACTGACTCCAATCCTTGTGGCCACAGGAATGCCTGGGTATAAAAACAGGCCACTAGGAAGGTCAGGGTCACAGGAAGTAGTAGCAAACCTCAGTCAGGCCAGAATTCACACAATGTATCTATCAAAAGCAGGTCTGGCTACATAATTTGTAGGGTCGAGGGCAAAATGAAAATGTGGAGCCCGTTGTCCCTAAATTATCAAGAATTTCAGACCAGTGACAGCAGGGCATCTGCCAAGCGTGGGGCCCCGGTGACTGCACAGGATGCATCATGGGCGAGCCCATGGCGCCAGACCCACGGAGGGGCAGAGAGCCTCTTTTTCACTTTTGATTCTTGAATGACATTTCTGCCAAGATTCTCTTTTCTGCCGTGCGGTTTGCTCTGGACAGTCCTGTTGCAGACACTCCCCGCAAGTCTGATGCTCCTCGGTGGCCTGTCCTCACCTAAGAGGGAGGCACTAAAACTGGGACAGATGGGAAGTTCTGTGCATGTGAATGAGCTGGGCTGGCTAATTTCACTGTAGGTGGATTGGCGGGGGAGCATCATTAGGGAATCCCCAAATGTTAGCATCTACAGGCCCCTTCCAAAAAAAGAATCCTTCTGCCTCGAGTTGTTACACTGGCCAGCAGATGCCTCAAAGCCAAGTGAGGGAGGGTTCTGGGGGTTATAGTGGGGGTCTGACTTTCACAGAACTCCAGTTCTTAATACTGGTGTCTTATCCTCACTATGGCTCCAGTCTACTGAAAATTCGATTATTATGGGTGAAACTTCCATAATTTACTCTAGAGACTTGTTAGTATCTTTCATTCTCCGTCATGTCCTCTCTTCTTCTGTTTGTTCTTAAGAGTCTCTACTCTACTTGGTCCTTCACTTCTTGTTTTCTGGGTTTGGGGAAGGAGCAAATACTAAACATTGGTGCCCAATCAGTACATTTAATCAGAGTTCTCCCTTTGAGTCAGGCCTCAAACAAAAATACTGTTATGACGGCAGCGTTTCCAGTTAGGTGGAAATATATTTCCACTTAATATTCTTTTTAAAACGCTGACATTCTCACAGATGACAGACTTCTGATCTTTCCTCATTAGATCCTGCCATGCAAGCCTTACCCCAAGCACAGTCCTGCCAGGTCTTTTTAGAGGAATGAGTTTTTCTTTCCACCGTGTCATCACCACCACCACCACCACCACCACCCTGCACAGGAACCCACTCATACGCAGATGATCTAATTCAGGGATCACAGAGAGAGAATTCTGAAATCGGAGACTGGCTCCTTACCTCCTGCACACGCTCCTGCTCCAACACACACACCTGACCTACTTCCTCATTCACTTTTTGTTGGCAGAAGCCTAAGGATTCTGGCTGTTTTTCATATTAGAGCCAGTTAAGCATGATGAGGAAGGCAAATTTTGGCTGCAAAAATCAATCAAAAATAAAATGATATACCAGAATTAAAATATTTTAAAATATTTGTTTCCCTTCAATGAAATTAAGAAGGAAGAATCCAACCAATATATTCCTTGTGAACAACTAGATCGTATTAACTTTAATAGCGTGATTAACCACCAACTCATTTGGGTGAATAAGCCAACTCTCTTTAAGTTTTGATTTTAGATGGAAAATTATTTTCAAAGTATTTATTGACATTCCATCCTCCTCCCCAATGCCATGAACAGGAAATGGAATTAAGACACTCTATGAAAGACTTTACATGAGTATTTGATAATTTCCCAATATCCTGTTTAAGCCAATTATTAAAAAAAAGCTTGTAAAGCGGTTATATTTCCTAGTAGAGTTTATAAAATGTATTATGATTATCTCATATAAAGTCAGCATCAGTAAGTTAAGTTGACAGGTAGGAACTGGAATGGAAACCATTCACTCAAACATCTTTTGAAGATCTATGTGCCAGGTTAATGATTAAAAGGTTGGGCACAGTGCACATCTTTACATCAGTGTGTCTCCATTTTAAATGTCATCATCTATATATGTGTTGCTTCACAATGACTACTGTCAAGCAGTCATACAAGAATAAAAGTTTATAAGCCACTTCTGCCACCTTCAATAGCTACTAGCATCTACCACAGCTGGTCTGGCAAGGAGGGTGGGAAGGCACGAGACAGAGGTACAACAATCAAACATGCAGATCCTCAGTATTTGGACTAAGTAGCTATGGTCTTCAGTATTTCCCACACCAGATGTTCCAGCTCCCAGAATTCCCATCCCAGGATACAGTCTCTCATTTCCCCATCTTTGCATCAGTCTTCACTATTCCTACTTCCTTTCCATTCTGGTGCATTTACCCTCAGGCACCCAAATGATCTCTCCTGAGCATGCCGTTTTCTAGAAGACCTTTTCATATCCTTTGTAAATGCTTTTTAAAGAATTTTAGTGGGTTAATAAGGATCTAACTCCTCTTGTATTCCTAAATTAAATGTACTTTAAATTACAAATAATATTTGAAACCATAATGTGCCTTCAGTTGCTAAATATATGTAGCTTATCAGTGATGAACAAGTGGAATGTGTGATTTTCTGTTTGTCATACATCAGTTGTAAACACAAATTATAGAAAAGAGAAAGAAATTTTTGGGGAGCATGAAACGCTTACTTAAGAACACAGAAAACCTTTAAAACACCAATTATTTTTAGGAAATCAAAAACCATTGCCTAACCATTAACTTCATCATGGCTCCATTTCTTTGTAAAGGTAAATTTACTTTCTGGACATTACCTTGCCACTGTTTTTTTTATAAAAAAATATAATGTCATATTTACATAGTTAACCATCTTGGTTAGAATTATCAGTGATCATCTATGTGTTATTTATAATCAGTAAAACTGAAAGAAATAAAATTCCTTTAGAACTTCCTTGATTCAACAACATTTTCATCTCTTGGTAGGAGGTCCTTTTGATTCAAGCACTGAAAGCTTATGTCTCAAGCTTCATTCTTGACAAATCAGGCTCCAATAAAGGATTTGAAAATTTATGCAGAAATTAGAAAAGGCTTCAAGAGTTCACTCAATCTAGGAACCCTGGAACATTCTGAACTTTCACAAGAGATAAAGCCTTTGTAGATTTTCAGCCATCAACTGGGGAGGGTTGTTTTGAAGAGGCTCAGGTGACTTCCTGGAACTTTCCGAAATACCACAGGAGAAGCCCTTGACCAATCTGACTCCAAGGCATACTCTGGTCAAGGTCATCTTTCTGATACATGAAAAGAACAATTTCAACAGCGCCCTGGCCTAAGTGTTTACCCCTGCCCTTCCTTCCCTCACACAGAGCATGCAACACAGAAACAGCAAGTGCGGTGGAAAAGCAAAATCCATAAGCAAGAACTATATTTACGGATTTTATAAAAGTCTGATGTGCTAGTGTTAACAAAAACATTTTGCATCTCATGACTACATTAATGTTAGCAAAATACATGATAAAATTCTCTAATCTAGCTTATAGGACTGATGTACAGAAAATTACTTTATAAATATAAAGCAAATGTTAACAGCAGTTAAAAACAAAAAAACAAAAAACATGGAAAAAGTACACCAGTACACAAGATGAAGATAAATTAGACCGGAGTTGAAAAATCTGAGAATATACCACGTACCAGGTATATTTAAGAGCACAAGAACTAAGTTAAGGATGAAACTGATTTCCAGAGTGTTAACTTAATGAGATCAGAGTACTGAAGGGCAAAGTAAAAACTCAAACTGAAGACTCTTTAAAACCTGTGCCCTTAGTCACCTATAGGAACTTTTAAAAATGGGCAAAGGGCAGTGAGGTGGAATTTACATTCCTAGCCTTCATGTAGAATGTTGGTGGAGAATCATAATTAAAAATGTTAACCAAAACCTTCAAATACATACACACACACATATATATATATACATATATATATGTTTGTGTGTGTTTTATTTTTATTGGGAAACAATAAACATCGTTCCACCTGCCTTTAACTTTGATGTTCTAGTCTGACAATGACAGATATTTTAGTTTATTTAACAGAAAAAATTTAGCCATTCACACCATCATGGAATGCCATCATTCTACACCCACAGCTATACTAGAACAATAGGAACCATCTTGATTTCAAATATTCTGTTCACTGTACAAACATATCATGGAGATTGCCTGTAAATCCAATAAAGACTCTATAAATATCTCAGATATTTAGATAGATACAAAACTCTTTTATAAGACCATGGTCTCAATTTTTGGTTCAAAAAATATGGAGGTGATGACACTATAGGGAAATGTCCTTTATATTCTGTGATGGGGAAATGGGAAGTGGAAATGAGGAGGTGGGGTTGGTCAAAACTCTAAGGACAGTGACAACACACTTCCTGACTTGTTTCCACTCCCACCGGCCTGCCTGCCTCACCCCACCCAAGGCTCATTTCAGGCTTTCTGCTTATTTACCACCTCTGCAACCAGGACCTCATCAAAAGGCCCTTCCTCTGAGCACTAATCCTAACTCCCTCAGGCTCGTCTTAGAAGGAAAGCAATGCCATTAAAATAATGCAAAAGAAGCGTGATTTTTCTTTTTTAAGTATGAGTTAAACCCCTGGAGGTCATGCATTGGATAAGTAAAAGTTAAGCGAGGAATTCCACTGTTAGGCAGAGGAGGATTTATGGAGGTGGTGGAAGATTTCCAGAACCCCTTCAAACAATACTCCTTAGGTGTTGCCGAAAGCCCTTAGTAAACCATATTTGGTCCCGCAGACCTGACTCCTGTTTACTAATTCAGCTCTACCTCGCCAGTCTCCCTTCTTCAAATTGTTGGCTCCAGTAGTTTCAAATGCATAATTTTATTTCACAGCAACACACTGCTCTCTCACCCTGCCTGTAACAACCATCTCCTCTCCACAGCCCGTGACCCAGCAGCAGCACCACCTTGGTCTCCTCACTCTACCCTAGTTTAGTTTGGAGCCTCTTCTAGATGGTAAAGTGCCTTGTGTTTCCCTCTTGAGAAGTACTTGCTAACTTACACGGTGACACACAGGCAGGCTTGTAATTCCCTGCACTTCAACGACCAGTACAGTGCTTGGCAAAGAATATTTGCTGCACAAATGAATCTGTAAAGTTATGGCAAGGGCCGCCCCAGGAGAAGGCAAGAAAGAGAAGAGTCTTTAAATCATGTACGACACCAATATATATTTATAGGAAGGGATCTGTGTATAATAAACATTCTTGTTCACTCAGATTCACCAATTCAAAAACTTAAAGGGATGGAGGCTAGGAAGCTGGGACAATGCAGTTTTTAATTTCTTTTCTTTCTTTTCTTTTTTTTGGGGGGGAGGGGGTGGAAGTAATTAGGTTTATTTATTTATTTGTTTGTTTGTTTGTTTATTTTCTAGAGGCGGTACTGGGGATTGACCCAGGACCTCATGCATGCTAAGCATGAGCTATACCCTCCTTGAGCTATACCCTCCTCCCCTCAATGCAGTTTTTAAATCATCTTCCTCATCCATTTTTACAAGAAAGTCTAACCATTACTTCATAATACGAGATCAACTTTGATTAAAGCCATTAATGAAAGCTAAGTACCGGAGTCAACCGTCAGTTATGCAACAAAGAAGAGTGATTTAAATTATATTTTGCTTCCGGCTAGCTGGGAGGTCTACATACCAAAAGTGGGTTGGCAGCTCTTAGTGGTTGAGACAGTCCTACAAATATTCTGGAAAAACCAGTGGGTGGAATTTAGGTTCTCAGTGATAATACAGCTTTTATTGTCAACAGGTGACATGTAGGATTGAGAAACCAAGTTATCATCATACTAGGGTCAAGAGCATCATGCTGAACAACACCCTGCATATTTTTTAAAAAAAACTCTCTGAATGCTAACAGGACTTTTTATTTAAAAAGTTTTTTGTTTTTAACTCAGAGGAGTTATCAATGCTAGGCTACAAGGATGGGCAAGGAGGGGATCTATGTGAACAACCTGATAATCTCCCCTACGTCTCTAGCAGCATTACTGTTCTTAATTTATAAACTCGCCATTCGGAGTTTCAAATCTGATCCATGTCAAGCAAAACCAACAGCACTAACAACAACAACAAAAGCCCACACCCAATAAAAGCAGTAAACACTTCACTTTCTTTTCAAATATATCTATGGAAACCCCTTTCTCCTCTGTAAAGCCCAAGAAAACAGCCTCAACTAAAATAAAACTGACCCACTACTGTTTTCGAACAGTGTTAAAAAATTTTTAACGCATAGCAATAATGCATAGCAACTGATTTCTGCGTGGTGGATGAACACTGCTTAGTAGATACGTTTATGCATCTAATGCCAGCTGATGTGCATATCAGGCTTTTCCTTACTCTAAATTCAGAGCCAACAAACTGGTCATTTTAGGCTAAGTTTACATTTTGATCCTATGACTCAGACTAAGCCTTTTTTCTTCTCCTAAGATATTTAACTTTATAACATCTAGGGATAACCCCAATGCTAGTGATTTACAGAAAGTATACTCCTCCTTGGAGACACTTCTTACACTTCACCTAGATTCCAGATTACCTCAATAAGTTCCTCATTGCCAAAGTCCAATTTTTATTTTATTTTGCTTTGTTTCATTTTATTCATCAAGCATTTCCAAGCTGGGCACCCTCCTAGGTTTTAGGGATGTTAAGGATGAGGAACAGGGTCTAGCCCCAATCCTCAGCAAGCCAGGGAGACACACATGAAAGGTAATGATAGTACAAGGTGAAGGGCTGTGTGCTCGCTTACAGAAGGGCCAGCTACCAGCTGCCCAGGGAGTCAGGCAAGGCTCTGTGTGGGAGGTGACATTTGTCTGGGGCTTGAGGGATAGAGGGGAGAA
This sequence comes from Camelus dromedarius, assembly GCF_036321535.1. Taxonomy (NCBI): domain Eukaryota; kingdom Metazoa; phylum Chordata; class Mammalia; order Artiodactyla; family Camelidae; genus Camelus; species Camelus dromedarius. The sequence continues at coordinate 8,994,522 of NC_087467.1, read as the reverse complement.
GGGCATTAAGGAAAAGCCCCAAAGACTATGACACATGTGATGTATTCACTCCTAAAAATAATCTCCTACTCCTGACGAATCCATCTATTTTTTTTAAAGTTTTTTTTTTCTCTAGCAGTTTTAGGTACATAGCAAAACTCAGAAGTACAGAGATTTCCGAAATGCCTCCTGCCCCCATGCAAACACAGCCTCCCCCATAATCAACATCCTCACCAGAGTGGGACATTTAATACAACTGATGGACCCACACTGACACATCATAATCACCCAGAGCCCACAGCTTGTCTTTTTTTTTTTTTTCAAATTGAAGGACAGTCAGTTGCAATGTGTCAATTTCTGGTGCACAGCGCAATGTCCCAGTCATGCATATACATACATATATTCGTTTTCATAGTCCCACAGCTCACCTTCCGGTTGACTCTTGGTGGTGTACATTGTATAGGTTTGGACCAATGTGTAACGATGTGTATCCACCATTAATTACAGTATCGTAGAGTAGTTTCACTGCCTGGATCACCAGTGCTTGGCCCTCCGCAGGGGGAAAATTGCCTAATGAATGTCTCTTGCCAGTGAGGACCAATGATCAAAACTGAGCTATCTATTATTTCAAAACTTGACAGAACTTTTGTGAATCCGTGGCTCTTCCCATCCATTAGCATGTGTCACCAGTTGGTGACAGTCAAGCAATTTTCATGGACTCTCAGGCAAAAAATGCCATGGAGTAGGATTGAAAGAGAGGTCTCGATATTTCTTCAGCTGGTAGAAACATCGTTCTCCTTTTCTACTCCGAGTCACTGTTTCCGCTGCCTTACTGATAACCTCTAGATCGTGGAAATTCTATCTTTTACACATTAAGGTCGTAAAGTTTTCCCACACCCTGGTGCTAAGTACTAAGCGGGTTAAGTATTAATTTTAATGCGTGGACGGGGACCTGCATGACCCAGCCCTGGCTACTTTTCCAGCTCACTCCTGGCCACACTGACCCATTCATTCTCATGTTCCTCCTTTCCTCCTCCCTCTCCCCTCCCCTTCCACTCTATGCATGCACAGACAATAAAAATGCGGCTTTTCAAAGGTGGGCTCCGCGTTTTGATCAGGAGTCTGAGAAACCTGGTTCCCTATCAATTATAAATAACAGTGAAATGAAACAAACAACAGGCATCACTTTCATTTAAACGTCGCTAACCAAGGAAAATCTGCTTTGGGAAGTCAACGTGAAACGTAATAATCATCCTGTTAGAAAGGGGACAACTGGTCTGCGTTTGAGCTGAATGGTACACCCACACCACTGCTCCCCGTGAGGGCAGATCAGACCAGTTTTGGCATCCGAAGGTTCCTTTTATCTTACTGCCTTTCCCACGCAGAAGCTCTAAGGATGACTGTATTCTGGCACAGCTACGTGTTACCAGACATCCTGAGAATGAGTGAGTGAAAGACAAAACCAATTCCCAACGTAGATTCACATTTCAGGGCCCATATGCTTCTTTTTAAAAGATGCAGAATGACGCTCACATCGTGAATTTGGACGGTGATCCAAATGACTGGAAGTCTGCATATGTTAAATAAATTTCTTGGCATGTTTTAGAGAAGAGATAGTTCGTAAATTAGCCTTGTGGAGCGGTTTTTAAAGCTTAATAACCTGTAATGCTTTCTTTCTACTTTAGCTCTAAGAAACACTTTGTTGATAATGTTTTTTGTTGCAAGTTAAATACACAAACACACACACCTGCCTCAAGATCCTATGGAGTCTTTAAAAATGAGAGAATGATAATTCTACGGTTGCTATTAAACAATACTTTAAGTTGAAACTATCAAAGACTTTTTAGGGGGAGGTAGGGGTTGAGTCAGGTACTATTTAAAGCAAAGACTTTGTATTTAATTCTTTTCTGATTAATTAAACCACATCATGGGGCACCTTGTAAATAAAAAAAAATAAATTAAATATAACATCGGTGAATTCTTCTAACATTACTCTGACACAGTCATCATTTTGATGTCTCTCCCTCTGGACATGGGTGTGTGTGTTTTTCATTTCCTTCGACTGTGAAATCTGGGGGATGAATTAAGATAACTCTTCCTTTTGAGCTGTGAGTTGCTATAAGCATCACCAGAAAGAAGTTAAGACAAGATTTGATATGTATGCCTTTATATCTATATTCTAGATGAAGAAAATTATAAAACTTTCAACTGCCCCATAGTGTACACACTACCTTGTGACAATTAAATGTGACTTTTATATCGACCTGCTCATAAAAGTGTAAGCTTAATTTTTACCATTGGCATGACTCCCACCATTTGCAATCACGTTTTGCAAAATTATTTAAGCCAATGTCCCTCAATTTATAAGCCACACTCTTTTAAAGATTCCTAAATTTCTATCGGCCTTGTATTTAAAATTTCAAAATAAATTACATCTTGTACAATGCATATAACAAGGGAAGTTTAAATATTTTTGAATATTTTATTTATGTATTTATTGGGGATTGTGTATTTATTCTTTTTTTATTGATGTATAGTCGACTTACAATGTTGTGTTAATTTCTGGCATACAGCATCATAGTGATGCATTGATACATATATATATTCCTTTTCACATTCTTTTTCATTATAGGCCATTACAAGGTAATGAATATAGTTCCCCATGCTATGCAGTAGGACCTTGTTGTTATTTTATACACAGTAGTTCGTATGGGAAGTTTAAATACTGAGTGTGCCACTTTAAAACGGGCAAGCTCAACTCTCTTCAGCTTTAGCACTTAGGCTGGCTATCAGTAATAGAAGCCAAGGTAATACTAACACTAAGATTATGTTCAAACTATCTGCTGTTGACAATCTTTATATATCCTCATTACCATCAGCAATTCAAACTGCTTAAGCACATCGTTAATCCAAATATTTATTATCTTACTACATGTCAGATTCTCTGATAGGCACTACAGATACAAAGGAAGATGTGTACTTGCCCTCAGAGAACTCAGGATCTGCTGGGGGGAAAAAGACAGTGATAAATGTGGACATGGGATGTCAGAGGCAGAGAAGCCCAGGGAAGCATCTGAGGAGGCTTCCTAGGCAATGGCTGAGCATTCCAGGTGGAGAGGAGAGAGTGACCAAAGGAAAGACATGGCAGATGTGGGGACCCACACAAACGCAGAAATGGACAGGCAGGACCTAAATCAGACAGTGCCTTCATGTGTCATACTGACTTTCTCTTGTTGGCCTGTGGATCCATGAGGACTTAAAGCGAAGGTATAAGGTGTGTAAGTTAAAAATACTGTGCTTCTTAAATACCAAGGACTTTCCTGGCTACCATATGGGTAGCAAATTTTAGGGGAATGAAACTGCAGGCAGTTGAAAGGCCATAATAAATGAAAAATGAAGAGGGTTTCAATTAGGGCAGTAGATTGGTTTAAAAAAAAAAAGGGACACATTTGATATGCAGAGGAGATAGACTCAGTGAACCTTTAATCACAGGATGTGGGGGATGAAGTCGTGGGAAGACTCCCAGATTTCTGGCTTGGGTGGTAAAGCCACCAAACAGGATACAGGAAGAAGAGCGGGTTTAAGGGCGGGTGGTTAAGTTTAGAGGGAGCTCCACGGGGCTTAGTGGGACACTGGTAAACACGTATCTCAGGGAGGGATAAGAGTGAGCCGAGGATGGTCCTCTGGGTGTCACTGAGTGCCGAGGGGAGGGTGACACAGAGAGACAGAACTCGGAGAGGAGACGGCAGTGAGTGGTGATGTCCTGGCAGTCTAGAGGTCCTCAGGGTCAAGGAGAAAAACAAACAATGGCCTCACATGTGGTCCAGCAAGGAAAGGAATGGGAAACACCCATGAGATACAGAAAGCAGGATACACTAAGGCCCTCAGGAAAAGCTCTGTCAGTCAAGTTATGAGGACAAAAGTCAGACCACAATGAGTTATGAAGTAAGCGAATGAGAGGTTAAGGAGCAGAGAGATTTGGTTGAGGAGCTGTGAGACGCAGAAATAGGGTTAAAGGCAGGGTGGGCTGGTTTGTTTTTTAAATCAGTTGAAATCTCACCACCTACAGGTAGCCAACATTGACACTGCAGTGACTGGCTTTTTCATGCATTTCTCTGTGCCTGTTCACACACACACACACGCGCGCGTACTTCAGAGATAACAGACCACTGCCATAAAGTGAACATCACAAAAAAATGAGTCACACGCAGTTTTTGGCTCCCCATTACACATGAAAGTTATGTTTATACTATACCGTAGTCTATTAAATGTACATTAGCATTACGTCTTAAAAAACAATGCACAGACCTCAATTTAAAAATGATGCTGTTGGCAAAGTGATGCCAGTAGGCTTGCTCAACACAAGGTTGCCCCAAAGCCTTTAATTTGTAAAAGACACACTCTCTGTGCAGCGCATTGACACAGGGTTACCTGTACGTAAATACATGTCCCTAATGACGCACAGACACAAGGAACAGCATTTGTTGTCTATGAAATTATTCTGTACTAATGAAGCTGGTTGTATCTTAACCCCTAAAACACTCTTCAAATGATCAGAATTACAAGCGTACACATAAAAGAAGTACAGTCTTTCTTCTAAATCAACAGCCAAGATCTCTATGTGACACACACCACCCTCTGACGAAACAAATCTGGTTCTCGCTTCTGAGAAACTCAATGTGGATCAGTCAGCCTAGGAAACAGACACACCCAATCCATTGATTTTAGAAGGTAGAGAGCAATTACCCACTTGGAAGGCTTCCAGGGGTTTAGACATACCGTCGTATGAGTGGAGCCCTGGAAGCAATACCCCTGAGGTCAAGCAGCCTCCTAGCAAGGGGGGGGACCGACATACACCCAAAGAGTGGCGCCCAGTGAGTCATCAGAAAGGGGCAAGTTCCACCCTGTGAAGCCTCCACACCTGCCTTCTGTCTCACCACCGTGGGGAGGAACAGCACACAAAGCTCTCCAGTGTGCTGCAATGTCAACAGAGCTGGGAATACTGGTTAAACTGGCCCCGTCAGCTGAACGGCCACTGGATTCGCCTTGGGTTCGCTCTACTAGGAAATGGGGCAAGAGGTCAGAAGCGTTAACACAGAAGAGGGAGCCCCCAAAGACTTCCAGAGGAGACAGCGGGACGTGGGTTGTTACTGCAGAAAACTGGGTGCTGTATGGGTTTTTTTTTTTTTTTTTCCCAGTAGAGAGATCCAGACACGGCAGCTCTCAGGCAGCTCTGTCTCTTCTCACCCTCACCCCTTCCTCTCCCTGTTCTGATGCCAATTCCTTTCCACAGAAGTTATCAGAAGACACATGCTTCATAAAGCTTTTCTGTGTGAATCATTCTCTCTAGTCTGCATCCAGTAGAAAGAGTTAAAAGCACTAATACTGTATCTCTAAATACAGTAGCTACATATCAGAATTTTTATCTTTAACTAGAGAAGGAAAGACTAGTCAAATAGCTTAGCTGGAGAGGACACACAACAGCTTTACTGACTTGGGAGATACCCTGCTTCTCGTTTATAATGTCAAAACTGAACTCCTTTTGGACACATTTTAATAAAAGGAAACATTATCCACTTTGGTGAAAACTGGGTTGCAATTGGGGGTAGAGGGGCTTTCTTTCTACCACCAACCATGGAACATGCATAAAGTCAACGGAATCCTGGGGGGATAAAGTCAACGGAATCCTGGGGGGATAAAGTCAACGGAATCCTGGGGGGATAAAGTCAATGGAATCCTGGGGGGATGCAGTCAACAAGATCATGCGGAACTCAAGTCCAGAGCAACACATTCTTTCGGGGGACAAGAGGAGACAGCAATGGGTGCTTCGTGCTGGACGCATTGCTTCCTGTTCCCCTTGACTGAGTTCTCCAGGGAACCACAGAACACACAGGCCCCCAGGCCCCTCACCCACTTCCACTCACAGAAACAAGGGGATATGGTATAGAACATAAAGAGAGCTTTCTCTCTTTGGGTAACACTCTGCTTGATATCATTTTTTGGTTTGGTCAAATTATTTTTAAAAATACTATTCTATTTTCTCTTCCTTCACATTTTCCCAAGAAGACTCTGATAAGAAACAGTGACAACAATGCATTTTTTCAGGTCTTCAGGGCATATCCTTACCAGTGAAGCCACCTACCTGAAAATAAGGCACCTGGAAGGGGGTGCCAAAATGGAAAAGCTGTCACCCAGTGTACTCCAGCTGCTCACACGTCCTTCCATGAGAAGATCACTAGGTTCACACTATGCATCGTCCTGATTGTTTTCAACCTCAGAGATACATGAACCTGGTAATTTTCCATCACACGCTTTAATGTAGACTGGATTCAGTAGTGTCCATTCATGGGAAGTTCAATTATTTTCATACATTTGTCTTCAAGGCCTTATAAAGCTACAGACAAAAATTCCTGGCAAAATGAACACATTGGTATCCACCCTAAATAAACTACGGACACCTAGTGTTTTCACTGACAATGGATGTACTTAACAGATTTCATTTTGCCAACACACTGACCTGGCGCTTTGAAGCTTAAAACCTAGCGTGAGATTTCAGCAGCTTTCATAAAGGATGATGAGACCGGGTCGAGTTTTCAGATGCGAAATGCTTCAGCTTCCACCAAGGAATGTGAACCTAGTGTTCACGCTACGTATTTCTTATCAAACGCCTCGAGCATGGTCCTTAAAGTCATGAGGAACGTTCAAGTAGATGTTAGAAAGGAGACAGCCAGCTGAAGGCAGAGTGAGGTCACATGGCCAACAATGCCTCTACTGGGCAGTTGGCCAGTGTCACACGTTGTGTTCATTCATGACCTACCACTCCATTTCTTGCTCGGGACGATCAGAGTGCTTCCTTTAATTTGCAGGTTGATTTTTTTAGATACAAGTTTTATGTGTTCTTGGTTCCATGACTTAACTCTCTACCTCCCTTGCAAGTAATATTCTCCTTGATGGCATGTGCCCATATAATACTGCTTCACCTCTAGCTTAAACCAAATGGATACTGATAATCAATTACTCACCTTATGCAAGACCCTTCCTTAGACTGAAGCAAAACAATACAGCTCCAACAAAAGCTAGTAAACTCTGTATTAACTCTAAGCAGTACCTCTGGAGGAAAAAAAATATACATTTAGACATACTTTTATATATAAAAATCAAATATCAAGGTGATAAGAGAAGAGAGGAAAATAGAGGATGAAAGGCAAAAGGAAAATGCCTAAATGATTCTGAAAGTGAAAATTATTCTGTGCAGCCATTATGGGAAACAGTACGGAGATTCCTTAAAAAACTAAAAATAGACTTACTGTATGATCCAACAATCCCACTCCTGGGCATATATCTGGAGGAAACTCTAATTCAAAAAGATACATGCACCCCAATGTTCACAGCAGCACTATTTACAACAGCCAAGACATGGAAGCAACCTAAATGTTCATCGACAGATGACTGGATAAAGAAGTTGTATGTTTATACAGTGGAATACTACTCAGCCATAAAAAGAACAAAACAATGCCATTTGCCACACTAGAGAGTATCATACTAAGTGAAGTAAGCCAGAAAGAGAAAGAAAAATACCATATGAGATCACTTGTATGTGGAATCTAAAAAAGTGACACAGATCAACTTATTTACAAAACAGAAATAGACTCACAGACATAGAAAACAAACTTATGGTTATGGAGGGGGAAGGGGTAGGGAGGGATAAATTGGGAATTCGGGATTTGCAGATACTAACTACTATACATAAAACAGATTAACAACAAGGTCCTACTGTATAGCACAGGGAACTATATTCAGTACCTTACAGTAGCCTATAATGGACAAGAATAAGAGAAGGAATATATATATATATATAAAATTGAATCACTGTATCACTGTGCTGGACACCAGAACATTGTAATGTTGTAAACTGTAAATTGATTATACTTCAATTAAAAAAAAAACTATTCTGTATAATATGTGCCTTTGAGAACAACTCTTAAATGGTAAGTAAGACAGGTAGTAGTTTAATATTTGATCATGTATTCAACTGTTCACCCATTCAAGCATATACTGTGTACCTGGCACACTTCAAGGCATGTGAAGAACGCAAAGATAAATACTGCGTTAAATAATTAAATAATTGCAATTTAATTTGGAAGAGCTCGCAATAAAGTAGCAGATACCTGGGAAGGCCATGGGTACTGAAGTGCCAGACATGGTTTCAATGAAGGGCTATGAAACTTACAAGAAGAAAAAGCCCTTCCAACAGCGAGGTTTAAAGTGAGGGCATTTAGAATGGCTTGAAGATCAGTATCGTTTATTCTAAGCACAAAAGACACTCGCTTGTTCCTAAAGAAGGTGCTAAGTAGATGGACCAGGAAAATCCTGATCTACTAAAAGTAATGCTGTGCAAAGGGATAGTTCTTTAAGTGCACAAAGTATCTATGTTCATTATATTTAATATTCACAAAGGTTGCTATTTTAAAAATCTGGCAACTGAGAAAGCATAAAAGCAGTTTTTCGAGGTTACGGAGCTGGTAATGCAAATTGCAGAGGCAAGCTCTAGGATCTGTGAGTTCTGACTCCAAGTCTAAAGTTCATTCCACCCCACACAGCTTCCTGAGTCTGCACACCTGGAAGTCACATTCTTAACACTGGTGGGACTGCGAATCCCAAGCTATGTGGGTTTTTCACAGGATCATCTGACTTTTGCAGGACTTTGCATATGACGCATTCAGACCCATGAAACTGAGTCAAGGAATCACCTTCGAAACCCAAACCATATTCAAAAGCTGCCAACTGGAGTGACTTCTTCCCCGAATTAGGTCTCGTGTAGCTAGAGTGACGTCCTGCTAGGTATGCAGCCACTCTACAGGCAGTCAAACTGCAAACATGTGATTAAAGGCAATGGTTGGAAGTTAGATCCAGCGATTTGGAATCGATTCCAATAGTGAGGAGATTTTTAAAAACAATGGTACATGCCTGGCTCTTCAACCCACTTTATATCTACCCTGCCCGTAAAGTGATCAAATAGATTTTGTTGAGACGTCACATGGCCATCCCAGAGCAAGAACTGCCACAATCTCAAACTCCCAAATTTATCCCTTCCCACCCCCTTTCCCCTCTAACTATAAAATTGCTCACTATGTCTACGAGTCTGTTTCTGTTTTGTAAATGAGTTCATTAGTGTCCTCTTTTTTCTTTCTTTTCTTTTCTTTTTAAGATTCTACATAAGAGTGATATCATATAGTAGTTTTCTGGCTTACTTCACTTAGAATGATAATCTCCAAGTCCATTCATGTTGCTGCAAATGGCATTATTTTATCCTTTTTAATCACTGAGTAGTATTCCATTATATAAATATACCACAACTTCTTTATCCAGTTATCTGTCAATGGACATTTAGGTTGCTTTCATGTCTTGGCTAGTGTATATAGTGCTGCTATAAACACAGAGGTGCACGGAATCACCAAAGACCCAGAATTGCCAAAGCAATACAGAAGAAAAAGAACAAAGCTGGAGGAACCTTAATCTCTAACAAGGGGTTTGCATATACTTAGTTGAATTTGAAAAAAAATCTGGACAATGATTTTAAGAAAATCTCATCACGTTTAGACAAGTGACTAAAATTAAAAGTATGGTACAAACTAATCAGGGTATCTCAAAGTAGATTTTTGGAGGGAATATGTAAATAAGATCCTCCATGGAAAGGCAGGAGGAACATTTTAAATATTAAAACAAATCTATACATAACATTTAACATGTTTTCACACGCCAACAAAGAATCACTTGTCTTCCAACGGAATAATAGATGTGTCGACATCTCAAGGCTTAACTATCTTCATTTAGATCAAGCAAAGGTCTTTGCAAGGGAAACGAGAATGCGTTCTGGAAGCTGCTCTGTTCTCCTTTGTAAAAACTACATTTTCCACTTGGTTATTTCCATTATACTGGGGAACATGATTGATTTTTATAACCCAATCTCCTCTCTGACCATGAAATTCTGGTATTAATTATCATCTTCGGTACAGTTGGTTTACTTGGATTTTCTAGTGAGAGAATCATACAGTATCTTCCTCTTCCTTTCCCAGTGCTTGCAACCTCATTTCCTGCTTTGTCTGACTACATCAGCCACACAGGAGCGGCAGCAGCAGCACAGGACACTTCCACGGTACCCAGCGCACGCCGCAGGCACTTCGCCTACAAGGATATGAGTTAGGTATTATTTCCCCATTTTATAAGTGATGAAACTGAGGCACAGGAAGGTTATGTGAATGATCACACAGCCCCTAAGAGGTTGAGCCAGATCAACGAACTTCCTCTCTTTACTGTCATTTTGGTGCAATACGTACTCTAGTTGGGGAGAAAAATTCAATTTGTCAGGCCACTTCTATGGACTGAATGTGTCCCCCCCAACCCCAGATTCGTATGCTGAAATCCTAAAGCCCTATGTGACGGTATTAAGAGGTGGGATCTCAGGGAGGTGCTTAGGTCATGAGGACGGACCCTCATGAATGAGATTATTGCTCTTACAAGAGAGCCCTCCCCCCAAAGAGCCCTCTAGCCGCTTCCACCACGAGTGGTCACAGCAGGAAATCGGCCACCTGCAACCCAGAAGAGGGCTTTCCCCAGAACCTGGCCATGCTGGCACGATGAACTTGGACTTCTCCATGTCCACCACTGTGAGAAATAAGTTTCTGCTATTCACAAGCCAACCAGTATATGTGGTACTTTGTTATAGTGACCGGTATGGACTAAGACAGCCACAGAAGAGTAGAGGTGAAGGCAAGAACCCTCATCTCGTTCCTGACTCCACATCATTGTTGGCTTTTGCCATCAGGAAGGAGGCAATGAACTCGAGTCTGCTGGGAATCACAGAGCTGACCCAGCGTGGCTCCTCCCACCTCAGTGTCTTGGAGCCCGTGTCATTCAAGGTCTAGAGTTACCGCAGAGCCACTATGATGGCAGTGCCGGGCTGGTCAAACACGGAGATGGCGGCCTGGGGGTGACTGGACACCAGCAGCACTAGTGGGCACCGTCTTTCTACACAGCAACGTGCTGGACGGTTGTCACATAGAAACACACTAGATCCACATCATCAAAGAGAATACGATTTCCGAATGGTTCCTGCAACAGGTAAAACGCGCCAGCTGTTTTCCTTCTACAACCTCACAAAAAAGACTCAACTCGCCATGTAACATGGTGCGTAGGTGTGTGTGTTCAGGGGGAGAGCGGGACTCAGGTGCAGTGAAGTTACACAGGCCAGGAATTCTCTAGTTCAGTTTAAATGTCTTTATTCTTTAAGTTTCCCTAGTTGTCTGACCTGTTAATCCAGACAGGGGGTTACTGCTCAAAGGGCTGCTCTTTCCCCAGCCCGTTTACACCTGGGGAGCACAGAGAAGGCCTACGTGTGCGGTGCTCCCACGGGCTGGGAGGAGGAATAAGAAGCTCTTGAATCTGTGAGCCCTTCCTGCTAGATGAGCAGACGGAGGAGAGCCAGGGGGACAGAACACTACGTGTGTATTTGGCTGACGAGCATGAAGGGTAAAGGAAAGATGTGAAGACAGAAAGAACAATTACAGCCCCAATCAAAATGCTTTCTCATCCCTGAGATAATGTCCTTCTCTTCGTGATTCACCCAGCCTGCCCCGGACCGGCTGGGGAGCAGCCCCAGGAACAATGCAATGTATTATTTGCTACTTCCACCTGACTTAGGCAACTTGTTAGTCACCAAGGGCCGTCCCCACCTGCAGCCAAAGGGTTATCTCTAAAACACAAACACAGTGTCATGGGAGACAGCCCACTGCCCACAGCGTGCAAGCCAAACCCAGAAGGCCCGTCAGCACTCTGCGGTCTGGCCCCAGCCGCAGGCTGCAGGCCGAGTGGGCAGGCCTCCTGGTTGGACGGCTCTGGGTTTGAATCTCGACTTTCCTACCTATGGACTGTAGGACCTTGGCTAAGATCCCAGAGTCTTGGCTTCTTCTTCTTCTTTTTTTTCTTTTTTGATTTACTGAAGTATAGTTGCTGTACAGTATTATGTAACTTACAGGTGTGTAATATAGTGACTCATAAGTTTTCAAGATTATACTCCATTTATAGTTATTATAAAACATTGGCTACATCCCCGTATTGTACACTATATCCTTGTAGCTTATTTTATTCCTATCAGTTTGTACCTCTTAACCCCCTACCCGTATACTGCTCCCCTCCCCTTCCCTCTCCCCACTGGTAACCACTAGTTTGTTCTCTGTATCTGTGAGTCTGCTTCTTTTCTGTTATATTTACTAGCTTGCTGTCTTCTTTAGATTCCACATATAAGTGATATCATACAGTATTTGTCTTTCTCTGTCTGACTTGTTTCACTCAGCATAATGCCCTCCAAGTCCATCTGTGTTGCTGCAAATGGCAAACTTTCATTTTTATGGCTGAGTAGTATTCCACTGTATATATATACCATGTCTTCTTTATCCAGCCATCTGTCGATGGACACTTAGGTTGCTTCCATATCTTGGCTATTGTAAAGAGTGCTGCTATGAACACTGGGGTGCATGTGTCTTTTTGAATTAGTGTTTTTGGATTTTTAAAATATATACCCAGGAGTGGAATTGCTGGGTCATGTGGTAGCGAGCAGTTTTCTTCATTGAATGGATGCTCAGAAGGGCCCTGTGGTCGAGAGAGTCTGCACCCACTCGGGGAGCGCCTCTGAAACGCCCTGGCCAGTGGTGAAATGGCAGCCCTGGCTGGGGAAAAAGGACCTGACAACAGCACTGAAGACTGATGGAGGCGGCAAACAGGCACCTGGGTCCTTAGAGCAGGTGAGACCCAGTGAGAGCAGGTTGGAAGGGGGAGCAGCTTTGGCAGGCGCTGTGGAGATGGCACCAACGAGGCTGGGCACACAATGACTTTGAGGGGCAGAGAGGAAAGGGCATGCGGTGGACAGAGGATTGAAATCCCCACCAGGGCGATGGGCTTCATTCTCACAAGGGAGAAAGCCGAGAGGATGAAGCGGTGTGAAGGGTTGTACAGAAAAACACAGTTGCCCCTGGGTGTTAAGCTCGTGGGATGCAAAAGGCACAGGGGGAGAGATGGGGTATTTCAGACGCCAGTGTGCCCGCTGCATTTCATTTACCTACAATGATTTTTAACGTCTAGAAGATAAAAGCGCTCTGTGACTCTGCTTTGTCTCACGCTCACTCATTGGCCTGACTGATTCTTAGGGACAAACCCCATGATATTTTCTGAACCAGTTCTAACAGGTCGGAGGCCTTGGTAATGTGTGCCTTATGAAAAGCGCACATGCAAGTGTTTGAATCATCTGTCTTCTTGCCCTAAATGTCAGAAAAGTTCACACGGTACACGTGGTTTGTTGTTTTCCTGTGTATTCAAGTACACCTGACAGCTACCCAGCTGGGTGTGTGGTTTGACAGAAGAGGCCAGCACACGACTGCGCTGGAGCATGTCACAGAGGTAGGTGACTCCAATTCTAAGAATTGGAGCGGAGCAACTTCAGGAAGATTTACCAGTGCTGCGATCAATTTGGGAACATACTAAATTTGTTTTCTGCAAAGAAGAAAAAAGCTCAAAGCAATTCCTAAAAGCTGAAAGAGAACCTTTCAAAAGGTCACACTACCCCTCGGAGGTACCCATCCAACATGGAAATCGAATTATGAAGTGAGACCAACCCATCCCCACCCATATTATAAACACCCCATTAACAGTGTGGTTACAGGCAGCTTGTTCAGACTTTCCACCTGATGTCAATCACATTATTTCATAGGTTAAATCAGACTTGAACTGGAGTTATCCCTTCCACGTACCAACTTTCCATCCAGTACTGACACACAAGTAGGAAAAAAAACCCCCAGAAAACAGCAGCCTTGGAGGTTGGGACCCCAAGTGCCATCCCTGTTTTTGTTTTATTTTTTTTTTGGATCCTAGTGTAGATTAGGTATATGACTTGCAAGGATTCTGAGAGTAAATAGGCAGAAATGTGAAAACAGCAGTTGAGAGGTTCTTAGATTTTTATTAAGGTTATTTTACGAGCACCTATAGACCAAGAAAAGCCACACAGTGTGACGCCAAGTAACCTTCTGCTGGATTTGCTCTCCTCCCTTCCGTATTGCCCATAAAGCTCTGATTTTAAGGAGAAACTAATAAAAAAGAATTTCCTTTCTTCCCAAATCACTCACTCACACACACACACACACACACCCCTCCTTCCCCCTGTAAACACACATCACTACTACCAACTGGGTCAGCCCCTGGGGACCAGCCTCCGCTGGGAGCAACTGCATCTCCAAAGGAAGTCGCTAACCTGGGATGGTTCCCCTACGCAAAAACAGAACCGTTTCTTTCTGAGTTCACCTTTCACGGGGTTGTTTCCACACTTGACACTGGAACAGAGCGACCCCACGAAAGGTGAACTTTCCTCCCCACAGAAATTACTTAAGACTATAAACAGGATTCAAGGATTGAGGCAGAAGTGGTTCGGTTAAGAGTTGCTTACGAGTTAGACATGACGATTACCTTTGCTGCTGCTTGCTTCAGAAAGTCAATTTTTTTCCCTTTTTATTAAAAAATTTTCAAAACATACAGAAAATGAACACCATCTACCCTTCATCTGAACTGAACAACTTAAACAGTCTGCCCTATAATCGTCTGTGTTTGCTTGTTTTTGGAATATTTTATGAATAATACTCATATTCCCCCCAAAATTCAGTATGTCTCTAAAAAAATTTTCCCTCATAACTATAATACTAGTATCACACCCAACAACAGCTAACAAAATTAAGGTAATTCCCTAATCATCTCGTCATAAATATCATTCATATGCAAATTTCCTTGGGTTACTTACTATTCTTAAGCATTTAGAAGTGAAACTAGCAAACTGTCCCAAAGGCTGGTGACAATTCTCTAAGTTATTCTTCCATCAAAGGTAGATGCTTACAGACACACATGACTGTATATAAAATAGATAAACAACAAGGACCTCCTGTAGAGCACAGGGAAATATATTCAATTTCTTGTAATGAGTGGTAATGGAAAAGAATCTTAAAAAAATATATGTGTATGTATAACTGAATCGCTTTGCTGTACACCTGAAACTAACATTGTAAAGAGACTCAATAAAAACTTAGAATTAAAAAAAAAAAAAGGTAGATGCTTACGTAAGTTCTTCACCCTTGTTTTGAGTTAAACCATCTGGGTGAACACCCAAGTGTGAAAGATACATCCACCTGACCTCTGACCACAAACTCTGCAGTACGGTATCTACACCAATCACATCACGAAGTAAAGAAGTGGAGAGGGAGCGGGTAACTGATGCCTGTCTAGGAAAACGGTGGCAGGGACAACTTCCCAGACACCAGGCTATTGTATTACTTAATTAGCTTTCCCCTCTCTTCTCTTCTGAGTCACTCCCCCTAGCCGAGAGTCCTCCGACTCCTTTGTTCTTAAAAAAATGAATGTTAGAAGCTTTTCACTCCTGTGTCCCCTCTGTTAGTTTCTCTTTAATACATTGTGACAAAAATAGTTGATCCTTGCTTGCTGTCTCACCTTCCACTTATTTTTTTAACTTAAAAAAATTTTAAGCTTTATTTTTTTTTGGGGGGTAATTAGGTTCATTTATTTGTTTTTGATGGAGGTACTGGGGATTGAACCCAGGGCCTTGTGCATGTGAAGCATGTGCTCTACCACTGAGCTATACCCTCCCCCTCTTCTACTCATTTTTAGCCCCCTTATGCAGTCTAATTTCCCTCCCATTTATTCATTCAGATGGCCTTTTTGAAGATCACCAGTTTCCTCAGTCACACTTAAAAGACCCTTTCCCCAGACCTCAAGACTGGGATAAGCAGCCCTCCCGGATGCCATGCAGGGTCCTCTCCACACCCAAGGGGCTCCCCTGGAGGCTTGCTTCTTCCTGGTAATTTACTCAGAGGTGAGAATGTCACCCGGACACAGATGACTTATGAGTTGGGGAAAGGTCAAGGTAAATAGATGTTTCCTTAGCTTTTCCCTGGAGTCTGAATACAAGTGGGGAGCTGTGTCTGAAAGGAGAGAACAGCAAAAGCTGCACTCAGCGCACCAGCTAATTCTAACGCATCCCTCCTCTTGGTGACAGAATGTCTTCCTTGTAAGAAGTGCCATCCAGCACTTTCCAGAGAACAGCAGTAAGGGAAGCAGGTTCTGGAGCTGTACATCCTGAGTTCAAATCACACTTATTAGCTGCATCCTATTACAGGATCCTGAACATCCCTAAACCTCGGTTTGCAGTCATGCAAAAATGCAGACAATAATAGAACCTGCCTCATGGGTTTGTTGTGAAAGTTACACGAAGAAATAAAAGTAACATGCCGAGTTAGCAAAGTGCCTGGAGAATAGTAAGCACTAAATAAATCTGAGTTACCGCTGTGACCTCAAGATTCAATTATGAAAAATGGTTATTAGACATTCTCAAAGAAAGTTTGGTTACTCCCCATTTTACCATCTAAGCTTTATCCCATGTAATAGAGAAAGTACACAAAATGTTCTATACAAGTTGTTACTTCTGTAAACCGATGATCCATGCTAATTAAACTCGCAACCCCGGAGAATCAAAGTAGCTTGTTTCGACATCTCCTTTTGTTCAGTAATTACAACTCAAGGTTCTGCTAGATACCACATTACTGTAATTTTGCCCGAGAGACAGACACTGTACATCCCACATTTTAAAAAGCAGGCACTGCTGGTATAAACCCAGGTGCTTGCTGAGTAAGGGACTTGCTGATTTCCTAAGCAATTCTAACCAACCCTGGGTTCCATGGTTCCTTACTTCTGTACATTTTGCAGCTAGGAGGGAAGTGCTGAGATCATTTAGCTTGTCAAAGATTCACTGGATTTGCAGGAGGATAAGAATTTAAAAATAGAAGGCAAACTGTGGCTGGCGTTTATCTCAGATGCTTATGTTCAAGTAGCAATCTGTTCATCAGTGAGGAAACCACAGGTGCCATCGAATGACTTACATTTTCACAAGCCCGGTTAGAATTCCATACTTCCCCAAATGGTGGACCAGGGGTATGCAGACACCTCACACTCTGATCCACTGGTTTCTTAAAGCTGTGTCTCCGTGGAGAATTTTCTGGTTGGTGTTCATGGGAGAGGTGACAAGGAGGAGCTAAGCTTATGACAGGACTCATCTTGTGACAGGGACAGTGTTGAGTCAGTGACCTAAGTTAGATCTCAGAGATTCTTCATGACATTTTCTATCGCAAATCTTCATTTTATAGGTTGGAAACTTGGAGCTTAGAAGGGCAAATAAAACTCCAGAGGCGATGGCATATCTAGCTTTTTGTGGAGTCTGAAGTTGGTATCCGTTTTAAAGAGTAGAATGTTAAACTGTCAATACCAAATTAGGTTTAAGGCCCTAGAAGGGTTCAGCACAAACCCTGAGACCCGCACAGTAGTGTAACCAATGTGCGTGAGCTTGACCGACTGCTCTGAGCTGCAGAGACAAAAGGAATTTGATGAACAGAACTGTTAACTGTAAAATGGAAATCATTCATCTTTACAAACTAGTGGCTATAATTAAGTTGCACTGGGTTCCTTTTTCTAATTTTTTAACAATGGATTTTTTTTGGTTTAATAAGTCGGGATAAATTAAGGGGGCAGGAGGCGTGCAGAGTGAGTTAGCAGTGTCTGATAAAGTCCCAGGTAGTAATTTAGATGGCCTGAGTTTGCAGAATGCAGAAAAATTCTGAGTTCTATATTGTACGCTCCTTAGGAAATCTTTGCCCTTTTGGTAGCAACAGGAAGTTAGAGTTTAGATAAAATTTATCTGTGAGGCCTTTTGAATAAAACTGGTGTGAAAGCAGCAATCACTTTTCTAAACACTATGCCAATTCTTCTTAAGCGGTTTCTCTGCTGTTAGCAAAATAATGTGATGCTGACTGAACATATTCGTGCAATCAACTGTTTGTTAAACCAAGAAGACTTCTTTTATCTCAAATAAAAAAACGTAATCTGTCAGAATAAGTCATTTTTTTACTCAAAGCACATATCATAATTTCAGAATTCAGAATAAGGAGATTCTTATAATCATCCCATCAGAGTGTAATTCTGATAAGAACTTAAGTCTTATTTCTCTTTTCCGGAAAGTTTATGAAATTATTTTTTTTCACATGAGGAATTTCATGAAAATCTCTGATAAAGAATACGAAAAAGGCACTCTGGATTCTGATGTTTCTAAAAATGCTGAGTTATACTGCTTTCCAGAATCTATGTGAATAGAGCTGTATACGGCTGCCCAGGCTGTGCACTGCACAACTCCAAGGGGCTCCATTTACAGAGACCACAAGGTAAGGAGTGCTGCCTGGAACAGGACAGTGCAGTGGCCCTGACTGGAACAGTACACTGACTGAGAAGAATGGTTGCTGCCTATGCCAGAAAATAAGGACATGCTTGAAAAAATGAAGGGGGCATGTCATAAAGATACGTGGGCCAGCCTGTACCCAAAGGGCAAAATATCGGACAATTTGAGAATCAAAATAAAAAAGGACAGGAATATATTATAATTCCATGAAAGAAGTAAGAATCCATAATTCCATGCTGATAGTAATAGGTAGGTAAATAAATAAAAAATAGGAGAGAAGGAAAAGCTCTTCCTTCCAGCAGAATGATGACAAACATAAGAAGGAATGATGCTGTATAGAAAAAACTTGTTTGTTTTTAATCAACTATGTTCAATATCTTGTAATAACCTTTAATGAAAGAATACGAAAACAAAATATATGTATGTATATGCATGACTGAAACATTGTGCTGTACACCAGAAAATGACACATTGTAAACTGACTGTACTTCAATTAAAAAAAAAAAAGAAAAAGAAAAAAGAAGGAATGGTGGAGTGAAGTTAGAAATGCACCATTTTGCTACCTTCAAAGTAAACACTGAATCAGACAGGAATCATCAGTAGCTACTTAATAAGGAGGGGGCATTAGAGTAGGAACAGGACACCTACAGAATCTCAAAGAATCACCTTTCGTATTTCCCAGTAATCACACAGCACATGGTAATTACACAGCAGAGAAATCAGAAAACACCTTGACCAAGTGACCCAAACCAACGTCACCGACAAGGGGCAAAGGGACACCTGTGCCCACAGATGTGACTCCCTGAGAAGGACACAGCCAGCCCAGAGCGCATAATCTGAATCCAATCCTGAAGAGCCTGGGAAACCCACACTGAGGGCTATTCTGTAAAACAACTTGCCTATACTCTTCAAAAGTGTCATAAAACACTAGAGGCTGAGGAACTGTCCCAGATTTAAGGAGACTTAGAGAGACATGATAGGGAAATGCAGTAAGTGGTCCTAGACCAGATGCTGGCCTGGAGGGAAAAAATGCAGTGAAGGACATTACTGGGACAACTGATAAAACTGGAACAAGGGCTGTAGATTAAAGTATTAAATGTCCTGAATTTGCTAACAGTTCTGTGGCTACATAAGAGGATATCCTCGTTCTTAGGAAATACATAATGAAGTGTAAGGGGGACGCATGCTCTCAAACAATTCAGAATCAATAAATAACATGGGAGTGTGTGTAGAGAGAGAGAGAGGGAAAGAATAATAAAACAAACAGCAAAATGATGGTAAAAATGGGTAAACAGTATTAGGGAATATATTATACTATTGTAGCCTCGAAATAAAAAGTTAAAAACAAACAGACAAAAAAAAAAAAAAAAAAAACAAAAAACCCAGCAGCCAAAACAATTTTGGAGGGGTATCAGTGTTCAGCCTGTTTTCAATGAGCAGAAATGTTCTTCAATTTTTAATCTGTACTTCAAAATAAAGAGTTAAATCTTTAGAAACATTTTGCTGCTGTCATGACCATAGTCACCACCACTAACGCTCACGGAGCACTTAGTAAGTGGTGAGCACTCAGAAAGGAGCTTCGCTGGCATCACCTCTTTTAATCTTCACAACTACCCGCAGAGAAAGGCACTGTAGTTATCCCCACTTTATAGATGAGGAAACTAGGAGCCAGAGAGGTTTAGTAACCTGCCCAAATACAGACAGTAAATGGTGGAACCAGGAATCCAACGAGGCTGATGACAAAGCTGGCAGATTTTATTACTATGTGAGATTTATTTAATTATTAATTTTCTTCAAAGAATGAGTGATGACTCTCAACCTAAATAAAACTCTAACATGAAATTAGTAACATATGCATGGATAAGGGTTTCTTCTACTAATTAAAATGAGAACACTAAGAAACCAGAGACGTAAATGATATTTTTAGTCTCCATAATTTACTTTAGGTTCTCTTTCTTCCAAAGGCTGGACTTGGTAATAAATTCTTTGAAATAAAGCATGCCCCAGGCTGTTTTCTGAAACTATCTTTTCTTTTTTTTTGGGGGGGGGGGCGGGTAGCAGGGAGAAGTGGGGTAGAATGAGGCTTATTTATTTATTTTTTAATGGAGGTACTGGGGACTGAACCCAGGACCTCGTGCGTGCTAAGCACACACTTTACCACTGACCTATACCCTCCCCACCTGAGACACTTATCAAATGTCTCATAAACCACTGGGTCCTTGCTATGGACTGAATGTTTCTGTCTTCCCAAAATCAGATGTGGAAGCCTAAATCCCCAATGTGATGGTATTTGGAGGTGGAGCCTCTGAGAAGTAATTAGGTCATGAGGGTGGGGCCCTCATGAATGAGATTAGTGCCCTTATAAGGACAGACTTGAGAAGGATGACTGCTCTCTCTTGCTCTCTCTCTCTGCTATGTGAAGACACAAGAAAACTACCATCTGCAAAAACCAGGATGTGGGCTCTCAACAGACACTGGATCTACTGGCGTTTTGATCTTGAACTTCAAAAGAAATAAATTTCTGTTGTTTACAATCGATCCAGTCTATGGTATTTTGCTATAGCAGCTTGAACTAAGACAGATATATTTCAAGTTTTTTCTCCCTTTAATATATTTTCTTTCTTTTCACATGAAATGGTGTGATTTTAGTGTTCATGTTTCCTTTTAGTCTTGGCACCTCAATTTAACTTAAACAAAAAAAAAAGGTATCATTTGCAACACACTGCCTGGTTTCCCAATTAAGTGTACTATCATCTTTCTTGCAGATAAACAGTAATCTGTCGAACATACCATATCTTTTATCCCAGTGAAAGCTGAATGCCTGTTAAAAAAGTGTTCAGAACAATAAAAACATTTGCAAATACTTGCAGGTGTTTGGGAAAATCTTATCATCTGACACTGTGACTGTCCATGCCAGAACAAAGAATTCCCAATCTTGGCTACACAATTTAACCACAAGAGGAGCTAGTAAAGTCCTGGGGCTCAGCACACACTCAAGACCAATTAAACCAGAGCCTCTGGAGATGGGAACTATGTGTCAGTCATTTTTAAAGCTCTCCAAGTGATTCCAATGTGTAGCCAAGTTTGAGGTCCCAGGTGGAGCATCTACAGCCATAAAGAATTGTTGTCATTTACGTACAAATCCAGAGGATTCACAAAGGTGTTTTTTTTTTTTTTTTTTTTTTTTTTTAGAACTGGTCTCACTTGTTAAGGAGTGTATAGTCCAGCTGGCAGGTGAGGATATGTGTATATACAGGACAAGGTAACTGAATGAAGACTGAGGACACGCGCCAAGTACATCAGAAGAAGACACAGGGACAGCAGGGGATGCTTGCACTGCACCCTCCCGATGCAATGACAGGCTCTGATAAAAGCACAGCCAGGGAAGGCAACTCTGGCTGGGGAACAGCGTAAATGGAGAAGCATCCAGGATGTCCGGGACACAGTGATGTGACTAATCTAGCTAGAGTGGAAGGTTAGAAAAGGTAAGTCTGGAGAACCAGCCCCTGGGAGGGCTTTGAGCAATAAGTCAGGAGACAGGTGGCATATGGAGTCTCTAAAGAGATTTGAGGACAGGATAAAGTGAAAACGTGCCCTTAGGATGACTGACTAGACCAAGCTAGTCATGATGGGTTTGGGGGAAAGACTAAAATTCAATCTATGAAATGAAGAACACAGCAGATTCGGTGAGATCGATATTTGATGAATCACAATATTAGAACTTCCTTTTCAATTTTCCACAAAGGACGGGAACCAGAAATTCAATTCTGGTAAAACTAGCACAGATCTCACCTGCCATGGGGACCACTGGAGGGAGAGGCTGGGCTGGCAGGAGGGTATGTCTCATCCTCCGCCTCTCTGGCCTGGCCCTCAGGCTCACAGTCATTAATACTTTCTATATTACTTTCTTTCATAGCTATATGTCCTCCCTTTTTCCATCAAGACTACTCTGACAGCTAGGAAAGAGAATTCTACGACAGGATTTTAGGCAAGGGAACTTCTTTGTAATTTTTTTGGACTAAGGATTTTGAAAAGCTTAGTGATCTCTAGGTTACATCCAGTAAAGGAGACTCCTGGGAATTAAAGGCGGACCAAACCATTCATTCATCCAATTAAATACTTATTGAACATATGACACGTGCTGCTGTTCTGGACACGAGGAATACAGCGAGGTCCCTTTTCCAAACAGACAACTCTCTGGGAAATGTAGAGGTCTCCCTCAGAAACATGATGGCAGTCTAGAGCTACACAATTTACGGTTCATAGGTTGAAGTGTCCTGCTACAGACTTTTGAAAAATTAACGAGAGTAGAGAAAAAGTCAAGATCCTTCACATAATGAACTATATGCACTAGACAAAGTATAGAATGTATATATACATATATATGTGTATATATAAAAATTAAAGTGAATTTTTTATAATTTTTTATAATTAAAAAAAATTCATAAGCTGCCACTATTTAAAATGTATTCAAACCACTGGATGTATCCTGAACTCTCAGATCAGTGCTGGCACTTAGGAAGTGCTTAATAAGTTAGTTAAATGACATTGTTAAACTGAACGGAGCACCAAGTGAGGCAAGCAGGCAGTTATTGTTTTGATTTTACTAAAGCAGAGACATCATCTCAGCTGCCTGTGTTCTCAATGCCTCCTTGCAAAGAGGGACGCGTCCAGGTATCTGACCTTCCAATCCAATCCATTTAAAACCAACCAGGAGGGTTGCTCGTGAAATGGCATCTTGTGAAACCATGACATCAATGTCACTCACAAATGCAAAGCTCAAGTTGTGCCCAGAGGCTGGCTACACATATTGACCATCATTCCAAGACGACAGAGGCGACCTTTGTGTGTATAACAATTTTCATTTTATAAATATCTAGCAAGAATCCGCACTGAACTAGATGCATTAATTAGAAATGCCTAGGACAAAACGAATCAGAGCTTTCGCTGATAAAATAACCACACACAAAGTGTTTGAGTCTTTTTTTTCTAAGTCATTATACTCTCTAGTTTATAGTCAATTCCTATTCTCTCGCTGTGGAGGAAAAAAATGAGCATATCCAAGTTCCCTTTTTTGGTTTCTTCTTACCCCTAGAGAGAAGTTTTACCTGCATAATGTACCGGAATCTCAATCTTTGGCCCAATGACATAGTGCCCCTCCTCCAAGCTGTGGGCAGTGATGGTGGTCCACTGGCGGCATGAATGAATAAGAAGGTAGTCATGTTCCCGCAGCCCTTCGATGCATTCTCCTAGAAAACATAATTTTATATAAAAAGCTTAGAATTAGCATCTGTTTACTCCATTCTCTGCAACAAAATTTCATTAGTTAAAACTTCACTAATGCAGAAGTTGATAGTTTATCCAAGATAAGATAAAGTTCACTTCTGAATTAGCAATAAAAAAGGCATTCCAGACCAAGCTGATGACCGTACACAGGATTCCATAAAAACATTTCCCATTTATTTGCAAAGAGACTTTCAAATACCTCTTTCTATCTTAATGGTTATAAAGTTCAATGATAATAAAGCAAACATTTATGAAATGCCAACAATTCATTAGCCACCAATTAAATGCTTTGCATATATTATTTCATGTAATACAATCAACATTATGAAGTAGGTATTTCCTTCTTTACAAGTGAGAAAAATCAAGGTTCAGAACGTTATTCTAAGCTCACAGATTTAAAAAGCAGAAAAGTGCAGATTCAGGCCTTGGTCAGACAGATTACAAAGCTTATGCTCTTAATCACTACAATATAACTACCAAAAATAAATAATAAACATCTCTCTGTTTAGCACTTGAGATTAAATACCTGTATCTCCTTTTAAATTTTATCTGCTTTGCCAGTTCTCTCTGGCCTCCTACCAAATTTGCCAATCAATTAAAAATACTGAAGCTTTAATGCATACAAGTGAAATTATTTTTCATATAAATATTTTCTAAAGTAACTTTTCAGCATTTGAACCAATGACAAACTATTTCAAAAGAGAAATCTAGTGTCTGAAACTTAAAAGATGCCTTTTTTTTATATGTTTAAACAATCCATCCCATTAATCCCGGTTTGGTAATTTTAAATGCTCGAAAAAAAAAATCACTGAAAAGACTAACTCCTTTATACAGAAAACAATAAGGCTTCCTTATTTTTGCCATTTATTATATCACAATAATTAAAATAACTATTAATGAGTTCACTATGTGTTCTGAAATGACATTTACAGTCATTCTTAAAAGTGTCAGTACTTTTTCAATAAATAAAGCAGAGGAGACTGTCATGATCAACCTAGTTATTACAAACGTAAGTTATCTAATTTGCTTCCAAACCAATAAGGCAACGATCTTTAAAACAGTCTTAATGCAAGAGAACTTTATCTTTGTCACAGGAAATACAAAGAGTTAAAAGCTTAATCTGGGGAGAGGGGTTGAGGTGGGCGAAAGAGACAAGCCTGGACGGTTCCTTTGCAGGAGGGGGAGGGTCTGATTCCCAGGGGGGATTTTTCAACCGCTTCTGCCCTTCACTCTTTGGGAGGACCAGGTTAAGACACCACCAGGGGATCACTGGTACTCATGAGCCCTTTGCATCTCTGAAGCACATCAGGGCAGGAAAGATCTGGATCAGAGGCTCCAAAGGAGAAATTATACAGCCCCCTACATGCTCCGCACCAGGAGGCAGAAGAGTGGGAAGGGCACATATACAGGAGGCAGCAGTTAGAAGCTCAGGCTCTGAAATCCAGCAGCCCTGGTGTAGTTAAAGCTCTGCCCCCATGGCTGTGTGGTCCTGGCCAGGAACCATCCTCTCTTCACTGGGACTGGGTGGGGGGGGGGGTCCCTGCTTCACAGATTGGCTGTGAAGAGATGCAGTGATGGCGATGGAGAAGGTGTAGCACAAGCCTGTCCATGTTTTATGAGGAACAATCAGGAAATGTCAGCTATTAATTTTATTGGAAGCTTTTCCTCCCTAAAACTCAATCCTTAAATAAATATTATAGTTTCAGTCCCATTACCCTCCTACAGGTGAGGAAATGACCTTCAGAGCAGGGAAGAAACTTACTCAAAGGTGCATGGCTAGAAAGTGGCAGAAAACGGACTTCCTCGTCCCTCTCTCTCCCCTGCCCTTCCAACACCACAGTCCTTTGCCTTGAAAACCACCAACAATAATCCAAGAAACGGAGAAATTGACCTTCAGCTTCAAGTCTCACTCATTCACTCAACCAGGATGACAAGCGCTGCTCTGAGTGCCTGGGTTACATCAGGAAACAAAACACACACCCCTGCCCCAGGACGCTTACTACCCGCCAGGAAGGAGACAAGACAGCACCGTTAACAAAAACGAGTGATGAAATTGTGAATCACAACGTTGAAAAGTGCTAGGGGAAAAACACAAGGGATCAGAAATACACAAGAAAGGAGGGCCACATGCAAGTTTGTCATTGTAAGATATTCCTCATTCATCTATCCAACAAAGCATGTGTTTATTTTGCCTTTTTAAAGAAACACAGCTTTATTGAGGTATAACTGATATACAAAGAACGTCACATATTTAATGTGTACAATTTGATGATCCACAAACACTTACTGAGTACCTTCTGCGTGCAAAGCAGTGGAGGAGTGAGCAAAAATATAAAGAAGACCTGGTCTCTGCGTTCTCCTGGGTGAGGTGTGTTCACGTGTAGTTTCAGGCAAGGTAGGACAAGATGAACGAATGCTATGCAAGAGGAATAAGATACGGAGAGTGGAGATGGGGACTTTAGCAGAAAAGATCAACAAAATTTTAACAGGAATATATAGCATTTGGGCTGATCCTTCTATGAAGAGTGAGTTGGGCTTAGACTAGAGGGAGGCAATGGGGAGCCACTGAGGAGTTTTGGGAAACAGAATGGCTAAAACTCTGCTTTAGGAAAATTAATCTGGCGGTTCTACAAAAGATGGATGAGAGAAAGGAGAAACCCAGGCCATGGGGTGTATGCAGGAAACTCAGAGGGAATACACAGTGCCATTCAGAGAAAAAAGAAAAATGTCGTTTTCTGCAACTAAATTGCTAAATCATAAAAACTGTTTTAATTTTATTCCACAGTGGGCCCTAAAGAGGCAGCCAAGAAACAATTGCAGTCAAGTTAATCAAAATGAAAATTTAATGTTAAATCCTACTGCTTGCTGAAGTAGTAAACGGTCTATCAAGAGGATTCAGAATGATTTTTTGAAGCCATAAAGTTGTAAGAAACCAATGCCTATTTTTGAGCTTATGTCTTTTTTATTTTTTTTAAACAACTGAACCAAGTGCCTGCTGGAGGCAAAATAAGTTTTACAAAAATTGTCTAGAAGCAAAGCTTAATATAATTACTTAAAATATCTTAGGGCAGGTCACTACCGGAGACACTATTCAAATGAAGTCATGGAGTAAACAATTTTTTGTGATATAATTATCCTGTTGTTTAAGTACTATGTATAACATACTAAAAAAATTATATATTTAGCTCAAAGATGTAGTAACAAGAACTCTGAAAGAACAGAGTGTTAAATTCCAAAATATGTTAATACCATCCTGAAATTTCCCCCACATGTCCTGGGATATGTATTATTTGCCTGGTTTGACCTTGATCCCCTTCAACATTGTCTCACATACCCGTTAAAATTTTTAATGTTAAGAGAGCACAAACCCATGAGTCCTTTAAAGTAAGTCTGCTTAAAAAAAGAATCTACCTTAAAATTTAAAATAAGTATTTATCACCTGGACATGCACACACACTGTTCCTTTGTCTGCTGGGCAACGTGATCTCTTGATTCACCTTTCTGGTCTCTCCTGCTCTCAGTTTTCCATCCTTTATGTTAATGGTAATTGCAGGAGTTAATTAAGGTCTCACCCTTAGCCTGTTCACTTTTTCTCCCTCCTTTACAACTGTATACATCTCTCAAGGATCCACTTAGTGATGGACAATTCCTAAATCCATGCATTCGGTTACTAACTTCTATTCTGAGCTCAGAGTCCACACTGTATGTTACACATTTCTCCCTGGACATCCCTTACCAGTCATTCAGGCATTACACATTCATTCAACAAACACGTAACAAGGACCAGCCCAGTTTTGGGACTTGATAATGCAGTAGTGAACCAAATACCTGCTCTCATGGATTTACCCTCTTAGCTGGGGTTTCAATCTTCGTTCTTCACTCTTTCAATTGATTTAAATATTGCTGCAGATAAAAACTTTAGCACTGCTCCTCTTATTCTTCTGCTCATATCTGCATCAGTGGTTCCCATCCATAATGAGGTTTTACTTCCTTGGCCCAATATTCGAGGCCCCCATGATCTAGCTGCAAAGATTCTATGCCCTATGTCTCCCACACCATACATTAGAGCCCAAAGAACCCCATTCTCTGTTCCACTTACACGCTGCATTTTCACACATCTGGGCTCTCCCCTCCTTCTCTTTCATTTGCCTGAGCCTTGATCTCCCAATTCCTACTTCCTCACTACTCATCCTACTTGCTGAAAGACTAGCTCAAATGCTACCTCCATGAACGTCTTCCTGCTATAAATCCCAATATTTCTCATTTAAGTGGTACTCATTTTGCAGCTCAGCTTATAGTCTATGGTGAAATTATAAATTTCTTTTAGAGCTATGAGCACAAGGAATTCAGACTGACTTTTTAGAGTTCATATATATTTGAGTGACATAATAAAAAAAATGAACACTATGAGAATTATAAGCATTTTTTTCCCTTCTAAAACTAGTCTTTGCATTCATCAAGATTGAGAAACATGGAGTTAAGGAACAGCTATTCAAGACCATAAATGCTCTTGGAGGAGATCCTCTCTAAATCATCCAGTCTTGCCAGCATCCACAGCAATGCAGTGAAACAGCCCAGATTCACTGCCTCATGGTTGTTTATTTTTTAATTGAAGCATAACTGACATAACATTATATTAGTACAACACAATGATCTGATTTATCATCTGATATATCACAAAATGATCACCCGACCATACATAGTTACAAATTTTTTTTCTTGTAATGAGAACTTTCAAGATTCACTCTCCTGGCTACTTTCACACGTGCAGTACTATATTACTAACTGTAGTCACCATGCTGGATATTACATTCCCAAGACTTATTCATTTTATAACTGGAAATTTATACCTTTGGACCCCTTTTCACCCATTTCACCCACTCACCCAGTCCCCGCCCTCAGGCAAACACCTATTTTGTTTTGCTTTTTAAGCATTCTATAATAACATGTATCTTTATTTAGAATATTCCATCCCAACATTGAATCTTACGTTTTTTTTACGCTGCTTTTAACTATCTTAGCTTTGTCTGGACTGTAATTAAATGCGCTAAAGTTGAATGTATGCGTTAGTGCATAACGGTAGTCCTTTTATACATGCATTACTTAGAATGTGTCTGAATCAGTTCAAGTAGTTATAGAAGGTCTGTCACAGTAGAATCCAAATCTATGTTAAGTGCTTTTTAAATTTTTAAACATGAAGACGAAGTATGAGAGCACTCAGATGACAACTGGTAACGTTTTGACATTAAACCTGTTAACTAACTGCTGATGAATTTCGTATTAAGGTTGGGCTGAGTCCAGAGAACAAAGCAGATACATCCCCTTGTTGGTTTGTTTTTGCCCATTCTCATGTCATGTAGAACAAATGTGTGATGTTACACAATTCTCTATTGGGAAATTTTGGCAGCTGGAAAATTAAAGTGTTTTTGATTTTCCACATTTGTGTCTCATTGTTTGCGGTACTGCATTTCACATCAGAGTAACGGGCTCAGCCAACGGTTTGGGGTGTTTTCTCTACAGAAGGTGCACACTTTTAATCCTTAACTCCTAGACTCCCTGACCCTACTTTGCATAAAAATATATATTACTTATATTATTGATTAATTTTTCTTTTTTAAAAGTATGCTCTTACCCCTGATTAGCTTGGTTTCTTCTCAGGACGCTGGTAGAACCCTATCTGCGGTGGGTCCTCACATATCTGTTGACTGACTAATATGGCTCTGTTGGAATACTTTGATTTGTTAATCCACGTAAAATGAGAATGAGATTTACTGAACTTGTTTGTTTTGGTCTGTTATGGACATAATCTGTTCCTTATGTCAGAGCTAAGTCTAGCCAACAATGGGTAAATTCATAGGTTCTATGATATCTGTGTTGCTCTTACTACAGATCTAACTGAACAGTTGGGCACTGCTGTATTATTTTACCAATGTTCAAAGGAAAGCTGGTCGAGTGATAACATTGTATGTGTGTGCTTCCTCATTATTAATAAATAGTGTTGCTTAATTTTCATTATGTGTTTACTTGACCTTGCAATCGTTTCCATGTAGAAATGAAACCTACTGAATTAAATACTCAAACTCAGACCTGCTGTATAGCACAGGGAACTATATTCAATTTCTTGTAATGAGCTGTAATGGAAAAGAATTTGAAATAAATATATGTATGTATATGTATAACTGAATCACTTTGCTGTACACATGAAATTACTATTATAATCAACTATACTGCAATAAAAAATAAGAATTAAAAAAATACTCAAACTACTGCATTTCTCTTACAACTTAAGACATTTTTAAAAAATACCTTTGACGGCAGGGGCTGATTACCAGGCAGGTTCCCTCTTCTTTCCAATGCCCCTTGCAGCTAAGTGGTGCAATGCCATTGAGCGCTAAGCCGATGTGTGCCAGCGGAAGTGACATTTCCCACTTCCTGTCCTGGCCTTACCCATGAAAACTGCCCACATCCTTTATGCTCCTTCCTTGGCCACAGGCTGAATATTGATTCCCAGAGGGATCCTGGGACAAGCTGAAGATTGCACAGTTGCCAGCAGTCTGGGCTTCTTAATTAATATACAGTGGCACAAACCACCTCTCCCCATTTGGTATCAATAAACCCACATGGTCATTTTTCATTACCGAGCTCTCACAAATGGATATATTTAACTACCAGATGAAATTGAAGGTATTCCCCCCCCACCTTTTTTTGTTTTATAGTTTGCAATAAGAAATAAGGGCAGCTCCATTTTCTCAGACCTCTCCTTGTACATAAAACCTTTTTCTTTTTAAAAACAGGTTATTATTTCAGGCTAATAGGAAGCTTTACATCAAGCATGACTGTTGACTTAACCACAATTAACTTGTAGCAGGTTTTTTGCTGTTGTTGTTGTTATGATTCACCTTTAACTTAGAAAGTGGCAGAGATTGCTAGACATCCACAATATCTCACTCACTCCTCGTCCTTGGTAATAGCCAAGTATTCCTAATGTGGAGAGAAAAATAATGTGTTTCTGTATCAATGGCAAAAGCAAGAAAAAAAAAAAACCCATGAAGAAAATGGTGAAGCAACTTTCCTAGAACTTAGCATCAACAGGAGACTTTAATGTCAGGGTCAAGTACCTCAGTGGTACCCCATGCTGAGTGCCATGGAGAGGAAGTCACTCCACGGCCAATGAGTTATGCATCTATTGGACCATTACTAAGACTCAAGACCCAGTAACTGATTCTCAACTCCTCCCCTTGTATCTCATTTTGGCCATGAGTCTGCATCGTAGAAATTCTAGCAGAACCCACGATTAGGAGCTCCCTGTTCTCTGAAAACGAGTAAGAATGTCAAAGAAAGCAACTTAATTCTGTGAAGCACAATCTATAATAATATGCCAACCCAATCAGGAAGGTTTATTGACTAAAGTACCAATCAGTTCCTTGACTGACTAAAAGTATCAAAAGTTTAGAAAGATAAAACAAATGCTAAGAAGCCACTAAGTCCACACAGCACCTGTCTTTCCTCGGAAGCACACAGGTATGAAACCACCAGGAACCCTCGTCTGCTCAACTAGCTCATCAGCTCTCTTTCCCTTCTGGCTTGCATTCCATCAGATAACCGGGCACAGAATAGGTATATACCAATTGCTTTCTAAATGAACAATCCTGGGTAGAAACTGGTGAACATTCACATTAAGTACGTCTAAGTACGAATTAGGCACTAAGGTCGTCTTCAATATTTAAGTCCCTCAAGGAAGGCAGAGTATTTAAGAAAGGCTGTTTTTTCTTTCACGTATCTTCTATTGATCTCATCCCACCCTAACTAAACACCCATAAATCTCCACTAATATCCTTTCTTTTGATAAATAACCCTGTTCAAGGGTCCAAAGGCTGAGTTCAAAGCAAGTGAAAGAGTTTTTACATTTTATGGTTTACTGTGAAGTCCCAAGAAGAAGAGAAGGAAATAGAGATTAATTTAGACAAAGCACTAAGTGGTAGTGGAGTCAAATAGCTTCATGGTGAAATCTAAGGAAAAGGAATGTATGACACAAAAGAGAAAGATGCTTTAAAAAGAGAGCGAGATTAAGGGTATATTATTACCTCTTTTCAGATGAACCCTGGGACAAAAGACTCCCTTTGCAACGGCAGATTTACCAGGAATAACAGACTCCTGCTGTATGAAACAGAAGTATGCCTGCTTAAGTCAAATCTGAAATTTTATGCTCTGAAATTCTGGACTGTACCTAGTATTTAAAAGATAAGAATTCTATGCCAGGTGATTTTTTGAAAAACAGGTAAGCAGTTGTAGTATCAATATTTCTACAAATACTGGAAATATACTAAGTCTTTTTGTACAGTGCCTGTGGACGTATCACGGAATCACATTTCTGGCAGGTGAGGAAGGGGGCTCAGGTTTTTACAGGAAAATAACATTGGCAATCGATTAAAAGACAGTACATAGATAACCCTCTCTCTGTTAAGTCTGATACACCCCGTATGTCCTTCAGGGTTGGACACTGAACATAAGATGATGCCCCTGGTAGGTGTGACGTGTGTATTTACCACACAGCCGCAAGGCAATGTTCACACCAAAAAAACCCACACAGAGACCAAGCATCGGAGCAGGCAGGCAGCATCTCAGGCTCTTCTGGACATCAAGCTCAGAGAAGGGAGAGCAGGCAAAGGCACCAGGCACAATCCAAGGATCCCCACTCCCCGCCCTCAGCTCTCTGCTTCCACTAATTCAAATGAGTGCACAGTGACTCCACATGTCAGGTGGAAGGTGGTGTGGGATCTCAAAACAGCCTAAGATCTGGAGCCAGATTTAAGTTTGCATTGAGATTCTAATATTTACTAACTGCATGGCTGTAAATTACTCAGCTTCTTTGAGCCTCAGTGTTCTCGCATTTAAAATGATGCTAATAGTACTGAAAGGAAGTTGGGATGATTGCATGAGGATAAATATATAAAGGGCTCAGGATAGTCCTGTGCAGATAGAAGGCTTGTGAAAAATACGACTTTGATTTATTTCCTTCCTTAATGAGTTCCCTTTCTTTTATCAGCCAAGCTCAGGTACACAACACAGCTTCTCTGTCTAATGAGAAAATGCCCGGCTAAAGTGTAACGATTTACATTTGATCCTTCACATCAACTATTAAAATAAAGGGGTGATTTTCACCAGGTATAAATGTCATGTTAAATCCAACAGTTTTATTTCAGACTCACAGGATTTTCACAGTCATTTTTAGCTTCGATAGTGGTTTAGAGTTCCTTGAGCTTCAGTACGGGACAAATAAAACAAATATAAAATACTGAAGAATCAAACTAAAAAACGCAATTCACTGCTATAAGTTACACCAAAAGATACATTCTTAGAAGAACGTTTGAATTATATACTTGACCGTTTTTAGAATTTTCTCACTTTGAGTGGATTTCCAAAAATCCTGCATAGCCTTAAGAAGAAAACAGAACAAGATTTTGAAAAAAAGAAACAAAAGACACACACATGCCATTCTTGAAAATCTAATGCTGTGTCCAATGTCAACATGCAAAACCACTGAATTTTAATATTCCCTGTACACATAAAAGAGGGGTAATGAGAAAAATGCAAGTAACACCTGAAGTTTGTTTTTCCTGAGCTGCCCTGAAGGCAGAAGCTAGACAATGCTTCACCTCTATGACTTTAAAATACATGTAACAAAAAAGTTCAACGTGAAAAAAACACCAAATTAAAATACTGGAAATTAACAGTCAAAAACTTAAAATCAAATGACCAAATTTTATAGACAGGTCTAGAAAGATATCGTAAACTTACAAGAAGTACATAGTGTCTCTGATAAGTAGGGCGCAACTTCTTAAAATAGAACTGGAAAACAAATCAAACCAAAAAAAAAAAAAAAAAAAAACAAACCCTTTCTTCATAAAAAAATCTAAAAAATAACTACCCCCAAACCAGGAGTTTACAGATATTGCTGGAAAGACATCATCAATTAAATTGGCTACTTACATCCCCTAACCAATCATATTGTCTACAGATAAAGTATTAGTACAAATTTCCGAGGCAAAAAGTAACAAGAAAAAAAATCACTTTGACACTGAATCCTCTGTACGTACACAAGGCCATTTCCTGAATGTGTAATCTGAGACATGGACTATTTAGTTGGCTTGAGGAAAGGCAAGATACAGCTGTAGGAGTTCTCAACTATATTATGTACACATACACTTTTTAAAATTAAAAACCAATTTGAATGGATCAAAATTATGTTGGCAATTATACATCAATGGTCACGATTCGCCAAGTTTCAGTTATGTTCAATTTAAATAACATTTGAAAGGTTTTCACAAACATGAACAAGTAATGTGTAGCACAGTCTGGTTCAATAAATCAGGCCCCCCCCCAACCGAGCTCCATCAGTGAGTCACTGTGTGAACGTGACCAAATGACTCAGAATGTGCTAAACTCGCCCAGCTAGATACAGTTGGAATATAGTCAGGCATATATAAATATATTGAATTTTTTTCAGACAAGGGCAAACCTAATTAAAGAAATTTATCCAAATAACATGGAGACATTAAAAACGAAGATGGAAAACCTTCTACCCATTCCATTCTCCCTTCGCGGCCTAAGAAATCAAGAAATCATTTTATCCAGGGGACCAGGGTCCAGAATGTTATTCCACTAACGTAATAAAAAGATAGAGGGAGAATATTTTCTTCCATTTCAGTATTTTTTTTTTTGAGATGCAAGAGAAATAAATACTAGGAAGAGGGACCAAATAAAACCAAGGAGACTAAAATAGAGCAATCACATACATATAATAAAACTGACAGCCTGCGTGCTTTCCCCCCCAAGTCAGGTGGTCAAAATGAGGTATCTTCTCCTTGGCATACTTACAGACTGCACTGGTGGGACACTGATGTCCACGTCAGGTCAAGTGCTCCTCGTTGCTGTGTTCCATAAACACCCGCCAGCCCGTCCCACACGTCTCCTTCTGCTCTACATCCCAATCCCACCTCTGCTGTGGGATAGCCACGTCCTGAGCTTTTGCCTTCTTCTATGAGTGAAATGGGAACGACAGACCCACTCCAATGGATAACCTGAGAAACATCTTCTATAGCAGTAGCTATACCATTGCCAAGAGTTAAGTCAATAAAGTGAAAAGGAACAGAAATTACATTCTCACGTCACTTCAAGCACCATAATACTTTAACAACATGGAAAGATTGAGGCCCTCCCTTCCAATCTCCCCACAAAGAGCTAGGACCCATACCCAGCATCACAATAAGACATAACCAGTAAGATTGGGCTCAGGGTTTTAAAAACAAAAGAGGGAAAAGAAATAGGATTCTACTTAATTCAGTGTAGTCATGGCTATGAGGGCAACAGGTGGAAAACACACTAAGCTTGAGAGATGGTAACACTGCAACTCTGAAGACCAATAATCAGCATTAGTAGAGAAACAGAGCAAGGACAGTGTATTAGTTTTCTATTGCTGCGTAACAAACTACCACACACTTAGCAGCTTGTACAGAGGTCAGAAATCTGGCAAGGCATGGCTGAGTTCTTTACTCAGGGTGAAATCAAGTGGCTGGCTGGCTGGGTTCTCACCTGAAGCTCGGGGTCCTCATCTACACTCATTTGTGTTGTTGGCAGAATTCCGTTGCAGTTGTTTTTTTCTTGCTGGAGACTACTTACTCTAGACTTGTAAAGGCTGCTCTCAGGTCCTTGCCCTGTGGCTCCCTCCTTATCTAGGGACAAGAATCTTCCTTGTGCAGAATCCCTCTCATGCTTTGAGTATCTCTGACCTCCTCTTTCATAACCAGCCAGAGAAAACATGTCAGTTTTAAGTGGCTTGCCCTGATTAGGTTGGGCCCACCAAAGCTAACCTCTCAACCTCAAAGTCAACTGATTAGGGAGCTTAATTACATCTGCAGAATTCCCCTTTGCCATAAAACGTAGCACCATCGAGTATAACACTAGGGGATGGCGATCAAGGGGGCCTTCTTAGAATCCCACCTACCACAGACAGTAACCCAGGAAGAAAGCTGGTTATTGCAGCACAGAGCAGACACAGAATTTAAATCAAGAATATTATGAATAAACTTTGTGTCTCTTCCAAAGAGACTTTATGGGTAAAAGTCATCAAAAATCAACGTATGCTTTGAGATGCTAGGATATGAAACCAGTTGTCACCTTTTGCCCAAGGTGAGTGGAAAGGCCAAGTGAGAGCAAAGCTCTGCTTACGCGTTTACCCTCTCAAGTAGAACACGGCTGCAACTCTGAAGAAAAACAGACTCCAACGATCAGATAAATTTAATTGAGAAATGAATGCAGCCAAAACTTATTCTTCTACATTTAAGAATCAAGTTTAGCATAACTTCCAACAATTTCACTTGGCTTTTTAAAACTAACTGAATATAATCATCGTAGCTTTAAGTTGTTTCAAAATTATTACTCTATATATGATGCTTAGGTCCCAAGATTTCTTTGCTATGCTCCTTTGATTGACTTAAAAGTAAAACCCTAGATTAGAGGGGGAAAGAACCTTTTTATTCTGAAAAGAAAGTGCTGGCTACTGACACGGGGAGGGGGGAAATGTGCACTCCCATTTTGAACTCCTTGCATCTCTACTCCTGGGATGCGTCTGACTACTGCTGGGCGCTGACTGGCTCCTGTTGACTCCTCTGCTCTTTGGATTTCATGATGTTGACCTTGAACTGCCACCCTGGCTGGGATTAAACCACCATCTCCCTCGCCTGTCTATTCCAAGGACCACCAGGAAACCACACACCTTTTAGGAGGTTTGTAAAGGACACTTTCCATTTAAATTGTAATGAATGGAATCCAAAGCTGGATGCAAGACAGCGACACAGTACTTAACTGCATTGGTTTCATAAACAGGAATGTCTTCTGCCTTGGAGCTGCCCTACATTAGAGGATCCAGCAGCCGTGGGTGCCTCAGACCATTCCCACTTACGCTGACGCTGGAGTTCCCTCCCCAGTATTTCTGCCGCACGGATCGTTGCAGAGAAATATTCATAAACACTTCCGGGGAGATACAGAAAGGCCATAAAGTTCAACCCAGAGTCCTTCAGATAGAGGGCAATGAAAGGGTCGCTAAAATTATATTCAGCTTTGCCAGCTTGTTTGTCCTGATACCAGCTGCACTTAGAGTTGTATGGAACTGTCAAACACGGGCCATCCTTGAGCTCCAGATTTATACATCCATCTGCCTTCTGGATATCACCAGCTGAATGCACCATGATAACCTGAAAACTTGATATACCCCAGAATTATGATCTTTCCTCCAAAAGCCCCTGCTCCTCCTTCCTCAGCCTCCCCATCAGCCCAGCAGTCACTGCCAATGGCCCTTCCTCCCTCATCACCTACGTCCAACTTCTCAAGTCTTACGGATGCCTGTTGATTCAGACGCAACGGAATGTAGTTATTAACAGTGTGGATTCAGTTCACGTCCCCAAACTGCCACTTACTGGCTGTGTAAGTCAGCAAGTTATTGAATGTCTCAGTGTTTTCAGTCCTCTTGTCTGCAAAATGCAGATGATGACAATACGAACAACAGTGTCTACTTCCCGGGGCTGTCGTGAGGATTAAATGATGAGTAAACATAAAGCACTTACACCAGGCACCTGGTACATGGTAAGCCCTCAATTAATCTTAGCTAACGTTACTGTCATTTTTCTAACTCAGTCTCTCTTCACTCCATCCCTCTCTATACATCTCCTCTGTTCTCGGCTTAATACAGGCTCCCACCAGCTCTTGGTAGGGATATGGTGAGTTTCTGTCTAGATTCTGGCAGCCGGTTAACCTAGCTTCCATTTTGCTGCAATTAGAGTCTTTCAAATGCAAATCTGCTCTCATTATTACCCTGCTTGGAAATCTTCAATGGCTCTTCACTGCTAAGAGAAAAAAAGTCCCAAATCCACAGAGTACAGCATGGAACCCTTCCTGACCTGGCCACAGCAAGCACTCTGGGAAGGTCTGAGGCATGGGAGCACCAAAGAAGGGCTCCATTGGTTTCATCCTGTTGCCTAGAATGCCCTTCCCCCTTAGTTGTTCAAGCTAGAAATTTCAGAGGCCAACACTGCCTCCCCTGTCATCTTCGCAAGGGATCTGTTCTTCCTTACTTTCTTCCAGTGCCACCTTAATGTTAGAGGACAGTCTCAAGTCCCTATAAGACCTATGCAAGCCTGACTCAGGTTACCTTTCCAGCATGTCATCCTCCAGCACGGGACACAAACGGAGCTACCCAGGGTTCTCTGGAGCAGACTCCATAAGGGATCTGCTTCTCTGTACGTGCTTCCATCCGCCTGGGATGCTCTGGTATCCTTTCTCCACCTGGGAAAACCCCTTTCTTGGTGAAGTCCTTGCTGGTGCCTTCCTTCCACCTTCCACCCCACAGAGGGGACTGTCTCCTTCTCTCACCCTCTTGGCACTCTGTACACATCCTGCCCAGGGTCCTCCTAATTGTAATGACATTTCATACTTGGGCGCCCACCTTCCGTGTTAGGCTGGGAGCTCAAGGTCTTGGCAGCCCAAGTACTTAATACGAATGCTCTATTTACATTTGCGGAATGAACTTCTGTGTAATTGGCATTCTGCTGTCATTTTTCACTCTTTAAATAAAGAATGAGAGTCTCACCATGTGACATGATTTCTTACAGAACAGAATTTGGGATTCTGTTCCTCTGCTAATGTAAAACTCAAAGCGTATCGACCCCCAGCATAGACTGCTAGTAGAAAGTTAATGTAAAAAGATGGGCTCACCATATGAGGCAATTAAAAAAAAACTCTGAATGAAACAGTCATAATTAAATTTGGAATCATAGAACTTTAGAATTTAGAACTAGAAGGAAGCTTGGAAAACCTAAACGCCACCTGCCTTCATTTCACATCTGAAGAAATGTTCACAAGGTTCCCCATCAGCGGCAACAGAGGACTTCCGGCTTCTTAGTCTTAAACCACGCAATCCCATTCCACTAGATGAAAAGGAAAACTGAACCGCCCATTCTATAAATGATTTACCCAGATCTCACAGGAGCACACATGCAGTGCACCTGAATTGTACACCTCAATGTAGTTTCAGAGCAAACCCAGCCCAGGTGACTACCGTGAAGAACAGGAAGACAGATAGCTGGTTCTGAAGTCTGAGTGCAGAGTTTGAATCCCGGCCCAACACAGGCTGTGTGATCCCAGTTAAGTACAGTAATCTGGGAGGCAGTTTTCTAATTGAAATGCAAAGAACGGCACTTCATAAGCTGTTCCGAGGATTAAATGAGAATGTTGATGAGTGCATTAAGTGAATCATAAGCCACACGATTGCCAGAAAGTAATAAAATAAACTTTAAGGTAAAGTATTAGTTGACACTGTGGGCTTCTTTTAGCACCACACACTAGTCACTAGCTAATTGTTCTGTTTATCCTTACACCCTTCTCTCTCTCTCTCTCTCTCTTTTTTTTTTCCACTGTAGCACTTGTTCTGCTCATTAGAATTGTGCTACATCCTAAGTAAGGAAAAGAAAGGTAGGTATTACTTGAATACACAAAAATTCAGGTTTTTTTTTTTTCAGGCTCTAGTCCAGTGACAAAATACAAATATCTCCTTAAAATAAGGTTACTAGTTTATTATGAGCCTACAGCTGTATAACACAGATTGCTACTTCCTCGTATAGTCAGACACAAGCTCAATGTCAAGGAAGCACAAAATCCTCAAGTTACAAAGGGCATCAGGGATCATCTAAATTCTATCATGTCTTTAAAGCATATTTAAGTGAGAAGCTTAACTAGAAAAAAAGTCACAAATTATTATACGATTTTATACTTCAACACAAGAGTTAATTATTTCATAGCTCATACTTGACTATAGATTATATTTGCCTGTTACTAAATAGAACATTTGAATGTTCCATGGAAGAACATTCATATGCTAAAATCTATGCTACATTAAACTTGAGATAAATACTTAGCTTATGACACTGAAATCAACACAGAAATATTATTAAAGATTTCTCCCTTTGGTCATTAAATCTCACTGATCTTTATTTAGCACATACAATAACGTATAAACATGTGAACACACAGTGTAATTTCTACTTGGGATCCCATTTTTAGGAAAGAGACCATAGTTACTTATGATTATAAACTAAGATGCTAGGATAAGATCAAAGTCAAGGTCAAGAAAGAGGAAATAATCATGGATGTGCCCCAGGCTACAAATCAGTATTGCATGAATTTGGTTCAAATAAAATCAATTTACCAGGGCCTGATATATTTCAAACCAGCAAGGCAAAAAACTGGCATTAACAATATAGAGATATGGAGTATATTTGGAACTGGATAAAATCATTTTCTCTCAGAATACATATTTAAACATATTGAATACAATTTTAAAAATAAAGCTTCATGCATGGCTTTATTCTGCTGTCAACTTAACACATAAACAGAACTTGTGAACATAAGATGTTTTACCCATTTTCCTTCGTGAAACATCCTTATAACATTCTCTTAATTCAGCATGTTGTCAAATAGTACTTATTAAGCACTATTCTCAGCAAATGAAACAGAACAGCCCCTTGTTCTGTGCTGTAATTTGGCACAGACAACGTCCTCACAGGCTAGCCTTCCAAAGGGTATATCAGAGCTGTTCTAAAGAAAGATCACAACAGTAAGGCCCAAGAAAAAGGCACTTAAAATTCTGTCCCAGTCTCAATTTAGTGTCTGTGATTGAGGAAAGTGTCAACCAAATCATCACTCGGCCCCTCCCTTCCACTATTTTCACCCCAACGGGTTGGCAAACATCAGTTACCACTCACTTATATATTCTCCACTATAAACCTGCTTAGGGTTTTCTATATATTTCACTTTTAAACTCTATCAACTTCAGCAACTCCCACTTAAAAAAAAAAAAAAAGGAAAAGAGAAACGTTTCCATATTTAGTGATAGGAAACACAGTGACGTAACCAACTCGTTAAACTGCCGTGGTGGCACAAAGTTTTATCTGGAGACTTTCCCCATTAATGGCTGTGGAGATTTCCCTCGGACAAGAGTTTTTTATTTTTAAATGTGATTTATCACTGTCTTAGGTAAACAGTGATTCCAAGTACACAGGATAGACATTGCAGAAGGGGGTCTCGGCTTTGGTAGCCTGCTGATTGTCCAGGTCTAAGAGTGTCTTTTCGTGGCTACAAGAATTCATTGTGTGCTCTGTACTGTCTGGTGGTTCGGAGCAGAGAAAAGAAGAGAAGCATGAAAGAGTCAAGAAATACGAGATATTCCTGTGACCGAGATTTTAAGTCCGTTAGTTGTTTGGCGAATGCGTGGAACCAACCTCAAAAGAACAAGGGCCAGTCAAGGGCCCAGGCTGTCCGGTCCAGTCAAAGACCCACGGACCAGCCAATCTGCCTACGATTCCATGCCTTGCTCTCTTTCGCAAGAAGTAATTCTTTTTATCTAACCACGTCTCTCTGGAACCATTTCCCTTTCTTCAGTTCTTAGTGAGAAAGGAAGCAACCAACCGCTCGGGGTCCTTCTCATGACAACCCTTCACACATGCGAAGACTTATTAAGTGGCCTCTTGAACTTCTCTTTAAACTAAAGACTCACAACTCCCTCACCCTTTCCTCATGGGCCTTATTGTTTATAGCCCTTTCGTTCCTGCCATCGCTCTTCCCTGGACCCTTTCCAGTTGTCTTTCTTTAGCCCTAGCGTCCGAAGAGAAAATAAAATGTTGACTAATGGCCTGGCCAACAACGGGCAAAGCAGGATTATTTCACTGCTCTTACAAATTGTATTCTTTTACTGATAGTAAAATGTGAATCTCAGGATCTAAATAAAAATACACACATGACAGCAATTCTTGCCTCAACTTATAATTCACTTTATCGTCTACAGGCTTGTTCTTTCAGTTTCCTTCTGCTGCACATGAGTTTCAGTCTTCAGATGTGTTCCTACTTTATTCTATGGAAATTCCTCTTTGTAATTCTCCTTAGAGCTGTCACAACTTAACCAACTCAATCAATTTAATATGACCTGAATAGCTGATGAGTTTGTCACTTATTTTTGTTTGTATTATTGCCCTCATTGCCCCAGCTTCCCACGATAGCTGCTGGGAGCTCCAAGTTTAGGAGAGCCGTATACAGTTGCCACGGCAAAGCAACAAAGTGGGTATCAAATTAACTAGGATAGGAGCTTTGCATTGGTGAAGTTAACATTCTGCAAGAAGCACAGCTCATTTACGAAAAATTAATAGTAACTACCATTTAGTGAGCAGTGATGATTTTCCCAGGAACTGTGTTAAGTGTTGTCTCTAAAGGTCAATAGCTCTATAAATTCTTGTCCACAAGTTTATAGATGAGAAAAATGACAGCTCAAAGAGGTGAAATGACTAGCCCAAGGTGCCTCTGTTAAGACGTGACAGAGCTGGAGAGAGACCAGTAGCGCCTGCCTCCTGTAGTTAGATTTGCAAATCAAGTGCTCACTTCTCCAATGGGGACAATGGTGACATCCAAGGTAGCTGTGGTCTGGGTGTAACACCACTAGCACGAACAGAAAAGCTGGTAGGAGCAACATGCTTACCACCCACAACCGCACAGGCAAGTTTCGACTGCAAACAACTGTATCATTATACTGTCATGTCACGAAAATTAAAGTCAGGCACGTGGAAGATAAGTGATACTCTGGGTTTAAATTAAGCATCTAAACTTGGAAAGAAAAGCTGGCATTAAACTCACTGAGACAACTAAAATGACTCACAAATATTTCCTATTTTCCTTCCAACCATAAAAAATGTGACCTTTCAAAAATGCCACATCATTTACTGATGTATTAAAGCTATAGTTTCTAAATTTGAAAGTTAAAGTTCTTAGGTCTCAAAAAAGCTCCAACATACAACAGCATGAAGAAAGGGAAGGAAAGGGGTGCAGTGCAATTTAAGAAAAATTGCATGAGAGAATATGACTATATATGGAGGCAAAGTATATTGTAGAGCATTCTAAAAATGGTGATGGATTACGTAAGGGGTAAGGGAAGCCATCCCTTTAAAAATATATAATGCCATTAAAAATGTGGTGATCTTTAAGAGATAGAGCAGCCACCTGGAGGAAAATTATTAGAACAGCATGACAGCTGGTAAATGAAAATAGTTGAAAAACTTACGATATTTGCAAGTTTGATAAACTGTGTAACCTTCCTAAAGGCCACACATCATTAGAGGCTTTAATTATAATAAGCTGGCAAATTTAAATATGATATTGTAATAGATCACTTTGGGGGATTCTCTGTAGTTTAATCCTTCATCATTAAATGTCACTCTTTCCCCACAGAGAAGGAACCCCAGTTGCAACATTTGAACTACACGCCCAACTTCCGGGACACAGGTGACTGGCTCGAGGCTAGATACATGACCCCAGATAAGCCAATCAGACCATTTGCCATCTTTGCAGTTCCTCACTTCATTCTTTGCTGCATTCTTGCCCTTGGATTTCACGATACTCCTGTATTCTTTTCTAAATAAGCAGCTTGAGTTTGTCTTTATCATTTGCAAAGCTCTAGCAAAAGTTTACATTTTCAAAAGCATTTACAGAATGAATTTTATGTTTCTCTGTGTGCTGTCCCTTTCCCTGAAAAGATCTCTCTCTAAAAACGAAGACTGCAGTGATCACTTCCTTTTATTAGTTGACGGGAAGCAAGGACAAGGTCAATTTTGGAGCTGTCTAATCCATTGCCCATGTTAACACTTGTCATCTCCATCAAAGAATAAAGGGAAATGATGTCGCAGTTCAAATCTGTATTCACTGTGAGGCTTTTCGTATATCAGTAACAAGTTAATTCAGACTATCATTATACAATAGCTATTAGAAATTTACTCCTCTTAGAACTCCCGAGTGGTATTCTAAATCATCTTAGTGGCTCTGACACCAATAACCTATCACTAAGGATTATTTCTATCATGAGACTCCAATATAAATAGTTCCTAAAACAACTTCCCCATTCTGCATAATTATGGCCATCTCCCAGAATCACTGTTACCAGCACTCAATAACCAAGCCTACACCTTTCCAAACAAAACAGATCCCTTCTGCAAAGGTAGCCGTGGTCACCTCAAAAGGAGAGGCTGCATGCCATTCTGAATTCTGGCGCTGCCAAGATATTTTTGTGTCTCACAACACAGCACTGCCAGGTTCTAAAAGTGATCTCAACTGACAGAAGCCAGAGAGCACTTCAGTTCGTCGGCTGCGTTTCCGGCCCGGGTTCTTGACAACATGTTAATCTATGAGGATAAAGGACACTTTACTTCTTCAAGGAAAAGCACTGATCCAATGAGAGGTGAAATTTAATGCTGAACGAACGGCCATTCCAGCTTACCCCTTCCTGGTTCAGGGGAAGAATGACATTCTTTCATCTTTATTGCTATTGGCCTAAATTACATGTGAAAAAAGCAAAAAACAGCTAAATACTTGGCCACTTTCTACATGACAAAGATTGGTGAACACATTCGAGAGCAGAAATCATGGTCTGTGCTAGACAATCCAGTAGCATGAAAACAGAGGCACATGACATGGTAATAATTTGGTTTCCAACAGCGGGTCACAGTCCCTTTGTTTGAACTCTGAAACACGATGGATATCAGAGGCAGTTCTAAGAAGCCTTGGCCTCTTCTGTTAGCAAACACATAATAGGTCAGTTGTCATGGCAGACTCACGAGTCAAGTCCTAGAACACCGTCTACATATCCGTGTGTCCTGCAGTACCGCCACGAGAATGGACGACAGTGTCGCTGAGTGAACTCCAAGTGGTAACTGGAAGAAACAACTAACGTTGAAGCGCAACTCTGCATGTGTTCAGACCCAGAGCACAGACCAAAGACAGCCACGGTAGAGTACGCTGGCATTTCAGGGTACCTTAAAAATGTGAGATCCAACCTTTAAAATGTTGTCTTACCAAATGAATCTGACTATCACAAATGCAGGGTGCAGATAAACATGCTGATGGAATGGAAGATGTGGACCCTAGTGGCTTTGAAAACTGTGTTTGACTCAATCCTGTAATGTTGAAGAATAAAAGACCTGTACACGAACACTGTACTCTAATTGTTCCTCACAGGCTGCCCGTTCAGAAATCCTCTCTTCTCTCTCTATCCCCATCACCCACAACATACACACTAGGGTTGAACAAATAAGCAAATACATTGAAAGCAAGGGGGCCTCAGCCTGGCTGGCACCTTCAGGAGAGC
Source organism: Camelus dromedarius (assembly GCF_036321535.1). Lineage (NCBI taxonomy): Eukaryota > Metazoa > Chordata > Mammalia > Artiodactyla > Camelidae > Camelus > Camelus dromedarius. The sequence goes on along the minus strand of NC_087467.1, from coordinate 8,949,694 downwards.
CACAGCCTTTCTAGGTTCTTTTGGGATCCCAGATAAGATAGAGTAAGGAATGTCACTCTGTCTTTCCAGTGAATGCAACTGCAAGCCCTGGACAGAATGTGTGGAGCAGGAACCTGAGGACTTTGAAAAGCAAGCAGCTGGCAGACTAGGGAAAGGGATAAGAATCCAGCGTAGCAAAACACCAGAGTCTTCAAGCAGTCCAGTGGCAGCGGTGTCAGGAACTGGGCAGGTCCCTAAAACTGAGGCGGGGAATCCTCTCTGATCGGGATAAGTGGTCCCAAGAAGATGGGCAAATCACTCTTGCTTTTTTGTCTCTCTGTCCTCTGGCAACATCACCCTGACACAGATGCAACTGCAGGAAGCACAGGGCAGAGAGGAAAAACTAGAGCTTTGACTTCTTGGCTAGAGGCCTGGGAAAGGGGCCTTGAGGAGCCAGAAAATACCAGTAGGATCACAAAGAGAAGGGAGCCCGAGAGAGAAGAAATTTCATAAAGTTGGACAGAACTCCTGGGCTCACATCCGAGCTGCACGTGGTTCTGACCTTCAAAAACCCACCAAATGCCTGGAGAACGAACTGCAGCACAGACCAATGCCCGGACCCCGACTGGCTACGAGGTGGGGCACAAGGAAGTCAGATCCAATTAGCACTGCAAAGGCTGTGCAAACTGAACTGACACGGGAACCACGGCCCCAAAATGCAAGCTGAAACTTGTAGCCTGAACCTAACCTGTTCAATACCTGCTAACACAAAGCAAAACCAAAATCAATTTTCTGCTTAAAATTTAAACGAGACTTCAAGACCTTGAGTTCCATAGCAGAACACTCAATGTGTCCCACTTCAAAACCAAAATTATGTGGCATACAAACGGCCAGAACCCTGTCTTTTCCCTTCCAAGTTGAGATGAAAATATGAAAATATGAACTTGGAAGGGAAAAGAAAGACATCAACTCAAATACTGGACTTCAGAGACAAAGACTTTGAAGCAGCTATTAAAACTACAGTTTAAGAAGTAACAGTGAACACTCAGGAAATAAATAGATAAAAAGTCTCACCCTCAAATGAGAAAGTATAAAGAAGGAGCAAATGGTAACATTAGAGCTGAAAAACGTAATAACTAAAATAAAATATTAACTGCTAGAATCTACAGCAGAACAACACGGAACATGGAACCAGCACAACTTTACAGTCTCATAACTGCTGCCGCTCTGGTTTACTACTCATTTAGATGTGTGTTCGTAAAGCTTTCAGGGTTTTAAAACTAGAGATTCTCAAGAATCTTATTACAATAAGAGGACATACATTTATCTACATCTTTCTAACCTAAAAGAAACACTTCAAATGAACAGCTGGAACATCCAGCTTGAGTCAAAACAAGGACTCTTTTCGTAGCCAAATATCAAAGTCCTTTCTTATCCAACTAATGGAGCTGATGGAGCTGCTAAAGTTAGATGTCATTTCTGTAACTTCAAACAGCTTCATTATTAGGACTGTTCACATGCATCACCCTATTCATTCCAAGGGTTCTTCCTGAGTTTTTTTTCTCTTGAATTTTATTTCTAAATTAAAGCAAAGCAGGATCATAGTTTAGTGAAAAAAACATTATTCTGATTAGACATCATCTGATTGAAAATGGAAAAAAAACCCTCAAGTGTGAGAGGGGTATTTATGGTGAATATGTAATTGTGAGAAACTGAGAGGGCAGAGATTCTGAAGACAGAGAAACAGATTCAAATCCTAGTTCCCTCACCTACTTTAAAGTTTATCATGGAATTAACTGAGAACTGCCACGTATAAGCTCCCAACTCTGCCCTCTGCACACAGGGAGCCCTTAAAATATGGGTTGAGAGAAAGTAACTGTATCACATGGCTCTTCACTTCACACGTGGATTTTAAACCATTATAATGATGCAGAATCATTAAAATGACAAAAGTGATAGCTAGGCAACAAACAAGTTTAACCAACCAAAGTAACGTGTTACGGTTAAGACAGCACCAGAGAGCGCTGGGAGACACGGGCTTGAGTTACACTTCGACCATTACTCAGCCAGCGACCTGGAGACAAGTACATAACCTCAGTCTTTGCCTCCCCCTCTTCCATCTTACCAAGGGGACACGGTGGGACCATCTGAGGGCTTCCTTCTAGCTCCAGAGTCCTGCCATACGGCACTGAGGACTTGAGAAAGGGCTTGAGAAAATGTGTAGAGAGATTAAAAACGGCCTGCCATGAGTTCTAGACGGAAAGGAAGGAGGAGAAAGCAACTCCAGTCTGCAAGCCTTCGACACGTGACCCCGAGCACTTCGGTGTCTAAAACTCCACAACCAGAGATGCTGGTGGAAACTGACTTTCTAGAGCGATTCAAGGTCAAGAAGAAAGTGAGCATTGAGGATGATGAACGTCAGATGATGATCATACCCTGAAACAGGATCCAAGCCGAATGTCCCTGAGGTCAAGGCCATCCTATCTCCGGATATGGGGACAAATTTACCTACAGATGAGACAGAAACTAGGGGGCTATCAAACACCAGAAAATGGGACAAAAGCTTCAGTCACTGTATCTACTTCCTTCTCAAAAATCCAATACAAGTTCAAACAGATGTTTTTACACGATGTTTCCGTTTTAACTTCTTTGGAAATGCGCTTCTATTTGGTTCCTGTGCTCTTCACATCATTAAACTAGGCAAACTGAACTCACCTTTTTGGGGGTTGGGGAGGTAATTAGATTTGTTTATTTATTTATTTTTAATGGGGGTCCTGGGGATTGAATCCAGGACCTCGTGCATGCTAAGCACGTGCTCTACCACTGAGCTATACCCTCCTTCTCCCACTACTGAGCTTACGTTTTGTAGTGTTTATTACCCTCATGTTTCATCAAAAACAATTGGATTGGTCTCTTTAAAATGGCAAACTAATGTCCAATAGCTCAGAATAACCAGAACCCAGCACTCTTAAAGCCTAGAATAAAAACAATTTATTGAACAAACTACTGCTCCCACCAAAACTGTGAGCAACTAAACATGTACAGCGCCCCCCAACCCCCATTTCTATATTCTTTCTTTATCACTTGGAAAGGAATGAACTTCAGCTGCCATTTCTACTCACAGCAAAAAATAAGGAAGGGAGAAGGCCTATAATATACAACTAAATAAGAGACAAAAAGAAATCGGCTTCATCTGGCAGAGAAGGTCTGTTAGCTCTGGTCTAACCCTAGGCTCCCATGCAAGCTAGCAGCCTAGGGATGGCCACCAGCCTCGTGAATTTATGGCTTCAATCCATGAATTTCCTTCCACAAGGTCTCGCTAAGCCCTCACACTTTCCTCACCTTGGCTGGGTGCCTGACTCCCATGATGACAGCCAGCACTCCCCCACGTGGCCCCCCTGCCCCAGAGGCAGCTGGATCCCTTATCAAACTGACTCTTCCCCCTCAGGGAGCTGTCAGTCCCACCAACAGCGCTGAGAAAGAGGGGGTCAGAAATAAGACGGCCCCCCATCTTTTCCGGACCTTGGAACAAAAGTATGTCAAGAACTAAAGCTTGTCAAATCCTTATCAGGAAAGATTACACCAAAATATGAAAACCAGGAACTGACTCTGGTGTGTGTGTGTGTATATACATATATATATACACACACACACACACACGTAAAATCATATACATATACATATACGGCTGCCAAAAAGGACTTTAAAGTAATTATCATCGAAATAAGTGTTAAGCTTCTCAAATTGGGGGGCATGGTGTCCCCCAAGCAGAGCCTCAGGGTCAGAGGATGGAAAGAGAAGCAGCACCATGTCTTTGACTTCTGCCCCTCCCTGCCCCCCGCCAGGAGTAAGGGTGGCTCATTTCAGTAAGGAGTCTTGGAGGGGTTGGGGTTGGGGTTGGGGGGTATATATTGTTTGGAAAAGGGCCCCAACTGATCCCTAGTCCCATCCTCCCCTCTGCTTTACACACAAGTGGGATATCTAATTGTGACCAAGTTTCATTGACTTTATTGAGCTGGCACTATTATTTGAAAAACTAAGAGGTTACATTACAACATTGCAGCGGATTCTCGCAATAGCTCTCTGGAGTAACTATACACCAGTCTCCCTATTTGAGAGACAACAAAACTGAGGCTTGAAGGCTTGCCAGGCACTGGAAGGCAGGTGACAGAATTCCAAAGCCAACTTTCTTCCCCCTGCAGTTACAACTTTTGTTGTTTAACATGAAAGAGTTGTAAAGAAGTGAAGTTGAGTTCTTCCCCCAAAAGAACATGGAGGAAGAAGGCAGAATTACGTGAGAGTAAGCGCCTTGGTTCTGCCCCCACCTGACATCAGATAAGCATGGAACTGGCTTGTCCATCAAGAACCCAAAGGGCAAAACCTTTTTGTTTGTAAAAGGAAGAAACTTTGATTGCTTAGGTAAATTCACTTCTGAGAGAATGAGGCTGAAAAGTCTCAAAGGAAAGTCTCAGAAAATTTCTCCTCTCCAACTGAAGAGGGCTCAGTAGGTTTACAACCTGTGGGTTGGGTCTTATCCTGGGTCATTTCTGGACCAAAAGATACTGAGGAAGCAGTTAAAATGCTTTAGTTGCAAAGTTACAGAATGGCCAAGCTATCTTTAATAATCATATAATTTTTTTAAACTCCAAAAGGTGAGGCTATTTTTGGTAAGACTATTCCTGGTGGGTGGTTGAGACAATTGAGTGAGGGCAATGTTGGGTAGAGAATCATGGTATTCATTGTTTCTGATCATCTTTCTACTGTCTCTATCAGCCACCAACCCGTCAACCTCCATTCTCTCTCTCTCTCTCTCTCTCTCTCTCTCTCTCTCTCTCTCTCTCTCTCTCTCTCTCGCTGTTTCTCTCACTCAGCCCCCCTCCCCATGACCTTTATTTACACTCAGGGAAAGTACTATGTATGGGAGCTCATCTCCCACCCCCCGACCAGGGGATTCCACTGTCAGGCTCCTCCAATAGGGAAGGAGGTCCTCCGGGCCAGCATGGGTCCCAGTGCAGTTTCTGCACATCTGCTCCGTTCTCCTCTCCACTGGCTGGCCTCTGCTTACACCTTGCTCCCTACCTCCTGATGATATCAGTCATTTATTTGTTTATTCACTAATTTACTTAACATAAATAGCACTTACCAGTATGTAAGGCGATGTTTTAAAGGCCTTATAGAAATTAACTCATTAAACCAAAACACTCTGAGGTAGAAACTATCATCCTTTTATTTTTATTTTTTTGGATGAAGAAAAGGGGCTGCGGAGAAGTAACTTGCTTAAGCTCACACAGCTTCCATGTGACTACGGTGGGCTTCTGGCACCTCTCCACGCCATATTTCAGCTTCAGATCCCAGAACTGTTGCTGTCTCCTAGTTCAAACCGTCCAGAGTGAATTAACCAACCAGCCACACATAATACTGTAAATAGCACATTGCCTGTATTCTTGTCATCATTACTCATCATTTGCACAAGAACAGTCAAGAGATAAAGAGATGAGCCCCACTAAAGGTGATGAAGTTAAGAGATCTGGGCTTTTGATTTTGTTTCTTCCTCTAGCAGGACCACATTGTATTTTGATTCTATAATTGCGTCTCCAAAATTAGGCTTCATCTTACAGTCACGCTGGCTCAGTGGTGGCCGTGATGTATCCTCGTGTCCTGGGCACACCCGTGAGAACTTGCAGTTTGGAAGAAAACCCTGGAGACAAATGGTAGAGCATTTCTAGGAAGTGCTGTCTCAACAATGCTCTTGACCGCACAGAGGACCACATTGTGTGGAAAAGTAAGGACATCTATGGCTGAGTGGGAACACGATGCAGAGGAGTTCCACTCGGAATGTAAAGACGACTGAGAAATACCTTCATTTGTTTCACATATATTTTCTTGTTTCCATGGCCCAACAATGAAACTCTATGTCTAAGGAAGTCTCAAAGAGCTTATTTAACAAGTAGAAAATACATGACTGAAACACTATGCTGTATACCAGAAACTGACACACTGGAACTGTCTATAATTCAACTTGAAAAAAGTACAAAATAAAATTTTAGGTGATAAAAAGCACAGTTACAGTTTATTTGGCATCCGTTTCCTTTCTTAGAGATGTATATATATATATATATATATATATATATACACACACACATATACATATATACACACACATATGTATATATAAAATAATAGTGCCTTTGACAATGGATAATTTTGTAAGATTCCATAAAACACAGAACTGTAATCATAACTAGCAGAAGCTGCCTCAGAGACTTAAGAAAGGTTAGGGCCCCCAGTTCCTACGGATTCTTTGAAAGGGAAAAAGATCCTTTGAGGAAGACTGGAGGTGCAGAAGCAAGTTCTCAGTTAATAAGTATTTAAATACATGGAAAGCAGTATCTACTGCAACTAAGAATATTAAAAAATATTCTTCCCGAAGTTTACAAAAGAATTTGGGCTCCGCAGCCCAACTGCACGGACAACCTTGATTTACCATCCTTTGCAAGATGAGGATAACAGAGTTTAACTCCGTGCTGCTGCTGTGAGGATTAAATAATCCACTAGAGAAAAGCACACCACTTGGTACAGAGTAAACACTCAATCAATGATAGACAATCAAGAAAATACAGCTTTTCAAAAAAAAAAAAAGGAAGAAGCAGATGAGGAAAGCTGTTACCTTGACCTGGACTCCTTCTGGGTCATGTTCTCTATTGAATGACTGCTCCCCCAGGCACAGGCAATTTTTTCAACAGACAGAGGCCTTCCCTTATTTCCAGAAACAAAAGCAGCCCCCACTGCAGTTTTATTTCTCCGTCTCTGTAATCAGATCCGAATCTGAAAGGGTTCCTTCTTCGGACACAAGCCAACCCATATGGCAAATCTCTCCACACGCAGCCCACCCTCCCAACCCCACACAGAAGGGAAAGTGCTCGGAGAGTCGTCCCGAGAGACAATGTACCAATATTTTTGCTTGCATTCCAAAACACAGCAAACTTCCTGTCCCCGCTGCAGCCTACCAAGCTCCTTGCAAAGGTCACTGTGACAGCCCTGGAAGCAGTTCACAAACTCGCCCCAGAGGGCAACCCCAGGAGGCTGAACCCTGTTTCTGTCCACTTTCATGGCAGGTGCAAACTAATTTCTTTTTGCAGAAGAAACCCCTCTGAAGCGGCTGCGAGTGGCTTTGCCAAATACTGAACTAAATTACTGACCTGCTACATGAAAACCATTATTGATCTATTGTTTAAAAATAAAAATCAGTACTGAAATTTTATTGTTCTATTTAATACTGCTAAGTAAACTATTTTATGGTTTTCTATAATGCCCAGTACCCTTTACATCCTAACAATGACAATATTTAACAGATAATTTTCAGTTTTTATATTCATCACTGTAAAGTATGAAACTAAGGTCTTTATGACAGTGATTTTTTTAAAAACCTGAAAAGCTAAGTATATCAAAATAATAACTAAAGAATAGAAACCAATTTATCTGAATTCAGAATAAAAATTCCTTTTCAGCTTTTTAATCAATGTATGATATTTCAGGGTGGTTGAAGCTCTTTGAATTATATGGTACATTTTAAGTGACATTAACACCCTTGAATTTAAACATAGTATTTACAAAAAGAGCATTATCACTGCATGCTGAACTAAGCATAGTAAAGACCTAAAAAAAAAATCATGCTTTAATGAAAAATAAAAATAATAAATGACTTTATAAGAAAACTTTGTAGCATATTATTGGAAGAGCAGAATAAACCGTGAAGTTGCCCAAACTCCACTTTTGGTATGGAAGTACATTTTTAGCACTTACAGCATATGGGATGTGGCAGTTTCCAAATCACCTGCATGTCTTAAGCTTTTTTGCCTTCTACTCAGTAGCTTTGTTCATTGTGCAGATAAGAGGCTGATGGGAAGAGAGATGCTTTCATTGAAAGATCCCAAACAAATGTTCTCAGAAAATGAAGATATTGTTCTAGAACAGAGACCAACTGTTCAGGTTAACAGAGCAAGAGTCTTCAGTACTACACTGGCTTGTATTTGCTACTGTAAAAGAGAACATGTGTTTCTTCAGCTCACAATAGTATTAGGTTAAAAAAAGTTGAAATTAATCACTGTATGTCAGTAAGTAGATTTCCCCCAAATGACTAAACATAAGACACAGAAGAGTGAAAACTGGTGTTTTTCTTAAAACTTTTCATATAATTTTTTCATGTGGATTGAAACACCGGAAATACTTTAAAGATAAAACAGCTGGGAGACACAGATAAGCCACCATTTAGAAGTAATCTATGAAAAAATCAACTAAAAATGGATCAAAAGACCCAAATGTAAGAGCTAAAACTATAAAACCCTAACAAGAACAGATAGGGGTAAATCTTTGTGCCCTTGGATTAAGCAATGGTTTCTTTTCTTAACTGAAGTACAGCTGATTTACAATGTTGTGTTGTGTTGTGTAATTAATTTCTAATATACAGCATAGTGATTTAATTGTACGTATATATATTCTTTTCCATTATAGGTTATTATAAGATATTGAATATTGTGCTATGCAGTAGGACCTTGTGGTTTATCTGTTTTATTTATATGTCCACCAACTGATGAATGGATAAAAGTGACAGATCCACACAGTGGACTGTTATTCAGTCATAATAAGGACTACAGTCCTGACACATGATACAACATGGATGAACTTCCAAAACATGAAGCTATGTGAAGAAGCCAGACACAAAGGGCCACATACTGTGTGATTCCATGTATACAAATGTCTAGGACAGACAAAGCTGTACAGACAGAAAGTAGACTGGTTGTTCCCAGAAGCTTGGGAGAGGGTGGGGTGAGAAGTGACTGCTACTGGGTACGAGGTTTCTCTGGGTGGCGATAAAAATAGTGGTGATAGTAAAAATTATATTTATACAATGGAATACTACTCAGCCATAAAAAATAAAATGCCATTTGCAGCAACATGGATGGACCAGGACAATGTCATTATAAGTGAAATAAGCCAGGAAGAGAAAGAAAAACATCATATGATATCATTTGTATGTGGAATCCAAAAGAAACAAAAAACGGCAAGTGAACTTATTTACAAAACAGGAACAGACTCACAGACATAGAAAACAAACTTATGGTTTCTGGAGTGGGCAGGGGAAGGAGGGGGAGGGATAAATTGGGAGATGGAGATTTGCAGATACTAGCTACTATATATAAAATAAACTACAAGTTTATACTGTATAGCACATGGAACTATATCAGTATCTTGTAGTAACTTATGGTTAAAAAGAGTATGAAAACGAATATATGTATGTCACTATATGACTGAAGCATTGTGCTGTACACAAGAAATTGACACATTGTAAACTGACTATACTTCAATAAAAATATATACACAAAAAAAATAGTAGTGACAGTTAGACAACTTCATGAATATACCAAAGACCATGGATTTGTACACTTTAAAAGAGTGAATTTGGTGGTTTGTGAATTATTCCTTAATAAGGCTGTTAGTTAATGTTTTTAAAAAGGCTGTGCAAATAGCGTGGGGCTCAGAGGTAGGGGGTCTCAAGTCCTGCTCTGCTTATGTCCCCAGGCTTGTTAAATGCTAGTGGCTCTCTGAGCCTTACTTTCTACGTATGTCAACTGCTTGGCCTGGGCTAAGACTGAAGGCCCTCTCTGGCTTCAAAAAGGAAACAGTAAAAGCAGATGAACCAAGCTGCCCTGGGACCCTCCTCAACCACCCAAGAATGCCAGGTCCCACCCCAATTCTTTCCAACCGGCTGTGATGAATTAAGCTAGCACTAGCAAGGGGAAAATGCCCTATATTCCTTTTCCTAGGTGGACCAGTTCAATAAATTCTATATTGAATGCATATGTTCTTATAGAACAGACATTTAAAGTGTGTAACTGTCAAAGATTAACAGAAGGTCACATCGGGCAAGAGGTGTTTGAGAGGTAAAGGAAAATAGACCAGCCCTCTTTTACTAGCTAATTCCTACTTGTCCTTCAAGGTTTAGCACAGGAAATACGTCCTCCTCGAAGTGTGTTCTGTCTCCCCTCCCAGCCATCAGTCTGGACCCATTGCCTGTATGTGGCCCCAGAACACCTGTGCCCAGGGATGGGAGCAAGCAATGGCCTGGGCGACATCTCCAGCTGATGTCCCTTGAGCAACTCAAGCTCAGCTCGTCCAGCCCCTGACCTCATCACCTAGTCCCTCCACTCCGCACCCCACGCCTGCTCACTTACCCCTCATTCTGGAGAAGGGCGTCATCCTCTAGAGAGACTAACGGATGCAGGTGGGAAAACCTACACTCAGCAGTAAAAAGGGTGAATTATAGAATTTTAAAAAAAGATGTAGCTTTCACTCAGGATCATACAGACATAAAGGCCGAAGAACTGTTACAGATCTTTCTGAGCATCCTTTGGGAACAGAAAAGAGTTTGTCACCTATGGGCTATGTGTGAGATAGTTCATCAGACATGCCTAACAGCAGTCTCCTCTTCAGATGGAGGTATATGTTCCCCCAAGCACCACTCATATTATTAGGAAAAGAGGAAGAAAAAAGGAAGGAAGGAAGGAAGGAAGGAAAGGAAGGAAGGAAGGAAGGAAAAAGGAACAGTATAGTCTTGTCAAAATTATTGCATATGGTAATATTTAGAATTCATGAATAATTTCTTGCTTTTGAATACAAACCAGAAATCTTCTAATGAAAGATGACTAAGTCAGGCTGAATGGCTGAAGCTAAAGACTCTCAGTTTAAATTGCCGAAGTTCTATGTATAAATATGTTTAGTTTGCTTTGTAGGATTCTAATGCACAATTAATCATTTTACTACAGCATAACAAATTATTTCCACTTTCTAAAAATAGTTTAAAACCCCTACAGTAAATCCCAAATATTGAATTAGCATATATAATAATCCCGGAATCAAATCATATGGTCTTAAACTAGATTCATTTTTTTCTAGCAACGAAATGTAAGATCACAGTAGCATGATAGAAATTACTCTCGCAAATTATCATTTCAGTTGCAAAACCATGTTATCCCAGGAAACGTAACGCTGAGGTAAAATGCACGTTGCTCATCAAAAGAATTGCTCTAAATTTTAAATGATGCTCTGCCACAAGGGTACCACCGCCTTCAAATTAATTGAAATAACAGACAGGGACGCTGAAACAATGATACACGGAGCTGCACAGTAGACATCTCTGATGATACAAATACAGTACGAGTTATTCCTTTTAAATGCAGAGTGTTGATTCCTGATGCACAGTAAACAGTCACGTAAATATTCTATCGATTTCTCAAACAGCAACTTCCCCATCTATGTATGTATAAGATATATACGAATAAAATCGTTCATCATTATTATAGAATCCAAGGTTACCTACTGTAACAAAAATTTTATTTTTTGTAAACCAAAAGAACCATGCTGTTCATTTTCACGTTATTTCATATAATCACCACACACCACAAGGCTGGGGGTGGGGGTATTACCTTCACTTCAGCTATAAATAGGATGTCCATATAATTCATCGTCCAAACCAGGGCACTTCAGAGTGAAAGAGGGCACGATTAATAATTATTCTGGGATAGGAGATGCAAACTGGGACTATCTTGGGTGAACTGGGATTTTCCACATAGGAAATAAATTCAATTCCTTGATCTCCCAAATTCACACACAGGGTTGAGAGGGAACTGGGGTTGAGATCCATGTCTGACCGGGAACCAAAAGAATAACAGTTTCAAAGGCAAAAATAAAAAGAAACAAACAAACCGAAAAGCCCACAAAAATCAGGAGGAATTCAACGAACGGAGCAGCGCTGCGTCTCTACTTTGTACACTGCTACAATCACGCGCTCATCCGTATGGCTTGTATGAGACTTCCCGACTATTACTGCTCCCACCAACACTCTCCCAAATCCCCTTGCAATTCCTATAAATAAGCTACGTAAGGACACATGGGAGTTAAAGTTTCAAGACACTAGGAAGATGAAACTCTGTGAACTGTTGAATGAAAACAGAAAAATCTAGCCCTGGTGAGTGTGACCAAGCACATTCTCCCAACGATAACTGGGCATCCGTATCTTATTAAGGGATGTTTACCATATACATCATCCCAGTGGGCTCAACTGCCACAAGCCATCAATGGCCCTGATTGTACTGGACCCACAGAGCACTGAGTACATGCAACTTTGCTGCTGTAAAAACTATGTATGCTGCCCCTATTAGAAGCGTGCACAAACAGCAGTCACAACTGGTTCATACAGATTAACAGCATCCATCAGCATCTAATTTACATTCAGTAGGAAGCTGTGAGTGGGTTTCTGATAATTCATTTACATTTACTACACAAATTACTCCTCCACGTTTTAAGCCAAAGAATCTCTGAATACGTATTATAAAATTTAAGACAATTTTTTTTTTCTGGTTGGAATTTAATATTTATAGTTCTAATAAGGAATCAGCTAACTTAGTTGTATTCAACTACATTCTCAATTCAACTAATTCTCAATTTTCAAAATTCACTTTTGCATATTTAAAAGCTTATTATATAAGCCAAATATGTTTCTAAGTCATAGCCCTACTGGTATTATGATATACAGTCCTTTTAATATCATAAAAAATTTTCTTTGGCTTTATAGAAAAGCAAGCGTTTTAGAAAGAGGAAACAAACACATTAATGTAACCTTTTCTTTTCTTATCATATTCCATCAGTGCAGTGGTGAAGTCTAGAAAGCCGTATTTGTTTTACAGGAAAGCAATAAACGATTAATAATACCTCTCTAGATTGGTACAGATTCAGTTCTCTTTCTCAAACAATCCAAATCTACTGGAATAATGTAAAAATTTATATAATGCTAGTACTAAAAGATAAAGTACTAAGTTTTAAATTTCTTCTGGGCAGGGGCCTTCTTGTTTGTTCTTTCCATTTGCTTTATCCAACAAAGACATGTTTCCACAACTGCGATGTTTATTTCTGTAGGCAATTTTTAGTGACACTAATGAAAAGAGGCACTATGGGTAATCCAAGAGACACGCAATTTAGATGCTATGTTGTTGAAATTCATTATGTGTGATTACTGAGGTGGTTTTGCTTTCCTGCGTCTATGCTATGTGGTGTGACACTAAATAATTTAATTTGTATTGACTAAGTATACTCTGGGAAGGCACTGGAGAACCCAGCCTAGGACGAAAATTAAGCCATTTCAGCAAGAGATAAGGATACAAATAATCAACAGTCGCTCTACTGCGTTTCTAAAGAGAGTTATTCGGAGATCTCTCTTGCCCGTTTTCAGAGTTCTCTACCAGTGATTAAACCCACTGTTAAATCTGAGTGTACACGAGACGGGTCTGTCTGCATGAGTTAGTTTTGCAGATTCTGTAGACTTCTATCTCTACTTCCATCTACGTAAGTAAACGACACGGATGTCAAAGGAAGCCGGGTAAGAACAGGAGGCTTACGGCAAGGGTTGCCAAGTGTCAGAAAGTAAAAATTGCTGGCTTTGTGGGCTACACCATCTGTGGCCCGATGACTCAACTCTGCTAATTTCAAGTGCAGAAGCAGCCAGAGACAACATGTGAATAAAGGGTGTGGCTGTTGTCTGGTGAAACTTCATTCACTAAACAGGCAGCCAAGCCAGACCTGGTCCCAGGCCACAGTTTGCTTGGGTAAACTCAGTGCTCTTCGGTGGGGGAACTCAAGTAAAGCAAAATCCGATTTGTGTGATGGTACGTAGTTCCATTTCTGAGAAATCTTCTTTACCACTTCCCACCCCAGGGCACTGCCACCTCCCTTTCTCCCACCGGGATAAAATCCCAGTGTTGTCTACTCAATTGATGGTTTTAAAATACACCAATAAACTGCAACGAGGGGGGCAGACTTTCCACTCTTAACGCCATCATGACTGTTCTCCGTTCCATGGCTATTTGCCCAGAGTGGGGCAGTGTCCGCAAACTGTGCAGGGACAGGACACATTCGTTCTGAGTCCTTGGCTTCAGGTGACAGGTGCTAAGGTAACAAACGCTTTGAAATTATGTGGAAAACTTTGTGTATACGCATGTCTATTTGCAGCTTTCATCAGATCTCCAAAAAGTTAAGGGAGAATAGCTGCTGAAGTTGTTCTACTCAATGCACAAAATACTTCCCAGGACTGATGCACGTAGTGGGGAGGAGATTATCTGTTAGTGCTGGAGTCTAACGGTCACCATAGGCCCTGATGCTATCTCTTGTGTTCTTTCTTGTCACTTCTGATGGCACCAACCTACTTGCTTCTGCTTGGTTTCCAAAGCACTTGCTATGTCACACTGTAATCGTAAAATACACTATTCCTCAGTTAAGGAAAGGGATCTGACTACAAGTGTGGACTTTGTGAAGAGTAGGACCCTATGGCGCCTTCCAGGGGACAGACCCTTCCCACGTAACCTCTGCTCTAGCTCCTCTCTGAAGTACCCAGATAATAGTACTTCATTCATATTTATTGCGTTTTTCAGATGCTAAAACCATCACCAAGTGGAAGAAATTAACTACTTGATGATCATGAGCATGTAGCCCCTAGACCTTCTAAGGGTTTATCACCATCAACCAATCAGAGAATTGTGCACAGCTGATCAGACCCTGGGTCGCCCCTCCCTCACTTGGCCTTTAAAAATGCTCAGCTGAAACCCTTTGGGGGAGTTCCGGGTTTTCTGGGCGTGAGTTGCTCATTCTCCTTGCTCGGATCTGCAATAAAGCTTTCTCTGCTCCAAACTCTTGATGTTGTGGTATTTTTTGGCCTCTGTGTCAGGCACGTGAACTTACGTTTGATATTAATTTTCGCACTGCCAGCCTAGGAGTCTGTGCCTGCGGCAGGCCAACGCTGGCCAGGGACAGCCCTTTTCCTGGGTCCCCGGGAGCTGCCGGAGCACATTTCACTCTGGGGGAACCAGGAGGGACTCTCCCTGACAGGCATCGGCCACCCAGGGAAGGAGACTGTTTGGAGCCAAGAAACAACTGAAGCTGTGGTCCACATTCGGTGTCGCCTGGAGGTACGTGGCTCCAGCTTGTGCAGGCTGGGGATTCTCTCTGCTCCTTCTGGGCTCATTCCCTTCTGGGAAGTGAGCCACTCTGGGCTCACTGCTAGCCACTCTGGGTCCATTCTCTTTCGAGAGCTGGGCCCATCTGTTTGGAGGCTTCTGTCTGGGAGTGAAATTGGAATTTTTAACATCTCCTCCTCCAATTGCCTTCTCTGCCACTGTAGTTTATTTGTTGTTTGTGTTTCTGTGTGTATCACTTTTGGGGTGAGTCACTCCCACATGCACAGGATGGGAAAATTCTACCCACTCCACCTGGGCTCCTTCCCTTGTGGGAAGTGAGCCATTCTGGGCTCACCGGGAACCACTCTGGGTCCGTTCTCTTTCAGGACCCAGGCCACTCTGGAGGCCTCCTTCTGGGAGTGGAAGTGGAATTTGTGGGCTACACCTTGTCTGATCTTTTATTTGTAGGATCATGTTTGTCATTTGTGTGTGTGTGTGAGTACTTGCACTGGTCAGTTGAGATGTCTTTGAGTAATGGGGCTTACGTGTGACAACCTAAAGGTGTTGAGGGCTATTATTAAATATGCTTGATGCCACATTGAGATATCTTCATGTAGAAAACATGATGTAGATATTACTGTTGGTGTTTGTGTTTGTCAATCTACAGAATGTTAATGTAAAAGAGGGTTCATGATGGCTTGCTTCTTGGTTTTCACTAGAAATTAAAATTTTCAAGAGCTGAGGTTAAGAACTGAGTTGAGGATTCTAATTTAAATACATAATTAAAACTATTAAAAATAATGAAGGAAACATTTCAGTATACAGCAGGAAAGTAGGATATACGTTTTGAGTGAAAAAGGGTATGAGGACAGGAATTGCATTTGTTAAGGGAAAGAAAGTGATTTGGTCCTAGAGCTGGTTGTTTCTAGGTGGGAAAAAAAATAAGGGACAAACAAATATGAATACAAGTTGTAGAAAGTTTATGGAAAGGGAGCTCTAAGAAAGGAGTTCTGTGCACGATTGGGCTGAGATTAGATTAACCTTAATTAGGTAAATGAATTTTGTTATTAAAAGTAGCCTGGTGCAGGACTGGATTTGGTTCCTCTCTGTTAGAGAACACGTTTACTTAGAATGCTTCTGATAACAGATTATGCGAAACTTTTTTATATTTTTGACCAACTTCCTATCAAACTTTAATAGAAGTTCTTTTGACTTCAGCTAACTTTGGGGTGCTTCAGAGGGCCCGTGAGGCATCTCAGAAAAATATTTAACTAGGACTGGTTGGTATGTTAAATGGCACAGGAAGCACTGTCACATGAGTGATAAGCCTCCTTGGATTGTAAAGTATGGATAAATGTCACTGGTGTGGACATTCTGGAAATTGTGTAAAGTTCTTCAAGTTTGGATGTGTCCTGGTGTAATGCTGTCAGTCGTGGTTCTGGTTTTTATCTTGAGGTGCTGTATGTCACAACAACTTGATGAAGCTTCTTTGTCAAGAACATTGTGGTCGGATCTTTTGCTTTGCCTTTTTGGGGTCTTTTGTCATTCACGGACAGTTAAGCTGATGCTCTGCAGGGTTGCTTTATCCTCAAGAGGATTCATGGAGGGGACTTTTGACAATTGCAGGGGTTTTTTTGGATCATGCTGCTGAGCTGGGTAGAATATTTGAAAAGTCTAATGAAAACTCTTGATTTCATGGAACTGT
Source organism: Camelus dromedarius (assembly GCF_036321535.1). Classification (NCBI taxonomy): domain Eukaryota; kingdom Metazoa; phylum Chordata; class Mammalia; order Artiodactyla; family Camelidae; genus Camelus; species Camelus dromedarius. Next base: position 8,933,008 of record NC_087467.1, on the reverse strand, counting down.
TTGTTGGTAGAAGGGACTGATTGCATGGGACTGGGTGGACTGATGAATGTGGCTGTAGTTTCTTTGATTTTGTCTGGAATATTGTTGGCTTTTAATCAATGTTTTTCAATTGAGCTGTTCACAAAACATTTGTCTCCCTATCAATATTGAAAGTTATTATTTTACTTGTAACCACACTGTTGCCCTCAGTGTTTAGGATAGAAAGAGAAATCTCTAACAGAGTTGTCACAGAGTATAACTACTCATAATGTATAACAATTCTTGCTTTATGTCTATTGCTAAAAGCACAGGAACAATGCTTGTGTGACAACTGGGTATAAGTGAGAAAATGTATGGCCTATAAAGTGTTTCTTCATTAACATACCTCTGAGCCTGTTCATGTTATCTGATTAATTTTCCTCTAACATGAATAACTAGGCAAAATAAAGGAGGCCTAGCACCAAGGGGCCATGATCTGAACCTGCGTCAGGAGCCACCACCCCAGCATCGAGGGATGGATATTTTGATTATCAATGCCTTCTATTAAAAGATTTGCAATCCAAAGGGGAGATGATGGGAAAACCTGCCCACACTGAGGTATGGGGAAGGCATTCTGGCTTATACATAGTTTAACTTAAACTTTACTGACCCAAGTGGCCTGTATTAAGGCCTTTTGGACATGCATTGTACATCTGCTTTGGCCTTGAGGAGGGGAATGCACTTGAAAGTCTCAATAGAGTAGCTGTGGTTCAGACATCCAGGGCAAAACTAGGTGACCACTGTGGACGTGATTTCAGCCATGTTCCCGTATTGTTGAGAACTTGAATTTTCTGTGTCCTACTTGGGACACCACCAGCCATTCTCAAAGCAGTGTCTGCTGGCGGATGGCAGCTGCAACCTTATGACCTCAAGGTCTCTGCTTCTAACTAGTAAATTTTTAGACAGTAAAATTGCTTTAGATCAAGTGTTAGGAGAAAAAGATTCGTGTCATGGTCAAGCGCTCCTATTACATGTATGCTAATACCACATCAAAAGTTAAAACCTACTCAGATAAAGGCAGACCACTGGCTACCTGCTTACAAGTCTCCCCCAAAGTGCCAGATCTAGCCTGGTTTTCAGGCTTATTCTCCTAAAGTCCTCAGTGAATGAGATCCTAATCATACAAGACTTGGATCCAGGACTTCAAACTCGGGAATATTTCCGACTTGATGTCCATCGCCCAGATCGAGGTAGGACTATGCCCCTTTTCAGCAGAAAGTAGCCAGAGCAGTAGCTGTCCCATTCTCTGAAAGATCTGGGGAAGGATGAAAAAGGATTGGAGACTGAAACCAAGTTTCTCCATTGAGCTTGTAATTAACCTCTCTGTCCAAAACATCCCTGCCCTTATTGTCCAACACCTGTTCTCAAGACTGAGGTGCATCTGAGAAAAGAGGGCAGTTGTAACTGAGCAGGACCCTAAAGGGGTCTCTGCTGTAGCCCCTCTCTGAAGTACCCAGATAATAGTACCCCATGCATATTTCCTGAGCTTTTTAGATGCTAAAACCACCACCAAATGGAAGACATTAACTACTTTATGTTCATGAGCACCTAGCCCGCGGACCTTCTGGCGCCTAAGGATTGATCACCATCAACCAATCAGAGAATTGTGCCAGCTGACCACAGACCCTGGGACACCTCCCCATCATGGGGCCTATGAAGATGCTCAGCTGAAACCCCTCGGGGAGTCTGGGGTTTTCTGGGTGTGAGCCGCTCATTCTCCTTACTCGGTCCTGCGACAAAGCTTTCTCTGTTCCAAACTCTGACGTTTTGGTATTGTTTGGCCTCACTGTGTTGGACACACGAACCTGCGTTGGGCAACAGATGTGTATCAGAAGCAGAGGCTCCCTGGAAAGGCTGGAGTTTCATCAAGTTTTACCCCAAGGTAAGTGAAGGCCTTGACTATACACGTGGGCTCATGTACAGAAATAGATATATATGTAAGTATGGACCATGGAAGGCAGTTAAGGAACAAGCATTTTAAATGCCAAGAAGGAAAAATGAAGGCAGTTCTTATTTTGCTTTTCCACGTCACCTTCTACCCTGAGTCTGTCTTGTTGGAGGGAGATGGAGTAGAAAGAGAACAAACATTTGAAATAGAAAACCTGTCTCAGTCGGTAATTCCCAGGGTCCAGTTTAGTTCCGTCCTCTACCAGCAGTTCTCTGGGGCCCTGTGGTTCTCTTTACTCCAATTAGAGCAACCAGCCCTATCGTTGGTACCCTGCCTCTTAGTGGTCCAAGTTTTAGTAAAGATGATCAACAGAAGAGTCTCTCACTCTGTAATGTGCAATATGAGTGGCGAAAAAAAAGCTTCCTGTTGGCCCGAGACTGGGGAGAAGCCGGCAAGGCAGGGGAGGCAGGGCTCTAGAACCCAACGGGGCTGGCTTCTGACTTTCCAGCTGTGTGACCTGGAGCAATGATTCCCTTTCTCTCAGCCTTTTGTTCCTTGTAAGCAGCCTTAAGTCAAAGAGCTGCTGTGAAAATTAAATGAAATAATGTATATAAAGTATCAAATAATAACCAGCACTATCATTACTCTCAATAAACATTCATTATCGTCCAGGAGTAAACACCAGTGCTTTGCTTATTTGGGGAATAAAGAACAGTTGCTTTTAATAGTTTTGCGTCTGTGTCTAGAAGGTAAAAAGGTGTAGCTTCCTTTTTAATTTTTTTCTATTTACTTCATCAAAGTACAGATTTATATTGGTTTACAATGTTGTTAGTTTCTGGTGTACAGTATAGTGATTCAGTTGTATACACATATATACTTTTTCAGATTCTTTTCCATTATAGGTTATTACAGGATACTGAATCTAGTTCCTTGTGCTCTACAGTTGGTCCTTGTTGTTTATTAGCTTTTTTATTTTGTAACCATTCATGATACAGTCAACAAAAGGTGGAAGTTCAGTGAATACCTGTCCAACTGTGAAGACCAGAATCATCATTTTTACCATCATCGTGATTGTAATTCCGCAGAATTCCCTTCAAAGAAATCATGGTGACATGCGTCAAACCAGGTTTGTTTTTCATTTTCCTGATAAGTGCATCATCTTCAAGGGAGGAGAGTTTATATGCGGTAATTACATACGTCTACTTGAAAAGTTTTAAAAGTTGAGCAACTTAGGTGTAGACTTCAATGGAGGTCAGGCAGACAGGAGCACAGGACCCTTTTAAGAAAATGGAAAAAAGAAAAAGCATATCTCCTTATGTATTTACCTGGCCAATGGGGAAAAGTGCTATTAACTACCTCCCTTTGCCAGTAACTGGAGCTATAAAAAGAATAACATTACAGCAAGATTAAGCCCATAACCTTCTGTCTGAGGCACAACCAATCAGAAAATTTTATAAAGTATTCTAATTTTCTGAGTACTCAGCAATCTTAGTATCAATCAACTTAAAACCGATCTTCAGTGCAAACTCTAGAGGCTATCCTTGGCAATACTTTTTCCTCCCTGCTGGGTCAGAAAATTGGCTGAAATCCTCCTGCAAAATCTAAATGCAAGTCAGCGACTTTGGAGTCTGAGAAAGCGAAATTCTGTTTAATTAAGTGATTAATTCAACCTCTATGCCAACAGTTACTTAAAGTTATTGAAAAGTTAAACTGGTTAAAAAAAATGCAGCTTAGGGGTGGCAATATTTGGAACCACAAACTTATTAACCTTGATCTTTCACCATCAGTAGCCAGGTTCTGTCCCTCCTGTGGCCTGTTTTATGACCATTACATCGAAATCTTCCAGTATGATTTCTCTAGCCCTGAACTCTCTCAAGATGCAAGCCAAGATTTCTAATTCCTTCTGAACTGTTATTTCCTTTACGTAAATACCTCAAGTGCAACGTATCCACAGATTAGCACAAGTCACTGGAGTCACACTCCCTGACTACAGAAAGACGGCACATCTCCACGCTCTTGGAAGTCGGGTGGGGGTGGCCGGTGGATTTGCCATGAACAGTAACAGGGACGTGTGGGGCACCCCTTCTGAGTAGAAGCTTTAAGGGGTCCGTGTGTGATGCGCTGTCTTCTCTCTCCTGCCTCACTCAGCAGGTGTGGAAGTACAAACACGGGCTGCAGTGAGGATGAGGACGCAGAGCTGAGCCTCAGCCAACTGGCGACGAACATGGAGCACAAGGAAGAAATAAGCCTCTGCTGTTTTCCAAATACTGGCATTTTGGAGTTGTTACCACGGCCTCACCTAGTCTGCCTGGGATCTGCTTCTCCATCTGTGTTTTGTTTTGTTTTTTTTTAACATTTTCTTTTTTTTTTTTAAAGGTTTTTTTTGGGGGGGCAGGTAATTGAGTTTATTTACTTATTTATTTATTTAATGGGGGTACTGGGGATTGAACCCAGGACCTCGTGCATGCCAGGCACGCGCTCTACCACTCAGCTATGCCCTCCCCCTCCCTCTGTGTCCTCGTCTCTGACAGGGACATCAGCACCCACAGCAGCAGCTGCAGTCTCTCAGGAGTGCATCTCTCTTCCTCATCTCCCACGCATCCCATCATGAGCCCTGGAAATCTCACCTTCAAAATATCCCTGAGGGGTCACCCCCTCCTTTACAGCCCCACTTAACCAGTTGTGGTTGGAGGCCATCTTCCTCCTTGGTTATCCCTACAGCTTCCCCAAATTGTCATTCCACAACTCCAGATTTTTCCTGCTCTAAGTGACCTTCCAAAATGACACCAGAACAATCCTTCTAAAATCTGAGTGACTGAGCCTTTCCCATAGTGAAAGCTCCCACTGTTCACGCTAACAAACGCCGGAGGGGCACTTGTGTACACAGCACTGTGCCAGGTGCCACGGGAACACGGATGCGCCCTTCGTCTACACGCCGACCTGCAAGGGTGACAGGGTGACACGGCCAGATGTAGAATGAGTTGCTCGACACTAGGATTCAGCGAACTATTCAGTTGGTGAGATAACTTTCTCTTAAAATAAAAGCTGGAGTGGATTCAAGTCCCTCTATGAAAACCTGACTCACACCCAAACTCTAACAGGTTTTCCTGAGACAGAACGAGATGGCGTGTGTCATCAGCTGGGTAATGATGTGTACGTGGCCCAAGATCTACAGCGAGCCCCTCCAGAGACGGCTACCGATGAGAGTAGCTCACACGTTATTAGGAAAAAACTCCTTATTGGTCTGAGAATTGGGGGAAGTAGCCTGCGATACCTTGCTGTAGCTCGTGAAGTTCACCAAAATGTGGGGCCTGAGTGGATTCTGCTGCAGCCGACTCTGTCGCAACACCCTCTGCTATGTGTGTCCTAGGAGGCGCGGGAAGGCTGAGAGCCACCAGTTAAGCACAGGATAAAGGTCCAGCTTTGACATGTGACAGCTCTTCCTGCTCTGCTTCCAAGTGCCTCTCGGGTCTCACCTCCCACCGCCCCCTGCAAGGCCTCGGTTCAGGATGTTCCTAACCTGACAGGAATAGCACCCTCCCTCTTGTAAACCCACCACAACCCTACCCGCTCGTCTAGGACCAGCTCCGGGGTCAATTAACGTTCTTTCTGCGAAACTTGCCTCCAGAGCTCTGGGCTCTGACCTCCGGGGTGAAGTATTTCCATGCTTATTACATGACGACAGTTAATTCTCAGTAACTGCCTACCCAGTGAGCCTCTGAGCTCGAGCATCAGGGCTGCATTTCTCCACCTTCGTGGTCCCAGCACTTGGGACAATGAAGGCACATGGTCCACAGCTGTTCAGTGAACAGCACTGTGAGAACCACGTTCCACAATCCCAGTTACCCCATCTTGTACGTCAGGCTAAACTCTATTACTGTGAAAAATCCAGAAAAGGAGGTTCTATATTTACAACTTTTAACATTAAAAAATTATCTGCCGCTGTAACAAAAGGCTAGCAAAATGTGTGTGTATGTGTACGTGCACCCTTATGTCTGCATGTGTACATACGTGTGTAGTAGTATCCTCTGGCTGCTGTAATAAATTCCCACAAATTGAGTGGCTTAGAACAAAAAATTTATTCTCTCACAGTTCTGGAGGCCAAAAGTCTAAAATCAAGCTGTCAGCAAGACCGTGCTTCCTTGGCAGAGCCTAGGGGAGATTCTGTTCCCTGCCTCTTCCAGCTTCTGGCGGGTTCAGGTAAAGCTTGGCTTGTGGCTCGATCACTTGGACCTCTCCCTCGTCTTCTGTCTGTCTCAAACCTCCCTCTGCCTTTTGCTCGCAATGATACTTGTCGGTGGATTCAGAGCCCACTCAGGTAATCCAGGATAATCTCACCTCAAAACTGTTAATTACATCTGCAAAACCTTCTTTTCCAAATAAGGTAACAAACAGGTTCCAGCGATGTGGACACGGACACGTCATCTGGGGAGCCACCACTCAACCCACTACACTGTGGATGTGAGTGTGTGTGTACTGTGCCAAAGAAGAGTACTAAACAAAGCTCTATTGAACACTTACCTGTTGCCAAGGTGACACAGTATGGAAACTGCTGGGTGCTGGAAACACACAATGAGGAACATGAAAGACAGTCTCTGCCCTACAGAGGTCAGTCTACTGGGGGGATACAGAAATCAAGTTGTTTTTCTTTTTTTAAGTTGGAAAATGTGTTGTGAGGGAAAATTATGCCACGGTTATATCTAACAGGGAAACTCACCTGACCTGTTAAGTGTTCAATGTAACCCTGATATTTTCTCAATTAGAAATGGGTAGTTCAGAGAATATTCCTTAATTGTCAGTTTAGATGATCTTCTACCCCGTACTGGGACATCCACTGAAAGTCCTTGTTTTACATGCACACTTTGCACTTTTAAATTATCCAACTGAAAGATAACCCCGTGAAACTACCATAGTTCATATAATTTAGGGCGCCATCACCTGTAATGCAATCATTACTTTACAACAGCCAAGAAAGAATAAACACTGCTGATGAAACTATGAGACATCATTAATAAGATGCATCCTGATTTCTCAGATATTCAAACGTGTACCTCAGAATCAGTGAAATATATTTCTTTCTTTTTTGAAATGTGTTCTCATAACATACCAGGACAAATTAAACAGCTTCTGATTAAATAGTAGAGCCAGATTATCAATGGTCTACCAGCAAAACTTTAATGCTGAGTTGGCTTCACCCAGCCTCAGAATATTTTTCACCTACTTTTCCTGAGGCTAATGTATGTAAATAATTCAGTAAGTCCTAAAATAAGACATACAGTCCTACAGTAAGTCTCTTCTAGGCTTGAGAGAATGAGGAGTCAGGAGACTGGGAAAGACTCTGAAACCCTTGGGCTGAAGCAGGAAGGCGTGGCTGCTGTATTTATCACTTCTTTCCACACCCAGAACTTGGTAAAAGGTCAGAAGGTGAAGAACAGTGTGTGTACACCTGTGTGTGTCCTGAGGGTAGAGCTTGCAAATACTTTGGGGATAAGTTGGAGTATCTGGAGAGCTCTGTGGCAAAGTCATTCAGACAAGATTTCTGATCCATCTGGTAGACATCTGGGGGTCCTACTAGACCCCGTGAAATGTGCAATCAAAAGAGAAGACAGGATCCCTGCTCTCAGACGGCTTAGAAAGACATTCCTAAAACGAGAAGTGATGAAACTTTTAAACATACCCCTGCTCCAACGTCATAAAGTTTCTCGTGGAATGCAGGACTGAGATTTTTGTTGTAGTTCTGCACAAAGGTCACACAGGAGAAAAAGCCGCAAAGAATGATCTCTGTAAGAGTTCTCTTCTCACATATTTCTCCTTTTTTTAGGTAGACAGTCTTGGACATAGAGATATCAGGTCCACATTTCCCTATGTTTTTCCTAAAAAAATTTAATTTTGCTCCTTGTGTGTGAAATTAAAGGGAATCAGGAAGACAGTGCCATCCACGATTTGAGGGGGAAGGGAGGAAAACTAAGAGAAATTTAAGCCTTTAAAAATGAACAGATGTGGGCCATTATGGGATTTTTAAGCAATAAACACACATATACATTAAGAATAGTGTGGAACTGTCCAAAAAATAATGGGGTAAATACACTTTCAATTAGGTAAAGTTGAGTGCAACTTGCAAATGCTTCTGACATTCTGAAAGGCACGCACGCGGGCGCACACACACACACACACACACACACACACACACACACACACAAACACACTCACTCACTCACTCACTCACAGAGCAGCTTAGTAAAGTATCATTTTAAAACAAATTCTTCCCTGGAGAAAACTTATTGGCAAAGCATCTGGACTGTGCTTCCAGAAGGCATTTAACAAGTTACTATCATTTCCCAGACTCACCAGGGTAGCACTAGCTTTAAAATGAATTAAAATTTTCTTTAGAAAAACAAATCTCAGGCCTCCCACAGCAATTGGAACAGAAGAGTAAATCAAGGTGAGGGACAGCTCTAGCCACTACTCCTTTTCTTTGGGGAATAAAGGATTGTTTTCGGATTTCATTAACCATATATGTTCTTAGATCACAGCCCAAGGTAATCCCTGAAAGACAGGTGTGGCTTTAGTGTGTTTTTTTCTACTGTTAAAGAACAAAAATAAATTTGACAAAGACAGTTTAATTTAGTAAGCATACTTCTGAATAAATGGGTTGGCACGGTAGCAGTCTAGAAGAAAATTAAAGTCTTACATCATGTGCAAAAATTAATTCCAGATGGGCTAAAGACTTAAAATTTTTTTCTTTAATCTTCTTAGAATATCTAAGAGAATGCATGTACAATCTAGGAGTCAGGGAGATCTTTCTTAGCCAAGAGCCAAAACACAGGAAAAAGAGACGTATCTGTCCAAGTGAAAAATTTAAACTCTTGAATGGATACACATAATATAAACAAAGTCAACAGACAAGATAAAATACAAATAAGAAAAAAAATCTCTATAATATACAAACAGCATCCAGAAATTGGCAAGAACAAGCTGACAACAGAAAAGCCAGCAAAAGGTATTTTCAATTTGTAGAAGAGCAAGTCTAAATGATAAACAGATACATAAAAAGGGTGCGAAATCACTAATGTTCAGGGAAATGCAAATTAACATAGCAGTAAGAGCTCATTTTGCATCCATTAGGCTGGAAAATATTTCTTTTAAACGTTATAATATCTAATGGTTGTCACAGATTTGGAGAAACGGTATTCTCATACATCAATGAGGGAAATGAGAATGGATACTGACTTTCTAGATAGCATTTTGGCACTTCTGTTTAATTAGTTCCACTTCTGTGAACTGGGCTCTCATACTGGGATAGAAGACGGACTTTCCCTAAATCATTTCTTCTGAAAAGACAATTTTGGTCCTTGCATTTGAGATTAAGAGAATCAGGAAGACAATGCCATCAAATGTTATGGGAGAGAAGTAATAAAAGATATGTGATAGAAACCACAGACTTGTAATAGAAACAATGAACAAATGAATGACATATGTACATGGAGCTTTAGTAAACCTTCACAGAGGCCAATAACTAGAAACAAGTTGAATATCAATCAACAGAAGGATGAGTAAATCTGTACCATGGAATATTACATAGCTATTAAAAAGAATGAACTGTTTTATACCAGATGATTTAGAAAGATTCCCAGGAATGACATAAACAAGGAGCCAAGAAGTATATATAATATCCATGTATGTATCATATAATCCCATTTTTAGAAAGCAATGACAGAATTCTGTTTCAGTATATGTCTTTGTATCAAGGTTGGTTGAATACATGGATGCGGAATCCATAGATACAGAAGGCTACTGTACTACACCATTTTATATTAGGGACTTGAGCATCTATGGATTTTGGTACCTGCAGGGTACTGAGAACCAGTACCTCAGATACTGAGAAAGGACTGTACATCCAATGTCGATAAAGGATTATATAAGTATGGAGAGAATATGAAATATCTACTGGATTATTGAAGTGGTTGTGTGGGTAGGCAGTGTTGGAATGGAGGAATGGGGGTCAATGTGAAGGGAGAAAGTGAAAAAAAAGTGGGAGTGAAAATGCTTCATTTCTGTAAAATTATGAGCATCTAGGTGTGTGTAAGAGAAAGAATAAAGGATGCATGAAAAAGGACAGTCACCAAATTACCTCAGGGTGGTGGGACTTCAGATTATCTTCAGTTCTAAAACATTTTTATGTATTCACATTCTTTAACTTAAATTTAATTTAATTTTTTTTTAATTGAGGTATAATCAGTTTACAATGTTGTGTCAGTTTCTGGTGTACAGCACAATGCTTCAGTCGTACATGAATATACATACATTCATTTTCCTATTCTTTTTGTATTCACATTCTTAATAATGAATACATGATGTTTCTAATTTGGGGAAATGAAGTTTTGTTTCATTGTGATAATTCAAAAGACTAGATAGACTATAAATAGTATTTATAACTTCCCCTCTCCCCTCCCCCTCTAGTCTCCACTTATTAGGATGAAACCCCTCTGACAGCTACTGTATTCAACTGTATACAGCCCGCTCAGACTGACACCTTCCCAACTCAAGAAAAAAAAAAAAAAAAGACTGGGGGGAGGGGCGAGTACAGTTTCCAACCTACCTGATTCATTGTAAAGTTAATTTGAGGCTGCTTCTTTGACACTAAAAGATTCTCTTAAAGCCATCTTGCACTGCACTTTCAGGAACTGTCACCTACAACTATTTACAGAGTCCTCAGGTGCCAAGTTGGCAACAGGATATGTATTTTATTCCCCCATCAATCACTGCCTGTATGTAGAGAGAATTAAAATGGGCTTTCCTTCTCTTATCTCCGGTTCCCTTCTGCTTAGCTGTTACATTGAAGTCGACGTTTGCACAGATATTCAACAGAGGAAATGAAATGACGTTCAAAGTATCATGTTTGCTTCTCTCCCATATTGAAGTTATCTGTGAATCTCTAGTATTTATTCTCTCACATCTGCACTCAGATTCTGAGCTTCAAGAGGCTCTCAAGTTGCCGGAATACAATTCTTACAAGAGGGAGGATAGGAAATGGCGTAGAAAACTCTAACTGCCCCAAATGCAGCACTTCAGGGTTTGCCATGGATTATATGCAAAAATAATGAAATACTTTTATAAACTTGTCCATTTATTCTTAGTCCTTAAAACCAAACAGCAATGAACCTAGTTTGTCAGCTTAGTTTCATGCAATGAAGAAGAATTTACCAACAATCACATATCAGTGGGGAACTCTTCATGACTTGAACTCAAGTACTGTATGTTTAATTATAGTTGTGAACACACAACATGGTTTTACCAAGATTTTCATGAGATTACTTAATTTTGTACAATGAAAGGGGCTTTTTCTTTCAGAGGACTGGCCACAAGGCAGCAGTCAACATTTAAATCATTCACTATCCAGCTTGATGAAGAAAAGTAAATCACAGCTACTCAATTTCAGAAATAGAGGTCATATTTATTTATGAACATTAGCAGAAAAAAAATAGGAAGTTTAAAAAGTGATTAAACCCACATGAAACCTGGGAATTATATATAAACATCCTGCAGAAAACCAAGAATAAAGGACACTAGGATTTTATTTTTATTATAGGAGCTTTGAAAAAAAAAACTCCACCAAAAAACTGAACACAGAACTCATAAAATTCACAAATATGATAAAATTATTGAATGTCTAACTATTAGTCATCAAAGCAATACAAATTAGGAAAAGTACCAATTTTATATAAAGTAGCAAAGACTAAAAAAATCTATGATATTCAATGATGCACAATCATATTACTCATTCACTGCTAATGGTACAAACTTTCCTGGATATAATTTAGAAATACATATCAACAACCTAAAAATAATAAAATTTGCATACTAATCTCATATCCAGGGACCCAAAATAATGAAATGATGTAGAAAACTGACAAGTTTAAAGATGTCCTCAAAAACATGACACTCAAAACAACTAAATGTCTAGGGGCAGGAGGGTATAGCTTAAGTGGTAGAGCACATGCTTAGCATGCATGAGGTCCTGGGTTCAATCCCCAGTGCCTCCATCAAAAATAAACAAACCTAATTACCTCCCCCCACACCAAAATAAAGTAATTAAATAATACAATAAAAATATTTTTTAAAAAAACAACTAAATGGCTAACCAGTAGAAAATGGTCAAATAAATAACGGTTAACTAGTAATAACAGAATCACATTTAGTCATGACAATTTTATTTTCAAAGAATACTAATACTGAAAGAAAGCATCATGATATAATGTAAAATTTTAAAAGAAGTTTTATATATAGTTGGTCCCACTGTGCTATATATTCTCCATTTATATGCCACACCTGCATAACAGGAAAATGTTAATAATGATTACATAACAAGTTATATAACCTCTGGAATTAACACTGATATTCATTTCTGTCATTTTCTGTTTGTATTTTCCAAATTCTCTATAATAATATCTGGGAAGAAAACAGTAAGGTTTAAAAAACACACAACCACCAAGCCTCTATGGCAAAAGAAACAGAGCAGGATGAAGAGAGAAAAGGAAGTTGGGGCACGAAGTTCCTCATTTCTTAGCTGAGGAAGAACTCAAACAAGATGTTAAAGAATTAGGGGGCAAGGCATGACTGTTTTAGTACGTTTTGGGCAGAAGAAAAAAAGTAAAGGCATCAAAGCAAAAAATCCATGTGGCAGAGGCTGCTAGGTGGCTCCCAATATTCCATGTTCCCCTATTCTACAGTAAAAATTCCTGGGCCTTGTGCCCAGTTAAGATTCCAGTTCTTTGCTTCCTGCCCATATAGGAGTATATAAGTCCTGACCAATGAGATATAAGTGCAGTGCAGTTCAAGACTGGTGGTAAGACATACCCTTTTGCCCTTCCTGCTGTCTGGAATGCAGACGTGATGGGTAGAGCTCCAGCAGCCACTGAGAACCATAAAGTGAAAACTACCTGCTGAGGATGAGAGATCAGAAAGACATGAAGAGCTGGTGTCCTTAACTCTGTGGACTCGCCCTGTCATCCTGGACCATGTTCCTTCAGGCTATTTTAACATGAAAAAGAAAAATCTCCATGGGTATAAGCCACTATTTTTTTTTTTTGGTCCTATTGTGTACAACTGAAATTAACCTAAACTGATGTACCTGGCCATGATGAGGTTGTGAAAAATTTTTTCTTGATCCTGTCTACACTCCCAGTGGCTCCCCAACTCTTAACAGACCACAGACTGGACTAAAATAAACAAGAAAAAATAACAGCAGAATATCTTAATAAAGCTTTCTGTTACTTATTTTTAAATAAGTAATCTGAACCTTCTAGAGCACTCTCTCTCTCTTTCTAGGCATAACTAATTAAATTGTTTTGAACTTAGGTCTGGTGTTTGATTTTGTGTATCAGTGGTCCAAGGTAAAAATGGGTCGTGCATTACTTTAAATGTTAACCTGAAACAAAATGGGAGATTTCAGGGCATAAGCTACTGAGGACCAGGAATGACAATGGAATAGATGTTCGTTCTTTGATTCAGCCATCCCTTACTTGCCCATTGCTGCTAAGGGAAAAGCGTGGCAATTCAAAGTGAGTATCAATCAGAATATAGCGTATGCACGGATGATGTCCTGGAGTTACTCAAGTGGGTTTCCTCTGGCATTTCATTAACCTTTATTGAACGGATTGATGTTACTTTCAGACATTTGAATCTAGTTTCCTGATGGGAGGAAAAAAATGTTAATATGAACTATCAAGAGCAAATTTTCATCTCTAACATCTTAAAGTCCAGCATTGAGAAAACTGCCATCGTGGAAAACAAACACAAAAACAAAAACCTGACTGAGGAAATTTTTCTGTACTGAGTGGGAAAAAAATAACAGAACATAAACTATTCTCAGTCTTCACAGGGATACACACAGAAGCATTGCTCACCATTACATTCCTCTATAAGCTATAACCAGGACCAATTTCAATAACTTACTGTACATGTTAAATGTTAACCTGAATAACATCACCAGAACTATAAGAAGTCACACTGCATTTTAAACTCAGTAACTTGATATTTATTAAACAACCATTTAAGCCATCAAAGCTCAAATAGTATTTAAACACTTCAACTTAGGTTTAAGAATTAGCAGAATCAGGTGAGAGAGGATAAACTGGGAGTTAGAGATTTGCAGATACTAACTGATAAATATAAAATAGATAAACAAGTTTATGCTGTATAGTGCAGGGAACTACATTCGATATCTTGTAGTAACTTATGGGGAAAAAGAATATGAAAGCAAATATATGTATGTTCATGTATAACTGAAGCATTATGCTGTACACTGGAAATTGACACAGCATTGTAAACTGACTACACTTCAATAAAAATATATATATTCACAAAATTAGCAGAATCAGTTAAAATGACTTGCCCTCCGAGTATAAAGTAGTTCAGCCACGGAATTAGAAAAGGGCTCAGGAACATTGTTCCTTCCTTCTCCCTTTACCACTATGTAATACTCCTGCAATGGCACAAAAGGAAACCCATTGTCTGGGACTAAGACACTATGGTGTCAAGTCAATCTTGGGGCTATTCTAGGAAGATGACAACTGTACCAAGTTAGCAGTTGTAGTTTTGTAACACTATTTACACCAAGCGGCTTGCTTTGCTTAGAAGTAAAATCCTCGGTGTCCTGACAAGATGAGACAATGGGCAGTTAAATGGCAAGCTGGCTATCCAATCAGGCTTTTCTTTATGGTAGTAAGAGTTGACTAGCTCCAAAGATTTATGGCATTCTAGTCATATAAGATTAAAAATTCAACGACATAGCTACATGTAATATGTAAAGAAGGCATCTTAATTTCAGAATGAAAGAACTAGAAAAGCAAGTAAAAAAAATCTAAAAATCAGTTATTATATGAGGTCATGGGTTCAATCCCCAGTACCTCTATTAAAAACAAAAACAAAAATAAAAATGAGTTGTAATGTCTATAAATAATTTATTTTAAACATTGATAACTAATGATCCTAAGAATCATTTCATCAAGATGGTCCACTAGTCTCTATTTCTCCCACTCCTAATTTTAGGACCTACTACCTTAGTCCCAATTTATATATTTGAGAATACAATGTCTATTTCAATTGAAACAAAAGTGAAATTCTATTTCAGACTTGCAGAGGTGATAGACAGCTTTAGTAAGATATTTTGGACCTTAAGATTTTTAATACTGAGATTTGCTCATTCGTTAATTAAAGCTTGTTGAATGCCTCCTGTGTGCCAGGCATTGTGCTAGAAGCTGGGAAACAGTAAAAATTATTTCAGATACCTTTAACCTGAAATTCCAGCATTCCTGTGAAACTGGGAATAGGGGTGGGGGTTGAGATGTGGGGAGAGCATCTTCATGTGGAAATGTCATCTCAAAGAAGAATCAATCCCATCAGATTTAAAATTTCTTAGCAGGTATTTTATATTTTGTCAAGTATGACAAAATAATACATAAACCAGCAATAGAAGTTATTTTTCAAGTTGCATATAATAGCTGGTGTTCTTAAGATTGATAGTCTTGCGGAAGACGAGAGGGAGTTTACGAGTCTTCCTAGAACTGTAGCTCAGTAAGTGAAAAGACAGATACCTCAGGAATCTCAAACAAAAATAAACGAGTTTACAAGCTGATCTACTAGAACTTGCTATTTCAGTAAGGCGGCCACATGAGGTAAAGAAACTAAAATCCTCTCTATTTAAACTGTGATGCAGTCGATCACAATGGTTCAAACCAGTTTTCCTTTGATGAACTGAGCATCTTGAGATTTTTTTTTTTACTGGTCATATGGATACTCATTTAAGACTTCCAAAACTGCCATGTTACTTGAAAAGCAAGAGCATCCAAAGAGCCATGACCAAATCTTGTCTTGTGGGTCTGAATGTTTATCACCATCTACCGTCCTCCACAAGGTCCTCTCCTATTCTTGTTTCATAATTTTTAGGCATGGCCAACTAGAATCTGAGAAGACCAGAGGAAAGTAAAAGTATACAGTATACAAGGGAATATGCAAGAGGCTTTCTTCTCAGCCCACCTTGTGTATAACATCATACTAGGCACGCCTCTCCTGCTCACAGTTATATAACTAAAGGTGCTCCGAAAATTATCATCCATTAAAGCATCAATGAGTACATACTAAAAAAAGATTCAAGTGTCTTGGTACCATTTGGTCAAGCTCACATGTGATTCTGGATTAACTTAAAAGTTCATTCCCTAACTTCCTATCTTTCCCAAATCCAATCTTGAGTGAGTTAGTTTGATAAAGACCTTACACCATCTTTTAATAATCTGTGGATTATGAGGTCAGTTACCCGGAATACAAGGAAGGAAATGGACTAAAGTCACCCAGACCATTTCACTCAGTTTCTTTATCTGTATAAGGATAATAAAATCTATTTATTATTCACTGGACTTCTGTTGCCTAAATGATATACTCTGAAGCCTCCCCTTCAACTGATCTGAACCTCCACTTTGTGCCAATCTTATAAATGTATATTGCTTAGCAGTGTATATGTATTTCACATGTATCATTGCATTTAACTATCATAGTAAGTGGATACACAAGAACACAGGCTGCATGAATACAGAGGTTTTTGCCTGATTGGTCAAGTGTTGCTGTCCCAACACCTACAACACGGCTTGACGCATTGTAGGACCTTAAAAAATATTACTTATTGAACAAATTAATGAGTAACTATGAGATTCAAGGGCAAGTATAATGTACACTTTTTTTTCTGCATGAGAAAACTGCCATCGAAGGGATTAAGAGACCTGACCAAGATCACATGGCTATGAAACGGCAACACATGTACGTAAAGGGAGGTTGCTAGGCTCCAAATCTAGCATCCTTTACGTTACTCTCCCTCTCGCGTGGGCATATGTACCCTCTTTAGATTTAGAGTGCCAGGGGAAGTAAAGCCACAGATAAGCACAGCACATTTTCCTAGAACAAGACTTATATGAAGTTACTTTAGAAAAAAAGTAATAAATATATATATTTAATATACATATATTAAAGTAGCCTCAGTCACGGAGGGGATTTGGGGAACTCAGATTAATTTCAAAGACAAAACATGAATCTGGAAACCCCTCTGACATTTGCAAACAGCCACGTGGAACCTCACTGCGACCTCAGTGTCCCCAGTTCTGCTCCGTCAGCCCTCCAGGCACTGAAACGGTGAAGTCAGAGCAGCACCTCAGCAGAAAACAGGTACCAAAGCACCCACAGTCTGAGCACACCTGGGGCTCCGATTCAGCTCCGATCCCTCCCCAGGGCTGGAGGGGAGGGGCTGTTGCTCATCTATCTATCCAGCTGCCTCCAAGGCTTCCCTTCTTTATTTCTCTCTCCAGGGCGGTTCATGCAGCCTTGGTCTTCCTCTTCCTCTCAGCAAACAGGACCATAAACTCATCTTTCACTGCTCCAGACCAGCATTCTTTGAAGTGGGGTACATGTTTGAAGCAAAGCCTACATTTCTCAAGGGGTTCACCACCACAGCTATAAATGAGTCAATTTCCAAAGCCACAACTTCCAATTATTTTCTTGTCTAAAAAGTGATCAGCCTGGGACCATGACTGTGATGGAGGGACACCCATCCCCTGAGGAGTAGACACTGTCCTCACGAAGGTTCTTCTCCCACTTTACAAAAGCAAGGCGTCTGCATCACCTTCACCAGATCTTTCTAATCTGCATTACCTTGGGTGTAAAGATTGCAGGATGACTAACAAAGGAACAAATAAAAATGCTGATGCCTGTCGAGCGGTGTAAGTCTCCAGCATTTGGGTAACTCCTTTTCTAAGACAGGTAATTTCCAGTTCTTTGTTTTAAACAACCTGAAATCTTTAAATAAAAAGAGTCTTATGGCCAAAAGAAATACAAAATACTAGGTTTCAATTTATGTTTTTTGTTACAGAAAGTATGACAGAGTGATCAGTGGACACCTTCAAGCACAAAACTATATTACATTGGGAGACACTGCTTTGGGAAAGATCTCCGGTGTTCTTACTTGCTGCAAGTAATAAATCCTTCCTTCTCCTGAAGAGAGGGGAATCAAACAAACACCAAAAACTATATTACACTGG
The DNA here is from genome assembly GCF_036321535.1 of Camelus dromedarius. Taxonomy (NCBI): domain Eukaryota; kingdom Metazoa; phylum Chordata; class Mammalia; order Artiodactyla; family Camelidae; genus Camelus; species Camelus dromedarius. The sequence continues at coordinate 8,915,020 of NC_087467.1, read as the reverse complement.
GACAGAATTCTGTGGGGGAAGGGAAATGGAAATATGAATTTAAGGAGAAAAAGGAAAGGTGCAAAAATTTTAACTGTTAAGAACTTATTCATGCATTTTAAAAAATGAATGACACTGGAATCAAATATAGATCCTACTAGAGTTTTTTAAATGATGTAACAACGGGGAGGGTATAGCTCAAGTGGCAGAGCGCATGCCTAGCATGTATGGGGTGTTGGGTTCAATCCCCAGTATCTCCTCTAAAAAACTTAAGTAAATAAATAAACTTAATTACTTCACCCCTTCAAGGAATTAAAATAAATAAATAAATTTTTTTAAAAAATGATGTAACAATTCAAAAAGTCAGTATTTACAATATGCTGAAAAAATGATACCCTTTGCAACTATTTAAAGTTAGGTTGAAACGTATTAGCAGTTAGCTTAAAAAAGTGCTCAGGGTGCAGGCTTTTACAGAATCTTTTAGGTGCTACAAGAGCAAAAAGTTGGAAGAACACTGCATTCGAACAACCCTTCCGAGCCCTTCCAAGACAAAACACTGAAGAGACAGAGGATGAACAATTTCCCCATCTACCCAGCTTTGAGTGAGGCTGGGCTGGAGATGGGGTAGGGATTAGCGCTCTCTCCACCCTCTCCTTGGTCATAAACACAACCTGCTCCCACAGCCAACAGTTTATGAAGATTGACGATGTGGTTACATACCTGATCTTAACTGCACTGCGGACTAGGGTTAGACCTCGGCTGATGAGATGTATCTTAGTCCTAAGGAGAACCTTAGATGTACTTTTCTTTTAGTCTCCAGAAAGACTCATGAGGCAATGGCAGAAAGGCTCACTAATTTTGTATTTATCTCATACGATGACAAATGTCACCACTGGGGATGGAATATTGAATGCGTCTATCTGACTGCTATTTCATGAGGGACATGCATGATGCAAAGAACTGGAAAGCTCTTTACTTATTGCGTAGTTAGTATGTTAAGTACGGCCTGTGTCCTGAGGAGTAATCTCAACAGACACACTTACGTACCCCAAACCCACAGACCCCACTTTTTCCCTTCTTCCTCTGATTCTGTACTCTCTTCTCTTCTGCCCCTTACCTCTTTTCGGCCACTCCTTTGGGAAGCAGAAAGTCTTTGAAATATGATGGATGAGGCCAGCACTTAATTTGGTGTCTACACTGTTTTAAAAATATTGACTTTCCGGTCCTCCAGCTCTCAGAGAGACAATGGGGCTATTTAGAGCAGATGTCAGACCTACTCTGAACCTACTCCCATTTAGTAATGAGGAGGTAGTACAGTTTGAGATAAAAGGTCTGTCTTTAAAGTCAGAAAGTTGGCTGAAAAGCACAGTTCACCATTTACTAGGTATGGCGCTCAATTTCTCTAAATCTCAGGTTCCCAAAGTCCTTAAAATGAGGTGCTAAGGATTTAAGACAATATACATCAAGCACCTAGAAATGTACCAGCACATAGTAGGCATTCAATAATCAAGTTATGAAATTAGTTGTTTAATGGTCTTTAATGATTGCTTAAAATTAGCCAATAGTTTTCTCCTGGCATACTGTCAACTATTGGCATGTTTTTCAATTTCTTCCTAACCTCTTTGAAAACAAGTGATTTGGCAAATGACTACCTTGCATGCTTAAGTATAGGGTGTGCGTGAGTAAAATGTACCTGCAGTACTAAAACCGGCAAAGGACACACACAGGAGGAGGACTGCACGAAAACTGAGAAAACTTCACATATAGCATTTATAAATAGGGTGGTGTGTCCTTAACGTGTTCCAAGCATTGCTGTGAAAAATAAGCACAGAATCTATGATCAACTCTTTTAAGGTCTATCCAAATTTAACTGGTAATCTAACACTTTCCCCTCCATCAAAATAGCAAAGGTTTTTTTTTTTTTTTTTTGGTTGCTTGTTTTTAAGGTACTTAATATTTTAAGGCTGTAGGGAAACTGGTACTCCCAAAATTCTCATTTGCGTATAAATGAGTATAACCTTTGGTCTCTAAAGCAATCTGGCAATGTATATCTAGGATTTAAAAAGTATGCACATGCTTATTTAGCAGGAAAGGAATATATCCTAACCCAAACAAACAGATTTATGTACAAAAGTATTCATTTTATTACAACTTAAAAATAGTAAGCAAACAAACAAAAAAACCCAAAATAAACAAATAAATAAGCAGCCTGATGTCCACTGCAGAGGGCTAGATACATGGTACAACCATCATCCCATGGAAAATCATGCAGCTATTAAATTTTTTTTTTTTAATAAGATAGGATTAAGTGAAAGAAGCAAGGTAGAAAACAGTATTTGGCTAGGATTCCAAATTTGTGTATGCCACTATGATTCTGAAGCAGTAATAAGAGAAAATTTACAATAAAGAATTGGAATGACACAGAGTGATCAAAATCCATTCCACAGTTTGAAAGGACACAGTGTTAAGATTTGCTGCCCACGTCCTGATTTTAAAAAGAAGTGTGGGATGAGTACACTGCTGATTCAGATCCTTTTTATGAATGGAGGAGAAAGGAGAGCGGATAATAAAGCTAAAAGTTATGTCTGCAACTGACATTCAGCCTCTTTAAACTTTTAGTTTAATGGAACTTTTGGGTGACTTTCACACCTCATGCGTCATGCTCGCTGCCTGGCTAAAAAGTTTTAGTGGCATGTGCAGAGATGAGAGAAGGTTGGAATAGGTGAGGATTCATAACATTCCACTACACATAATTCTGCACAGTAAACGAAACACTGCACACACATACACACACACACACACACACACACTCTTTCTCTGATTCAGATCTACACATCCATATTTAAAACACCCCTACTCTAAGTAGAAATGCCTCAACACAACACCTGCCCCTCCCTGAATTCATGTGTACTTCATTCCCAGTTTTAAAACTCCTAGTTTATTCCCAAAGCCCACCACTACCACCACCAATCAAACAAGCTAGTAAGCACAGCAAGACTGTTTCCCAGCTTTCATGAACTTTCCTGCCTTTATTTTTCACATCAGTACTTCAAATGCCTAATCTCACCCCAGAGATAAGAAAGAGAACAAAAATGCCTTTGGACATTTATACATCTCATGTTACGCACTCCTGGACTCCAGAAAAGGAGGAGTAACCCAAGGCCTTGTGACTTGAGATGACATCTTTCTGCTCAGTGCTCTTCTGACTTGGCCTGAGTGGCCACAGCTCTATCTGCCTGCCTGCCTGCCTGCCTGCCTGCCTGCCAGCCTGGGCCCAGGTGCTTCCAGCAGCCTCACAGCAGAGCAATACATTTGTTTCTGCGTACAGTCTGAAATCGCAGGAAGCCAAAATCAACTTAAGTTGTTACGAAAACACAAGGGACAAAACACACCTAAATTGCCACCTTATACATGACAACTCTCAAACTGAAAGGTATCTACTTGCTCGACAGCATGCACATCTATCTGTTTGCAGATGTCACCCTGAAGAACAAACAGCTGGGAGATGTTTGGCTGGTTTCTGCTTGTCCAATTTCAGGAAATACAAACATTTCTTAGTTCTGAGCTCAGGTTCCAAGTCAATATAGGTTTTGGTGACTTCAGTTTTTTCCAGGCTAGAAATGTGCTAAGCTAATAATTAACCTTAAGCATACCATCACTTCTACTGAAAACATTTTCTACACACAGCCCTAAGTTACTTTCAGTTCAGTTAAACAAAACAGACAAGCTGTAATAAAAGGTCTCTGAGAAATGTGATCCCTTTCGTTGGTCACCCAGGAGCTTTCCCCCTAAAATCTGCTGCTTCTCCTGGGGGAGGGGGAGGAGAGCATCCAAAATAAAGATGCCACCGAAAGCACAATTATTCTGTAAGAAAGTTGCCTAAGATAACTCATCAGGGTTTCCCAGATTGAGTAATTCTTGCAGGCGGGTGGGGAGGGACAGCTCGCCTCCAAGATTACTATCTGCAGAGATTTCCCTTATGTTGATTTTTTTTTTCTTTGCGTCCTTTTTAATTATACTGCAGGGGCTCTGATTTTCACATCTCTAGCGGCTGCTGGGGGGAGTTGAGAGCAACGCGCCAGGGCTGCGGCAGTCGTTCGGGCCAAGTCCAACGCTGGGGGGCGGGCAGCCCACTCCCCACCCGGTCCCACCCTCCCGGGCACAGGCGCGCACACCCGCGCTGAGACTGCGGTCCACGGGCGGGGACTCACCGCTGTCCAGCCGCGCGATCTGGGGCAGCCGGTAAGTGCTGACCAGCAGGTCGAGCGGAACGGCCACCGAGCTCCACTTCACATCCTTCAGGCTGCAGCCCAGCGAGGGCGCCGGGTCCATCTTCCCCGCCTCCTCCGGCCCCGCGCTCCCGCCGCTGCCGCCGCCGGCACCACCCGCGTCTCGGCGGCAGCCGCTGCTCGCGCTGGCGGTCTGGGGCGCGCGGGGGGCGCCGGGCGCTCCGGCCGCGGGCAGCTACGGGGGGGGCGCGGCGGCCGGGACGGAGGGAGGGAGGGGGCCCGCGGCTGGCTCAGCTGCCGCTGCGGGGCATGGCTGGAGCGCCCCGCGCGCCCTCAAGCCCGGACAGGACTCGCAGCAGCCCCGCGGCGGCGGGCGGCGGCGGCCGGGGTGGCTGCGGCGGCTCCCGCTCCGCCTCCTCCTCTGGCCCCGGGTCTGCAGCTGCGGCGGCCGCCCGCTCGCCTCCTCCTCCTCTTACCCCTCCTTCCCTCCGCCTCGAGCGTGTGAGGAGGAGCCGCGGGTCTGAGAAACGCCATAGCAGCGCTCCCAGCACTGACTAATCAACAAGGTGCGAGCAACGCCTGCGCAGCTCCGGGAGACACCGCCCCCGCCCCCGCCTCCCCGGCGCCGCCCGCCCCGCCCCGCCCCGCCTCGCCTCGCCCCGCCCCGCCTCCCGCTCGGCCTCCGCCCCCAGCGGCCGGGCTGTCTCGGCGCGGCGTCGGCTCCACGGTCCGGCCGCGGCGCCGGCGGCTCGGCGCGCTCCGCAAGCTTTAGCTCTCGCTCCCCCGTCCGACCGCTCCGGCGCCCTGCAGCCTCGCCCGGCGCCACCGCCGCCCGGACTCCTTCGCTGCCCAGGGCCTCTCCGGAGGGCGCCCTGGAGGAACGCAGCGAGCTCGAGGCTCTTTCTCAGCCGTCGTGTCGGGCACTCTCCCGTCCACCCCCCAACCCTGGCACTGGAGTTGCCACCACAGGGCGCAGCAGAGACCTATTCGGTGCCCATCTCTTGAGAGTGCCACGGACAGACGAAAAGGGGAAAGGCAGGCGGGGAGCATTCCTTAGCTTGCCCCCGCACCCCCAACTGCCAGCCCTACAACTCTAGAAAAACGCGGCTGGAAGTTAGTCCGCCAGTCTAGACGTTGGCTGCTAGGCGGAATAAAAAAGGCCGAAGCACCAAGAAGCAGAAAGGTAACGAATGATCAGTACCCACACAAGGGAGGGTGACCGTCGGTTTAGTGCCGTCATTGTGTGGACAAGCTGCTGGAGACTGTGGGGGATGAGGCCACCAGCAGCCACAGACACGCCAAGGGTTACTGGGAGATGGCAGGGACCAGCTGTTGTCGCATGCTCTCCTCACTCATTTCTCTCCCAATTTTAAAGGTTGGAATAATTCCCCATTTCTAGATATGCCTACCATGACGTTTGGTGGTTTGGCAAGATTACACAACTTGTAGAAGACCGGGCTGGGATTCAACCCCACAGTCTGCTTTCCATGACAGGCGGTCTGTTTCCCCCCGAGTATTGAGTAGGGCCTGCTCACTGCAGACGGAGCTCAGAATGTAAAGGTGGCTGGAGCATTTCTGTTTCTTTAGGCACCTCTTTTTTATGTGCTGATTTTTTTTTTTTTAGCATTACTGTACACCAGCAGAGGTGAATGGTTGCTAGGTGAAAGGGTTACAGGTCAATACTTTATATTTTCCCACACATATTCAGTGTTCAGTGCATGAGAAGGCAGAACAAGCACCTGCTTCTCCTGCACAAGGGGACTTGAAAACATCCGCTGCCTATCAATGGGCTGGTTTAGGTCTGTGCCAGTGAATAACCCTCTCCATAGCAATCGAAGAAAAACACGGAGATTCTTCTGCTCCTACTTCTGTGTCCTCTCACTTTGAAGCACCGGCGATAACTTACACAACGCTCTTGCTGAAAGTTTTGACCTTTGTGTCATTGCAGTAAAGTTTTTGGAGAAGTCTTGGGGGGAAAAAATGGAAAAGATTTTAGTGTATATTCTACTCAGAATCACAAGTCCTTAAAGTTCTAAGTTTGCTCACAGAAAGAAGACTTTTTAAAAACTATAAGGAGCTAATTGCCAGTTGTTTTTTTTTTTCTATCCAAATAATCAGTCATTTCCGGAAATAAAGCCCAGACTCCAAAAATGATAAAAGAAACATTTGAGAATAGATAAGTCAGGGGTCCTTCAACCAATTAGTAGGTCCTGAAACTTTATATAGTAGATTGGTTTTTAAAAAAATAACTTTCTGCTACTATTATATCCTTTTAAAAGCTTCAGGGAATAAAAGTATTTCCCTCCCACGAAAGAATTGGTGACTTATGACCTAAAGACAAGATAAAAAAGTAAAAAGATTAAGCAGTACATTTTTTTTTAACCAGTAAAGAACTTAAATTAGATTTGCTCTTATTGGTGACCTTACAGAAAAGTTTTCATTTTAATCTGAGTATTAAAGGGAAGAAATTTTAATGAGCTACAAATTCTTATATAAGTCTCCTGTCCTGGCAGAAGATCTTTGAGGAAGATCTCATTTGTAAAACAGAGAGAGTTTTGGTTAAACTGCAGAAAAAAGAAAATCAACTGAGAAGGGTAATCTTTTGTTCTGGCTGAACTGCATTTCCAAACATGGTATGAGGAAGTGTGTTTCTTAAGATTTGGGGGCCAATGCAAACCAGGTATATAAAAGCGTAACAACTGGATACAGGGGCAAAACTTACATAAGACTTTGCAGTTTGTGAAAAAGGAACCTCCAAGAAAAATCTTCTGTAAAGCAAAATTCAGTGTGCTGGTCTCTTGTTTCTAGTGAACACCTTTTTAATTTGAGATTTGTGGGAGGCAGCATTTTGTGGTGATTAAAAATATTGTCTCTAGCCTCAGATGATGTGGGTTTGATTGGTAGCTCTGCTCCTATTTCAGATCTTGGGCAGCTTGCTGTTTCCTCCTCTGAAAAAAGGGGACAATTGCTATAGACTGAATGTTTATGTTCCCCCCACAATTCTTATTGAAAACTAATTCCCAGGTGGTGCCTTTGGAAGATGATTAGGTCATGAACAAGAAAACAGGCCCTCACCGGACACCGAATCTGCCAGCGTCTTGATCTTGGACTTCCCAGCCTCCAGAACTGTGAGAAATAAATTTCTGTTATTTATAATCCCCCTAGTTTATAATATTCTGTTATAGCAGCCCAGTCAGACTAAGATAATACTAATCGTTCTCACTTCTGAGGGTTAATATGAAAATGTAATCATGTATGTTGAGCATTTAGAACAGGGCCTGACACATAGGAAGCGCTATGGGTTATTAAAAGAAGTACTGGTTTTGAAGGGACAGAATTAGGGAAGAGATAAAGAGGTCCATGGAGTTGTGAGGAAATGATGCGATTTTGGAAGACTAGCTATGTCTGGCAAGGGGCAAAGAGCATCGTTCCTCAGACAGGAAACCCAGATGCCTGCTCTAAGCTGTGGGACTTCACTCGCCCAGTCTTGAGTCTGCGGGGTTATTGGTCCACAGTAAGCCAGGCCTGCTCCCCAGCAGGTCTGCACAGTGGCCATGATGACTCTCCATACGCTGACCTAATGATGCTGTAAGCCCAGGAGTGAACCTGCCACATAGTACTGCAGGACTCCTACGAGGGACACTTCACAGCCTCCTGACTGTGAAACTTCTGTTTGCACACACATAACTCGTGAATTCTCTGCATTATCAGCTTTCCAAGATAAAAATATTACATGTTGGTTCTCCTCTTATCAGAATGTCCTGGGTCACATAATATGCTAACGGTCAAGTGTGATATCAAAGTTCATAAGCCCTGGTGATTTTCTGGGTCTCTAAGCTCGTCTCCTTTTCAGCTAATTTCCATGCTGTCACCAGAGCTAACTTAAGAATCACTTTATGCCTGAAGCCGTGTACAGTATCTGTATCCTCATTGTCAATGGAATGAAGTATAAAGCCCTCTGCGTGGATAAAAGGCTCTTCCTTTATGTGGCTGGATCTGCCTCTCCAGCCTGATTTTCACTGACTACCTTCTGGCATCCTAGAATCTAGTAGTAGTATCTTCGTGTAGTTGCCCAAATGTGCTGCGCTAATACAGGCCCTTGAAGAGGTGGGCTTCTCAGCTTGGAATGCCTTTCTGTCTTTCTCTTCTGTGAAATGCTGTGAAACCTCTGAAGAGCTGACCCCTCCTCTCCCTGTGTCACCATCATACCTGGCAATACCCCTTGTAATTGTGCTGATTGCACTATGATTTATTGTCTGCTTTCACATTGGCTTTCCCTACCAGACCGCAATTACCTGTGGCCGCTGAACATGGATCTTACTTGCCTTTGTTTCTCCAGCTCCTGCTCCCATGCCTGGCACCTGGAAAGTGCTCATTTAATCTTTGCTGGATTGAGTAATCAGTGGCCTGAGCCATGCTCTCACTCTGTATTATTTCATAGGACACTGCCTCTCTGGGTTATGAATGGTGAATATTCATCAGGTCTAGACATTTTCAAGATTTTTAAGGTTCTGATTCCATACAACAGTGGTTACTATTAGATTGGCCCCCAATTCTTTACATTCATCTGAAATTTTAAATTTTATTGAAATCAAGTTCTGCAATTTTGTCACCAAACTAGAATTGTACCTCTAGACCATCAGTTACAACACTTACTAAGACTGTCAGCATGTTGTTTGTTAGCTTATTTGTGGTCTCCTTTGCCAGGACTTTACCCGCAGAAGGGCTTGCTTTATTATATTTACATCCCCAGTATGTGGCACATAGTGAGCTCTCTCTATATGGATAGATTAATCAACCTACTTCTTTATCTGTCTGTCACTCTATCATCTATCTATCTATCTACCTATTTATCTATCTATCTATCTATCAAGAGATGGATAAATGGATAAATGAAGGACTATAAGGAAGCATATCCCATATAGGTACTTTTAGGAAGGATTTAAAAACATATTCAGAGTTTTACTTTGTCATCTCTTCCTTTCTTCCTTTTGACATAAGATGTGCCTTTCTTACGTAGATCAACAAATAATACATATATTACAGTGTCAATATAGAAATATTATGGAAAAATATCCGTATTAAGGAAAAATATCCCAAATTGCAAATTGGATTTAGGACACGTTTGCTTTTTTGTCATAATATACAACATATCCCCATTAAAAAATACGTATCATGTTGCAACCCTGTATACACATACATATGTAATCAAAAGAAAAGTTTTCCAAAAGAAAAATTTTCCAAAGTAATACTTTTTGTATATTTCTAATGCACATTGAATCTTGATCTTTTAATCCGTTCTTTTCTGTTTAATTTTTTTAACATTAGTAATGATCTACTAACTTTATTTCACAGTCCATAACACAAACTACGGTGTTAAAAATCACCATTTTAAGTAATAGTTCTTTTTGTGCATTAATTGTTTGCAATTTAGCAGATCAGGGAACATTATAGCTGAAGTTGTAGAAACTTCTAAAATTCAAAAATAATCAAAAATATAAAAAGCAAATGATAATCTAATTATTGAATTTACCAAAATGATCATCATGGGGTGTGTGTGTGTGTGTGTGTGTGTGTGTGTGTAACTTTACAGGTTATAGGTTTGGGTTTATGAAGAAGATAGCTCTTTGTAAATTGTGTTTTTCCTCCCAAGCAAGCACATGACTTTAGTCTGAGAAGCTGCTGGTAATGAATAGTGGTCCTGGCTCTTGTGTACTTTTGTAAACTATGTGCAAAGCTTTCCAAAGGAGTAGTTAGGTGATTCCTAGTTTAGCTATACAATTCTGTAATTTTAATAAGTACTTTACTAAAATAAAGCACAATTACTAAAAAAAATACACACAATTACTAACAAATCACTAATTATTCATTTTGCATATAGTAATAACTTGTTTTTAATCATACATTTAACATGAGTTAAAGAAATAGAAGCTTAATTGCCTATATCAATTATGGAGATAAGCTAAGATTCTTTCTACCTAGAAAAGTATATGGTTCATGACATAATTTATATTTTCTTAATAAACGTATTTAATGTCACAAAGCACAGGTAGAAAACCTTTCATTTTGTTTTCATTGATGCTTACATAATAGTTATTATTAAAAATTTCTTGGTGCCAAAAGTCTTCACAGGATACATACAAGTTTGTTGTGGTGTTCTGACGATTTAAAGCTTCAAAGGAGTTTTAGTGTCAGAGGCAGTTCCATTTCTAAGTCTCTCCCTTGAAAGATAATGAGATTTTAGCTCCCTGCTGACAAATCTGCTGAAGAAAGGTCATCATATGTTTCCACCCCTCTTTTGTAGTAAGCAGTGAAAAGAGAAAGAGTGTGTTTCTGCTGGGCATCTCTTCTGGACACCCGGCTACACTGGTCCAAACTGAATGCATCTTTCTTCCATGACTGCTCTCATATTCAAGGTCTTGGCTTATGAAGGCTGGGGTGTCCCCTTAATTTACTTAGAATTGCTTAGATCATACTTAATTTCTCTAGTAGATTTTCTACCCACTCTCAAACCCACTTCTTAAAGAGTTTATGCCTTTCCCCCTCTCCTCAGAAACAAATTTAAGAACTTTCCCAACTGGTGTTTAAATGTCTATTTTATATAATTTTTAAAATATGGAAAATCAAATGAAGAAAAATAATGACCTATAATCCCATCATCCTGAGTTAACAATGTATGACTCTTCATCTTTGGTTCAGCCTCTAATTTTGTAGCCTGCCTTTCCCACTCATTCTACCATGTTGCTATGTATTCCAAATTGTGTTTTTTTAGAAATGACTGTATAGTATTCCACATATGAACATACTATAGTTTATCCAGCTCTTTATGATTCGACATTTTTATTGCTTATAATTTTTCTATTATTAATAACATCTTAATGACTGTTCTTATAGGTAAATCTTTGGGCATATTCATGATTTCCTCCCTTAAATTCCTATAGGGAGAATTGCTGTATTAGAAAAGTATAAACTTTTTTAAAGGGCTTTGATACATATTGCCAACTTACTTCCCCAAAATGTATGAATTTTTACTTCCACTGCTTGGAAACTGAAGCATCCACATTATCTTTTCTTTTTACATAATTAAGCAAAAGCTTTTGAAAATACTTAAACAAGTATTAAGAAGTAACAAAAATTGAGCATAGTTAGCCATTACTAAATACGACATGAGGTCGAATTTAACAAGAAAATTACCAGAAAAAAATAGTGCAGTACAGTAAGAGGCCACCGAATGTCAAAATAAGAAGCAGTAGGGGAATGTTTATGTATGAATTATGAAGATAATGCTTTTCGTGCTTATGTTCAAGACCTACATTTGTAATTCCTGAGCTTGTAATTTTTTCTATTTCTTGACTTTATTATTATAGATAAATTAATACCTTTAATTTTTTTTTCATCCTCACCGTTAAATCTATGGAGAGATAAACATATCTAGCTTAAGTTGATCTGCCCTTGAAATCACACTACATTTGAATAGGCGCTCAGAAGTCATGTGGTGGGGAGACCATTGAGTTCCACTCGGCTCTAGCTGTTCAAGCTAGTATAGTGGATGGGAGATGGTACCATTAAAATGATTGTGCAGACTTAACGATAGGTCTCCTCACTGTACCTGTTCTGACTCTGTAATTGTAAAAGAAATCTCTGCTTTCCTTCCCAAACTCTCACCGAAATTCTGTTTTGAAATACATTTATCTTGCCTTATTTTTATACCTCAGATGATTAAAATGTCTTTTTTTCACTATTGCATTTGTAGCAACAATTTAAAGTCTTACCTACTATTTTCAAATATTTTGTCATTCTATGTCATCTAGTCTCTGTAGTCATTTTCCTTCCTTACCACGTGCTTCAGAGTCATACCTGAACACCTGCAAGTCACAGTCCAGTCTTTCCCAAGGATTCAAGTCATTTGTCATATTTTTTTGAATTGATATAAATGGGGATGAACTCCCTAAAAAGGAGAAGAGAAAGAAAGAGCAGGAGGAGAAAGAGAAGAAGGACAAACATATGTAATAGTAATATAAACTTTGCTCTTTATATGTGCTAGGTATAAATGCTTTGTATTTACCATTTTTAAAAAAGGCTAAATATGTCAATTTGAAAATATTAACTATATTCCAATTTATCTATTACATATATGTCTAACTTATTGCAGTTTAGAAGGAGAAAAAATATTTATAATAATTATTGGAACAGCAGCCAGATCTAACCTATTGTTGATATGTTTATTATGGTAACTAATGCCCTTTCAAAACAGCACCATACTATAGTCTGTCCACTTTTCCATTCATTAAAATTTTAAATGTACTTTGATTAAATTGCTATATAAATGTTCACAGCTCATCTCCCACACTTCATTTATCTATCCATCTATCTGTCCACTCATTCAATAAATATTTATTGAACACTTACCTGCCAGGCACTATTCAAGCCAATAGGGATGCAAAGATGAATGCTTGTGCTCAAGCGTCTTAATCTAGTAAGAGAGCCAGAAACACAGTAAATAAATGTAATTACAATCCAGTGCGATAAAGGTTAGAGATGTGTAATGGTATTTTGAGACTACAAAGGGAGCCTCTTACTTGGCAAGGAATTGGATGCGACTTCTTGGAGGAGATGACCAACTAGAGAAGCATGCAAGAGAACGAATCAGCCAAGTCACGCTGGGACACGGGGAGAGGACAAAGACGTGATCCCCAGGGAAAAGGAGCAGCAGTCTGAGTAACAGCATGGAGGCGAGAAGCAGCCTATTATGTGGGAAGAACTATAATCAGTTTGGTTTTGCTGTATCTTGAGATTTGAGCTCTGGAGTGGCTGAGAGGAGGCTGGGAGTTAGACAGGATTCAGACAGGAGAGATTTGTCTGCCTGTGAAGGAACCTGAACTTTATCATAAAGGACCTGTAATAGGTGATCTGTGGTGTCAGTTATGGAAGCTACTTCCAGGTCTTCAGCAAGGAATTTGTTAGTTAGGTTTGAATTTTTGAAAAGGATGTTTTGGAAAGATTATAAACGATAGATTCAAAGAAAGAAACAGAGGACAAAGAGGAGGCAGTCGGAGAAGCTGGTGGTAGGTGATCAAGGGTTGAAACGGGACAATGTATTCTAGAGAGGAGAATAAGTGAACAGATAGAAGATATCTATTAAGGAGGTAAAGTCCTCAGAACTGTTTATTGATTCACTCTGCGGGATAAAATAACTCTCCAAAAATGATCATGAATCCCCTGGACACCAACCAGACCTGCACAGAATCCAGTATGTGTAGGACATGGTTCGTGTCCAAAAACAAGGATGAGAAGCCAACAAGAATTTTGAAATTGAAATAATAATATTAGACTATCAAGTCAACCCGTTCTAGGTCGAGTGGAGATACAGCGAAGTCACTGTGAAGAGACAGGACAACGCCCAGATCAAGACAGTCTTTACTGACAGTCTCAATACTTGACAGACTCTAGCAACATTATTCACCTCACACTGATCCTGTTAAACTGACTTTCTTTGCTCTGACGACATGCCTGCCTAGCATAGAGCATTCCTTGTGGATCTCTTTCTTGAGGCCCTGGGAATGATGATTCCTTTAATGGTTACAGGAAGGGAGAGACTCGTGAATATGTCGGAAGATGAGAATTGGTTCAATTCTGGATGTGTTAAATCTGCGCCACCTGTAAAATATCCAGATGTGAAGTAGACAGTTGGACGCAGGGAGCTGGAGTTTGGAAAGAAATTAAGGACAAGGATACGTATTTGGTAGTGGAAGCCATGGGAATGAATAAAATTTCCCAAAGGACAGAGATGGCAAAGAGAAGTGGGACAATGACAGAACCTTGAGGGATTCCAACAACAGAGGTGGGCCCAGCAGAAGACACTGAGAAAGAATGGTCAGAGAAATAGGAATAGAGTGATCTTTCTTTGAATATTTTCTTTTTCCCGTACAGGTTCCTTCCTTTAACTTCCTACATGATGCCATCTCTTGGTCAGAAACAATTTTGCCCTTCTCTGTAGAATTTTGGGTAACTGTGACCACAGTGATAATATATCATGGTTATCTGTGTGCTTTTCTCAAACTCCTTATTAAATAGTAAATTTCTTGATGGCACAATCAAGATTTTATCTGCTTTTGAGCTAACAAATTAGCCTGCCACAATGTCATGGATGCTGGCAGAACACAGCAGACTATTGGATCAGAGACAAAGGATTTATTACTCTTGGCTCATCAGGCAGCATGGACTTCACATTCACAGCAGTTCTCCTTGTCCCCCGAGTCCCATGGGGTGGCTCAGAATGGTCCAGGTGGATGCTGCCTGCGCAGTGAGTTTGTGTGATGGCTCAGACAACCGGAAAACCAAATCTTTAACAAGCCAGCCTGACCTACCTTTTCCCCACAAGGAAACTGCCCTCTGCTCCAAAGGGAGACGTTATCTCTACCTTCTACGGCTGTTCAATGTGCACACATCCTTGAAAAGACGGCCCAGAGCAAAAGCTGTCAATACCTCCGCTCACAGATGTGCAGAAACCCTGGGGACCCGTGGAGATTTGTCTGCCCCTAGGCATGCCTAATGTCTCACATGTATTTAGGTACCCCTTCCATCTCCCAGGTACCCATATGCCTTGCACATGACAGGTTCTGATAAATATTTGTTGAAATATGACTTAGAACTAACATTAACAACAGAGATAGTTTAGAAGACTTTTCTCTAGAATTATTTACAATAGACCAGTATACAAATTGCTTTTTTAAGTTCTGCTATTTAGATAAAAAGTTCAGTTATGACTGTAACCTCCCTGAGAGCAACAATGTGTATTAATCATTTTTGCTTCCAGAGTCTAAAACAGAGCCTAGAACATAGTAATAGATAAACAGAGATTTGTTAAATAAATAGAAATTCACGAAGGGTCACACAATCCAAATGATGCAGAATTGGGAAGCAGACCACCCTCTTCAGCCCTCCACGACTCCTTGGTAACAATACTAGCAGTTTTTATACTCTCCAAAACATCTCAAGAAAGGAAGACAAAAACACCAGTCCCTCCTAAATGCTAGGAACTTGGTGGATTATTCCTATGCAAAGCATTTTTTTTTGAAACATCAGGAGCAGTTTGGATGTCAAAGATATGATGAAATGGGCTTTTTCGTATCTTGCGAATAGAAATGTAAATTGGTATAATCTTTTTTTAAATGCACTTGGCTATTTTTAATGAGACTTCAAATGCCTACCCACCAATTAAATTTGAAGAAACTGCCCTAAATAAATTAACCTAATCTCAGAAAAGGAGTTTTATGCACACATATATTAAACCCAGAAATGTGTTTGTAATAGCATAACATTTGAAGATTTCTATTAAGCTTAAGAAGGAATTCTACCATAAAGTGGTCAATCTCTGTATAGAGTATGGAAAGACATTGCCAGGTTTTCCTCCTTGGAGATCTTTCAGGGAATAAATACCATCCCATTGCTAGGCAGTGTAAGTATCGGTGCCATGTGTCTTTTCCAAGGGCTTTTCTGTTTCATTTAGTCTAGGTTATATGATCCATTCCTCTCTGTAAGGAAAGGTAATAAAGTTTTCAGTTGCTCCTTGTATTTGTTTGAGGGTGGATCTTTTAGTACAATAATACTCCCCAAGAAGGGAGTAATCAAACTCTTTGGGGCATGCATTATTCAATATTTAAACATTTTATATTTCTAATAGTGGGAGAAAATACTGACTTCCAAATTGCTTCGGAGTCTAGAAAGTTGCTTTGTAAACTTTATTTTAGTATAGAATCATCCAACATTATTTGTATGTACTCAAAGACATTAAATCAAATGGGAGTGTATCAACTTATGTCCTGTTGTTCTGCCATTAAAAAAGTGTCACCAGATCAGATCAAACAAACCAAGGAGGGAGAAGCAGAGAACAAGAATACTTTCTTAAGGATTGTTTCATGAAAAACATAAAATCCTAATGAAATATACCTAGTGCTTTCAGAACTTTGTTAAATTAGGTGTTGCTTATGCCATGTCAAAAAGTAAATCCCACGTCTACAGGGAAGATGCAGTCATTTAATAAAGCGGTTGACCTTTTCGTGTTAGTCATAACTCCATCCAGAAAAAAGAGTTAATACTGTTCTTTTTACGAGTAAGTCTCATTGATGCCAAGATATACATTGGTGTATTTAATTTGCTTTTATGTGAACTACAGGCTCTTGGGTGTCATTGATACATGTGTGAGTTTTGGTGGTGCCATTGATTTTCAGGGAACCCCCTCAGTGGGCAGTTTACACCACCTTTCTCAGGGTTAATGAAGCACAGAAGAGTGCAGTTGGCCACTGTGGGTTTTTCTGCTTTGCTTACATTTATATGGTTAACATACAAAATGGAAATTGACAAAGGAAATAGGAGTCCCATCTTCTGGGGTGAATCCATCTCAAGCTCCCCAGGAAGTAAAGATGGCAATGTGTTCTCTACTACCTTTCTGATTAGGAGACAGAGAAGGTAAAAGATAGGGTAGGACTGAGAGAGAAACCTGAAAATGGGAAAATGGGAAGGCAAGGTGAATGTGGGAAAAGGTGATGGAGAGCTGCAGGTGCCAAGAAAAGAGCCTCTTGGGGATGACTGAACTACAGAAATGGGGAAGAACTGTGTTCCTGGGGGCTATGGGAACAGTAAAGGAGGGATAAACAGAAAACCCCAAGGGAAGATGATGAAGGAGGGGGTTTGTGAGTGGAAGGGAGCGAGGGAAGGAGCGAGAGAAGGAAGGAAAACCATAAGGTAAAATAAAATTTGTGCTAATAAGTGTTGTTTTCCTTTCTTGTCATGAAAGTGGATACGGGGACGTGCGTTTTCCCTGTGTCCTGAGAAGTCCATTGTTGGTTTCCGAGACCTCCTGCCGTATTTATTCCAACCATCTATAATATATACCACTGGGAATATTGCTTCAAACATATATAGAAGCTAATTTAAGCCAACAGATATTCCGTTTGAATTACTCAGGTACAGACATTTCATATTGTCCCGCTGGTATCAAATGGAAACTTTTACTGGTCCAACAACATGGGCTGCATTGTACAACACCGGATGTTACGGAGAGAGGTTGGGTTAACATTTTGTTTATAAAACATTAAGTTTCCCAGATTACTGTAAAAAGTCATCTTAAAAACAATTGTTCTTCTAGCTTTTTTTTTAACATGGTGAAATTCCAGAAATCTAATTTGTTTGGGGTTTGATAAAGTAATGTGCCAAACAGCCACCATTCTGCCGAAGTAGTCCTTTTGTATCCAGATAATGTACCTAACAGTCATTCTGCGTGTGCCTTTGTTTCTCCTTTGGTGGCCTAAAAAGACTGCACACTATTGCCTTAAACTAGTGACTAAAAGCAAGCTTTTTAGTTTGTTCTCTGTATCTGTGAGTCCACGTCTCTATTTTGCTGTGTTCACTATTTTGTTGTTGTTTTTTTTTAAGGTTCCACATGTAAGTTGTACCATGCAATACTTGTCTTTCTCTGACTTAATTTCAGGTAGCATAATGCCCTCCAAGTCCTTCTTGTTGCTGCAAATAGCAAAAAAATTATTCTTCTATATGGCTGAGTAGTCTTCCCTTGTGTGTGTGTGTGTGTGTGTGTGTGTATGTATAATATATATCACATCTTCTTTATCCAGTCATCTGTTGCTGGACACTTTGGTTCCTTCCATATCTTGGCAATTGTAAATAAATGATGCTGCTAAGAAAATTGGGGTGCATGCATCTTTTCAAATTATTGGGTTTTTTTTTTCTGATATATACTCAGGAGTGAAATTGCTGGATCATATGGTAGTTCTATTTTTAGTTTTTTAAGGCGCTTCCTACTGTTTTGCACAGTGGCTGCAACCAATACACATTCCCAACAACAGTGTGTATGAGGGTTCCTTTTTGTCCATATTCTTGCCAATGTTTGTTATTTGTTTCCTTTTTGATGATAACCATTCTGACAGGTATGAGGTGATATCTCATTGGTAATAACAAGCTAGGGGTTGCCAGTGGAGAGAGGGAAAAGGGGAGGGGCAATATATGGGTAGGGCAGTAAGAGGTACAAACTATTAGGTATAAAATAAGCTACACAATATATTGTACAACATGGGGAATATAGCCAATATTTTATAATATCTATAAATGGAGTATAACCTTTAAAAATTGTGAATCAATATATTGTACACCTGTGATGTATATAATATTGTACAGCAATTATACTTCAATTTTAAAAAAGCTTTTTATAGTAGCTTAAGGATAGCGCCTGCACTTTTATTTTTTTGCTTTATTTTATGTTTAGCAAAGATTCAAGAAAGCAATGAAAGGCATCTGCAATGAAGACAGTAAAATTATTGTCATTATGTGTATTAATATAGCCATTAAATACCTTTGTCTATAAAGACAGTGTAAAATAACTTTAATTCTCAACACCAACAATTTATGACTGTTTCAAGAAATATGAAAGTTTCATTTGGCCTATTTGCAAAGAATTGTTTAGTAGTAGGTTTTTGTCATATTTTCGATGACTCACATCCAGTTGGATTGAAACTCCACACTTGACTTGGAAGAAATCCTTGTTTCACGTGAACTATGGGGAAAGAGGACCTTCTACCTTCCTTACTTATCTGCGAGGCTGAGTTCGACATGGGTTGGGCCTGGGAACTGAAGGCGGTGGGGCAGGTGTGCGTCAGAGAGCAGACTGGGTGGAAGCGGGATCAGTGGCAATGACCCCAGGGGATTTGCTTGCATCCTGCCTTGAGTAGGGTGGATTAAAAGAGGAAAAAAAAAAAAGAGTTCATTATCAATGAGATGGTGCTTTGGTAGTTGAAGTGAAAGATACCTCCGGTGGTCATTTACTCATCATAATCTGAAGTCCCTTTCTTCCTAAAGTAGTTTTGGGGCCTTCTGGTCTACCTATAGAGCTAGGTGTTCTGCCTAGGCCTCCCTCAAAAGGCTGGTGGCAATGATTTGAATAAGGAGGCAAAATATTTCCGGAAAGTTCTTGAGAAACTTGAAGAGGATTTGAGGCTTTTCAGATGTACAAGTAGGGGTGGAATATTTTAATATTTGTGTAACTCCATGGATACATAAGCTGGTAAACCTGGGACCTTTGTGTCACGACTGGAGAGGAGAGGAGAAAGATAGGAGAGTAAAAAGAAACAAAAGGTTAAGTAATTTAACTGATGTTTTACTTTCAAAATTTCATCATGAACTATTTCAAACACATAGAAACAGACGGAGAATAAAACGACTCCCCATCTACCCACCACCCAGCTTAAGCAAATAGTAGCTTTGTGCTTTATTCACTTCAGATGTGTTTAGAGAAAAACGTTGCAGATGCAGAAAAAGCCTCCCTCCCTGGCCCCATTCCCAATCCCATTTCCCTTGTTCCCTCTTTCCCTTGTGATGACCTTTACCTTGATTTTGGTTTCTGTTGTCGCCATGAACATTTCCACATTTTTACTACACGTGTGTGTGCCTATAAGTAGAATATAGCCCTGCTTCGCGTGATTTTGACATTTGCATAAATGATACATGTACGCATATTCTGCAAGTTGCTTTTTTTGACCAAACATATTTTTAAGGTTTATCCATGCTGGTCATTAATCTCTAATCTTCTTTCTAACTATTACATCCTGTACATTTCATTGCATGAATAGTCTGTAAGTCTCCATTGATACACATTTTAGGTTGTTTTGAATTCTTAATAATCTCCCTAGAGAGTTAGGAATTTGTTAGCTGCTGTTGTTGTTTTGAGAGAACTAGGGTTTTTTGGCTTGGTTGATTTACTTTTTCTTAATTTTCTATTTTATTAATTTGTAATTTGCTTTACTTTCACTCTCTTCAGGCTTACTCTGTTCTTTTTCTAACCTCTCAAGCTGATTTTTTAACTCTTGTTTAACTCTTCTTAACTTCTTGTTTTCAATCTTTCATTTTTTTAAAATAAATTTATCTAGAGGCCCTGAATTCCCCTCTAAGATCCACTTTGACTTTACCCCACACGTTTTGATATATAGCACTTCGTTACCATTTGGGTCTAAGTATTTTGTAGATTCTATTGTGAATTCCTCTTTAACTGATGACTTATTAGGAATGTATTTAAAACTTGGAGCTTTTTGTTTTTTTTCCAATTATTGCTTTCTAACTTTGTGTGAGGAAATGTGTTTAGTAGATAGTTCTTCAAAATTTATTGAACTTCTATTATGACTCATTTATGATCAATTTATGTAAATATTTCATGTGTACTGGAAAATATACATGAGGATGTATATATGTATTCTGTGTGTTCAGTGCAGAGTGTTATACCCGTCCATTTGTGCTAATTTATTAATTTTACTGTTGAAATGTTCTCTGTCCTGTTTGATACGTCTGTTTCTGATAGAGATTTGTTAAAATTGCCTCCTATGATAGTGAATTTGTCAATTTCTACTTGCCACTGCATTGGTTTTGTTGTTTTGTTTTGTTGTCAGGCTCATAAAGGTTTATGCTTGCCATATCTTTTTGGTGGCTGGTTCCTTTTTTCTACTATGTTGTCATCTTTATCTCTATTTGCCTTACTCTCTATTTTCTCTGATACTCATATCCTACAACAGCTTCCTTTTGGGTGCTATTTGCCTAATATATCTTCTACTGTTTTATTTATCTGTTTCTGTGCCATTGGTTTTAGGCATGTCTCTTAAAACAATGGATTTGCAAAAAAAAAATCTGATCTGAGAAACAGGAGAGCTGTCTTATGGTGGAAGAATGTCTGGTCTACTTAAGCCACTCTAGTTTGTTTATTGCCTTAATCTCCTGTGTCTCTTTGGTATAAAATTCCTCCGTGAGAAATGCAAGATGCCTGTGTTCAACAGTTCCAAGGAAACAGAGATGTAAGTTTACACAGTAGCATGTCAAGATGCCCAAAGCAGGCAATAAATCCAATACTTAATTTGGTTTTCTTGTGTGCCTGCAGAAACTAGGACAGAAATGATTCTGCAGGTAGTCTAAAACAACAATTTAATCAATTCTACTTTGCTTTCTATTATCTTCCATCTAAGTTTTCATAGATGATAAATCTTTGGGAGGAATTTTGCCATCATCTCTGCAGAGAGATGATTTCATACCCTCGACAAGATGTAAACTCTTTGAAGGCAGATGCACCTTGTGCAGGTTTGTATATTTAGTGCATACAGTTGAAGCTCAGAAGTTGACCTGGACTGAAATCTTAACTTTGTGGAGGGTGAAAGAAAAAAAACAATAATAGAAATTTACAAAGCATTTTTTTCCTTTGTGGTGTAACGTATTGTGAAAAAATGGCAACAGTGCTAGAATTTCTATTGTACCTTATTACCGATCTGAATTACGGGCCTCAGTGATCATTTTTACAAGTATGTCTAAGTATTATAAAGTATTATTAACACTTTTCAAAAAAATAAATGACAGGCAATTTCAGAATAAAGATGCAAAGTATCTGTTATCAATTACTATACTGTGAGTTCCTTGAAGGAAAAACAATGCCTTCTCATTTTTATAACCCCAGCAGGTTGTAATGGCACCTGGCACACAGCAGGCTTTCAGTGAATGTTTGAATGAGTAGATGGATGGATGGATGTCATGCAGATCAATATTACATAACCTTGCCTACACTCAAAACTTTGCAAATTCAATATCGTTTCTTTCCCTACATTCAAATATAGCTTGAAATTCTTCCATTTCCACAGAAGATTTCTGACATCCTGAAGAAACAATGAACCGTTCCTTTCTTTGTGTCCCCATTTCGTCCATTCTGTTAAGATAGCACTTTTAGTGTCACGTTGCAGGTAGCTGCTTACACATCTGTCCCCCTTCCAGCTGATGGTGGATTATTTCTCACTCACTTTTTAAATCTGCTTTGCAGTTACTGCATACCATATAATTGAATGCTTAGCAAGCCTTTCTTGAATTGGATTTTAAAAGAGTAAAAATTAAGTGCCAATACTTGTTGAAAGCCTAGTATGTTTTAGACCATTCCAAGGAAATTTAAAGACGTTTTCCCTTCGGTTTTCATAATAATCCTACAAGGTATGTCTTATTAATCCATATTAATGTATGAGAAAACTAAGGGCAGAGAGGTTAAGCCCGTCATCCTAGGCCAGGGATTCAGTAAGTAAAGCATTTGGAACTAACCCCCAGTTTACCCCCCAGAACCAACGTGAGCACATAATGAAGTCTACATATGTCTTACTTCACTCACCCACAGCCTCTGAAAACACATCATGTTGAAATTAGAATATGACTTATTTGCTACTGGAGTCTTTTATTTTAGGGTCATACTGTTTACTTCAGAATGTACACCATTGTTTTTACTTGAGGCATGTCCACTTCCTAGAATGAGTACTCCTCTTAGTGTCCAAACACCTAAAAAACAGGGATTATGCCTCATTATACTGAATGACCCCCCTCAACCCCATCCGTTGTCCAGAGCATTCCTTGATGTTGATGCTTGGGCTACAAATCTCCCTGTTAATGCTTATGACCTATGAGAGAGTTGACAGCAAATTCAGTGCTGATGGTGAACATTCATGTACATGATGAGGACAATAAAGAATTTTCTTCCCATATGTTGTCTTTGTGGCCTGATATGCCTGCACTTGACTCTTTCGTCTAATTACTTACGAGCTGAGTGACCTTGGGCAGGTTGCTCAATTTTCCCAGGCCACCGTTTCCTCAGCTGGGAAACAAGGGTGAAGATACCTACACGAGTGGTTAAATAAGATAGTGCCCACCTGCTAGATGGTTATTATTTTTATAGCCGCTACTGTTATTATTACTCCTTTACCTTTTCTATTATTATTAGAAAAGCACATTATCCAAAGACAATAAATTAGATTTGTCTATGTGGGTTAAAATGTCCTAGCTCATACCTGTTTGTTTAATACCACCTCGGTGCTACTCCCAAACCAATACTGAGACAAATGGGTAGAGACGTTCCCCAGGCAGAGGCTAATGCCCCAGACAGAGATTAGAGAGAACACAAATGTCATTTCCTTCTATTCCTGTGCAGCAGTTTATAGGAGCATTAAAGCAGGACGTGACATAAATTTCGTAATGATAGTGTCCATTAAATATACATACAGTTGCACCCCAGCTAGAGTTACAGCACCATCAGTTATGAGCGTACCTGTCAGTCACCATTACAAACAAACTCTAAAGTCCTGTGGTGATCTATTAGAGGTTTTCTGTATCCTTCCCCCTCCACTTCGTCTGATCCTTTTAGGCTCTTATGAGCAAACTGTTGATCATGACTAAAAGCAGCTAAGTGCTTTCTTTCTCAGTGCTTAGCAGTTTCTCTGGAAGTGAGCAGACAATAATGTAGCCCTTAATACAGACTCAGACCAAATTTAGTGAGTGGGGGAAAGAGCATGATATAAAGTTAAGAAAACATGGCCTTTCAAGGAGGCTAATGAAGACAAATATTGTCAAGGTAAGTCACATGCCTGGGAATGTTTTTCTTTGCAAATTACTTCTGAACCTTTTGGTCCTGTAGGAAAAAGTACTGGGAAAAAAAATGACACGAGCTAGTGGCTTAAATGACAGGAAAAGAAATTCGTAGGCTATACATACCAGGTATCAGCTTGCAAGATGATAGAAAAATTCATCCAAATCTTGGGATTAAAATAAGTAAATTCTGCATTAGCCTCCTCACTGTTCATCGTAGAAGAGAGATCCCTTTAGTAGAAAGGAGTCCTGTCTCTTGTGGGGACCCCATCAGACAGGGACTGCTTGGGCAGTGTTCTTGCCTCTTCTCTTGATAACCATCCCCTTTGACATCATATTCACCATTGAAGTTTGGGGTAAGCTATAAAGAGACATGTTAGTGCTCTCCCTGCGTCAGCCTGATCAGCCAGTCATGTTCCCCCTGCCACTTAGTAAAATGCCCTTTCTAGCAGTAATTTAACTTTGTAGTTTAGAATTATATATTAGGAACACAAAAGAAATATCACACCAATGTTTGTATTTTTGACGTAAACATTATATAGCTGATTTGTTTTATTAATAATATATATTTGGAAAAGAAAAATTATAGTTAGTTCTCAATGGAAGGATTTATTATTAAAAATATTTGCAAGTTGCTTGCTTAGCACTTACATTTTCACATACAGACATGTGATTAAAGCCTTTGGCCCCCCTAAGCGACATATAACCTGCTTATTCTGGGGTCGCCACATTTTGGGTATAAATTATGGTACATCCAGTCTGACAACTCCTATATCATGTTCTTGCATTAGCCTGCTTAGACAGAATATTCAGCGTAGTGAAGACGCTTCCCAAAAAGTTATTTCTGGAATTCCTCAACATATACTTTTAAATGTGTCCGGGAAGTATTGCTCTTGCTATTCTGTTGATGGGATATCATGGGAAAAATCACAGAAGTATGCTGGCTTACTTTGTTTACTTGGATTTTTGGTGTGAGGAAAAGGAAATACAGAAGTAAAATCAAAGAGGTGAAGTAAAAACCCTATAGTCTTGATTTTGAGAGGACTTATCAATAGGAACTTTAAAAAAATACATTTTGTTTGTTTTTTTAACTCTGTCCTCTGAAAAGACTGAGAAACAGTAGCAATCATAGCAGCAGTCAGCACCCTTAGCACTCAGATTGTGGTCTTAGAGCACAACTTCCCACAGGAAGGAATTGTATCTTAAAGAAATAAGTGATTACAGGTCTAGGGGGCAAGAATTTTACAGTATGAGCCTGGAACATCTTGTCATACCAAAAAGCAAGGACATAATCCAAGACTAACAGGAATGTTTCAGTAGGACTCAGGAGCCAACCGGGTAGGTTCTCCCTGGCCAGTCTGAGATCAGTATCTGAACTGGATTGACGTACATCAAGTAAATCATCATGAACAAACTCATGGTCACCTTTAGAAGGTACCAGTCTAATATTCTTAAAATCGGTAAATACAGAGAAAAAAAATCAAGCATTATGCTATTTTTTATGCAAACTGCATCTTAAGAGTAACCAAATACCTGAGGAAGTAAAATGTCCCTTAATGGAAATATTCCAATTAGCCAATGAACAAGGGCTTATAATGTCACTGCTACTCTCAAGGCGGCCCTCTGCATGACCCTGAGTCCCAGGAGCTTACTCTCTCCCCTCTTGCTTTTGGGCCCAGAGCTTACATTTAGTTTCTGGCAAAGTTCTGTTTTCCCTTGTAGTTTTCCTCCATCTTCCCCTCACCTTTGTGTATTTTTCCTTTATTAAATTCTCCTAGAATTATCCTAATTAGTGTATGCCACCTGTTTCCTGCCTGGACTTTGACTATAATTTTATTACGTAATTGACCCAAGAAACTGGACCCTCAAAATAGGATTCTGGGAGTGGTTTCTTAAAAATTTGAGGAGTGGAGGAACAAAAACTTTTCCAGGGAGAAATGGGATATGGATAATCAGTAGGATGTGGTGTCTTGATGATTTTCCAATTATTACAATTGTGGTAGTGGCAGAGGGTGAAGACTAGTGGAAGATAAGGGCTGCAGGACAGTAAATGGCTGTGGCACATAGTTGCTATAGCAACAATCGTGAGTATAAAGATTGTGGAGTCACTTGGCTTCTTCTGGCCCTGGAGAGCATACGTAGGGGAAAAGGGAAATTAAAAGCTTTGAAAATTCAATAAAGAATATGTGTGGAGAAACAGAAATCCCCCCATGGCATCTTTAGAGCAGCCTCTTTCTTATAGTTACATGACAGATACTGTTGAGGACCAAGCCCAGGGTACAGTTATAATATTGGGTAAGAAACAAAACTTTGAAACAAAGAGTAGGGACATATTAGCATCATGGCAGGTCTGGAAACTTTGGTCCTTAAAATTACCTGGAAACTCACAAACTGATGCCAATTCTTCTCATTCCTTCTAAGCCCATAATGAGAGCTAGATTCTAAAATAACACGGAAGGAGAGGCAAAATGCCTCTTCACTGGAAGAGACACAAAAACTTTCTAATCAACAGACGCTTACGGAACATATACAGAAATGCTGGACCAAGAGAGAAAGATTTATTTACCCAGGATTTTTTTTTCCTTAACGTGTCCTGAGCACCCAGAGGTGGCATAATCATTGTCTAGGTTGGTTTATTAAAGTTTGTGCTGAACCATACCCTACAGACAACAAAGTCAAAATGTCAGAGCTTCTCTGGAATACTGTTGAGGAAGGAGTGAGTCTGAAGGCTCATGGACCTGGGAATGTTGACACGGATCCGCTGCTCCCTAGCCACGTCCCTGGGGTGAACCCTTCACTGGGTCACTGTGAAATGCATTTTTGAGGAGGAGCACTATCTCTGAATTGCTCTGTGGAGGCCGTTCTCCCAGGCCAGAGGAGATAGTGGGGGGTTACACAAACTGAGTTCTCTGGTATCACTAGGAATAATGGGACTCTGGGTTAGGAGAGGCCAGATGGTCGAGCTTAATCATCAGAGATAAGGTAGGCACAATTATCAGAAATAAAATAAAGGGACAGAATAATACTTAGAGTGTTTTGAACTGTAGGGACTAGTTACAATGACTAATAGATCAGGGAGTGTCCCTAGAAATGAAATAAATAGGCAGATGCTGCTTGACATACTCAGGCAGAAAATCCCAAGGCTGCGAGTCAGAAATCTGCCCTGAGTCACTGTTGTAGGTCTTGACAAACAGCTACCAATTTCCTATACCTAAGATAGTTCATACGCCCAGAACTCATTATCTGAGAGGGACCCAGTTTATGAGAAGAAGCTTGCTATGTGGCCACACATACATATATATCGTGAATCTTCTCCTGAGACTTACTCAGAGGGACCTGTGGCCATGATGACAGAATTTACACTCAGATTTTATGGTAGGGAAGAGATGAGATCTTCAGACAAGAAATAGGAATATTTGGGCAGACATGAGTGAGCCTGAGAAATTTGAACTTAATCACTAATCACTGGAGACCCAAAATGCAGCCATGATCCTCCAGTGAGATGGAAATTAATGGAATTTAAGTGATAGATGGAGTTTTGGCTCAAATTTGTTTAATAGTGTGTCCAGTGGTACTGTAGATCTATCCTGTGGTTCCCCTCTCATCTTAGAATATATAGCTGAAGTATATACAGTTAATAAATGGCAGGAGCTCCATGTTGATTCCCTGATCCATGGAGTGAGGGCTTTTATGTTAGGAATAGAGGAAAACCTGGAATTGACCTTTCAAGCTAGTAAACTTAAAGCAATATTGGCTTTTGAGAAAATTCCAGATATTAGTGCTATCATTAATAGACTTGAAAGATGCAGAGGTTGTGATTCCTACTGCAAATCATATATGTCACCTGTTAGCTGGGACAAAAGCTAGAAGGCCATGGAGAATGACAGCAAATTATTATAAACTCAATCACATGGTGGTACCTAGCATCGCTGTGGTTCCAGGTATGGTATCTTTCCTGAAGCAAATCAACAGATCCTCTGGCACTGGTATGAAAATACCTTCTTTTCTATTTTCTTCAGTGCATGAAATTAGAAACAGCTTGCATTTACATAGCAGGGACCACAGTATACATTTCAGCCTTGCCCCAGAGGGTCACAAGTTGAGTTCTCCAGGAAGCACACTCCGAGTAGGAGTTTGGTGTTCAGAACGTTTTTTAGGGATCAACACCTATGGAAGGGATAAGACATGTGCTTGCCAAAGAGTGAGAGAAAAACGCTGTGAAAATTCAAGACCCCGTAATATCAGTGACATTTAGAGGGCCAGTGGTCTGAGCATGTTGGGACATCCCTTCTGAAGTGAGAGAGAAGCTATTGTACCTTTTATCACTTGTCTTTCGTGGTCCTCTTTGGGTTTTTTAAGGCAGTATATACCACAATTAGGCATGCTGTACCAACCCATTCACTAGGCAACTCCGTAAGCTGGCAGTGTTTAGTGGGACCTGAAATAGGAAATTGCTCCGAAATAGTGCAGGCTGCCGTTCTGGCACTCCGCTCCAGGTAGCCCGTGACCAAGCAAACCCAGTGGTCTGATCTTTCAGTCAGTGGAAGATGGAGATACTGTACAATGTCTGGCAAGCCCCAGTAGGAAAATGACAACAGACACCCTAGAGTTTTCGAATAAGACTATGTCCTAGTCTGCCAACAACTTTTCATTAGAAAGGAAGATCCTAACTGCCTGCTGGTCTTGGAACAGATTGAATTCTTGACCACAGGATATCCAAATTGCCAAACTTGTACTTTCTGATTCACCGAACCATAAAATTGATGTGCACAGTGCATTCCGTTATAAAATGGAAGTAGTATATATCAGGGGTCAGCAAATTTATCTATAAAGGGCCAGATAGTAAATATTTTAGGCTTTGTAAGCCATATGGTTTCCGTTGCAACCATTCAGCTCAGCTGCAGTAGCTCAAAAGTGGCCCTAAGCAATATGTAAGGGAATGAGTATGGCTGTGTTCCAATTCAACTCTATTTCTTGATGCTTAAATTTGAATTTTACATCATTTTATGTGTCATGATATATTGTTTTGAATTTGATTTTTCCCAACCTTTCAAAAATGTAAAAACCATTCTTAGCCTGCAAAGAATGCAAGCTACAAAACAAGCAGTGGGCTGGATCTGGCCCACGGGCTGTGGTTTGCCAACCCCTGGTTTATATGTAACCAGACTGAAGGAGTCCAGCAAGCACAACAAAGTGCTGGAGCAGACAGTGGCTCAGGCTCCCACGATGCCTGTTCCTCCTGCTTTTCCTTCTCTCCTTCAATTCTCTCTATGATGAGTTAACAGAAGAGAAAAGATGTGGGCTCAGTTTGTGGGCGGACCCGCTGGGTATGCTGGCCCCAGGAAGACGTGGGTGGCTGCTGTTCCGCAACCTCACTAGCCCTGTGTTCAACTTTGAGCTGTGCGTGTGGCTGCCCACTTTGCATGGGAGGAGAGAGGGCCTGAGAAGTAATTCTGCCTTCACTTAAGAGCAGTTTTTACACTCAGGAACTTGGAATGATCCCTCCTGGAATATGATCACAATGTGAAAGTGAGGAGAGGTATGTGGTTGGCTTCTTGGAATGGATGGAGTATGAAGATATTTGTGTCCCGTGTAAATGCCCATCAGAGGCCATTCGTTGTGGAAGAGGCTCTCAATAATCAGATGAACAAGATGACTCATTCTGTCGATGTCAGCTAGTATCTTTCTCCAGACACCCCAGTACACGCTTCATAGGTTGGGGTGACAGGAACATGGCTGCTCTCAGGCTCACCAACTTTGTCTAAC